>NC_060066.1:98143508-98453258 GCF_922984935.1 Meles meles
AAGGTAGTCTTTCCTTAACATTATCCAAACCCCCAGGATCCTGTAAGTCTACTTTAACATATAAAAATTCCTTTGGAAACTTCCTTTATCTCTACACCCCTAGATACATGTTAGCAATCATTTCCTAAACACATGACCTACTGATATACATCTGAAGAGTCTAATGACTAAGGTTTTACTAGACAGTAATAAATGACCTTTTCCTAACGATAGCTAGAGCCCCCTGCCCCTCCCACCCCCCACTTCCACCTGCACCCCCACCCCCTAATCCTCTCCCTAGGCTTTCACAAAACCACCTTTTTGCACCATGACCCTCTCAAGATTTTTTCTTGGCCATCTCCTACAAACCCCAACCATTTCCTACATCACAGTCATCTGAAAATAATGATAATTTTGTCTTTTTTCAATTATATTTATTTCTTTCCCTTACCTGAGGAAGAGAGATCACAAAGTTACTTAGAACACAAGTTCTAAGAACTCGTGCTTAGACACCAAGTACACAAAGTTACTTAGACAATGCAGGACTTGGGAGAACCTTGCATGATAGGGAAAGAGGGACGGGTGACTGAAATACATCAAATCGAGCTGTCCTACTCCCCACTATTGGAAGTTAATTGTTAGAACCCGTGCGTGGCCCCTGGAACTCTACATACCACATCATATAAAAATTCGCATACTAGGGAAAAAGTTATGTTCACAGTAACAGCCACAGATAGCTTTTCTCTGTTTATATCACAACCAAATATTTAAAAGCCTGACATAAATACATGTACTCCAAGGTGAAATGTCACATTACCATTTTCAATAAATCAGCATCAATTTACCATTTCTGAATTCTCAGCACTCAAAACCACGGAAAGAGTCATAAAAACTAGTACGAATAAGATCCCCCAAACCTTCAGCATCTGGTTATCATGCGAATTAGAGTGAGTTTTTTAAAGCCTTTTTTTTTTTTTTGGTCAACCAACTTCCTTCCCTTAGACTACCCCTAATGATTGTATATACCTCCTTAAGTTTCTCCACTGAATCGTTCTGAAGGTCAGGGCATTTTGCCTTTAAGTGTTTCAGTCTCTTATCCCCTCACAAATCCTACCGAGTGTTTGATATGCTCTGAGCTCTCCCCGTCCCCCAACACCCAGTGCAGGAAAAGGGCCATCCAGTCTCGTGCTTAAATCAATACAGTGTCAATACCCGTCAGTCATAAACTGTGGATCCTCGATGCAACTGATTTCCTCTCCCGCTGAGGTTTAAAGGAGGAGGGGAATCGATCCCCAAACTACACACTGGTAAAGCCCCGAATGGAAATAAAGCAAAAGCTCGACCGGTCTTTCTCAGGCCGGTTCTTCCTGACCCTTACGAACGAGTACATCCCCCACATTAGGAAACAAAGGAGTATCTGCGGCTGGATACGACTGCCTTTAGGGATAATTCTTTTCACTACCCGGCCCCACGAGCGGAAGATAAAGCCAGGGTCCAGGGACCACGCTACCCGCCTGGGCCTGAGAGCCTTCCAGCGGGGGGACCACCCGCACCTAGCAAGCGCGGGCCGCCGAGCACGAGAAGGTCAGCTCCGGTCGCTTCTCCTTTGCAGCCAATCAGCGGAAGGAGATGCGGGGCATTGTGACACGCCGAGGGGAGGGCGGCGGGGGCGGGGTAGGCTGACAGGCCCCTCAGAACTCGGGCACGCGGAACGGGCGCTAGGCGGCGCGGCGCCTCATTGGCGCGCACGCGCCTGAGCGGGCGCCCGGAGGGGCGGGCCGGGACTCGCCAGTCGCACGCCCTTGGGCCAGGTCTGGGCGCCCGCTGTCGGTTTTGCTTCCCAAGCGCGCAGTCAGTGGAGCCGGTGTATGTGCGGCAATAACATGTCTGCCCCGCTTCCCGCCACCGTGCCCGCCGTCCGGAAAGCCACCGCTGCGGTGAGTGGCGGCGAGTAGGGTTCGGAGGGGCCTCTCGGCCCGCTGCGGGCTACCGCCTTTGGCGCGGGTTTGGCGTCGCAGGCTGGTGGGCGACCGGTGGGTGAGGACGCTCTGCTCTGCGGGGTGCGGAGGGAGTGTGGTGAGGTGGGGAAGGCTGGCCCCGCGCCGATCCGTGCTGTCTCGAGAGAGCGCTGGGCTCGCGGCCGGGGTGGGGAATTCGCATACCACACCTCTCCTCTGGCATACCACACCTCTCCTCTCGCCTACCACAGGCATCCCCCTACCCCGAGTCCTCCTCCGCATTGCGGAGTGAGTGCGGCCCGCCAGGCCCCCGGACCTTCCCCACCCTCACCCCGGCCCGGGCTTGAAGGTGCTGGCGTTAGTGGAGAGGCGCCCTAACACGAGGTGGCTTTATCTCATGTTTCTGTCTCGTTTGTGGATGAGAGAATGATTTTCTTGCCTTGCACTCTTGTTCTAAATTAAAGAAGTTGGAAGATTTCGTGTCTCACAAAATCAGAGGTGCTGGTTTCCCCCCCCCAATGTAACTTGTGTATGAGGATCTCAAACTTGTTTTTAAACCACCCCCCTCCTTTTTGCGATGGAAAACTTCTACAGCTTTTGTGAGAGACTTTAGTGGTTTGACTAGAAAGAGACAAACTCTTTTTCTTCGAATGTGGTTGGTGATCATTGGCACTTAGGAATGTCTGAGACCTCTTTAAGCGCTAAAACGCAACGTTATCTTAGGAACTCCAGGAGAGAAGTTAAGGATTTTTGTTACTGAAGAGGTCTGTAGAGATTAACTAACTTGCTGAGCGCAGTGCTCTGTAATTTTAGCATCCACCTTAACCAAAGCTTCAGTGCCTAACAACAGTTCGGTGTGGGTTTATTTAGGCATTGCTTATTAATTTTTCCTCTTCTCTTATAGGTGATTTTCCTTCATGGATTGGGAGATACAGGGTAGGTACCCTTATTCCTTACAGTAATGAAATGGGGGGGGGGGGCGCCTGGGTGGCTCAGTGGTTTAAGCCGCTGCCTTAGGCTCAGGTCATGATCTCAGCGTCCTGGGATCGAGTCCCGCGCCTGGGTGTCTCAGTGGTTTAAGCCGCTGCCTTAGGCTCAGGTCATGATCTCAGGGTCCTGGGATCGAGTCCCGCATGGGGCTCTCTGCTCGGCAGGGAGCCTGCTTCCTCCTCTCTCTCTGCCTACTTGTGATCTCTCTCTGTCAAATAAATAAATAAAATCTTTTAAAAAATAAAAAAAAATAAAATAAAAATGGGGTTATGCAACTCTGTACTATGAAAAGTTTATTTAAGGACTCTAGGAATGTAGAAAAGAAGATTGGTAGTCCTACTTACAATCCAAGACTAAGATAACAACTTTTTCTTTTTTGAAAACTTCCAGAATTTTTCTCTTATCATCTTAAATTTCTCATTTTTCAACTCATGTTCCTGGAACATATTAAAATTGCAAACTCCTTGAATTGCTGTGGGTATTAGATGTTGGAGGTGGGTAGAATGTTTGTAGAGACCGTGTGCAACTGAGAGCTCTACAGGAGTTAAAATTTCAGGGCAGTTTGAGAAGTAGTTGATTTTGATTAAGGAAGTAATAGCAATATGAGGCATACAGCATTCTGATTGAGTGCTTAGGCATTCCCTTAAAAGAAAAAAGCAGTGGAAGTGCAGGAGAGGCCACTGAAAGATTTGGAGTCTGATCAAACGGATTTTGTTTTGCTAACTTTAGATACATGCTTTATCTTTTTTTTTTTTAGGCTTTTTCTCTATTGAGATGTTTTGTTTTTAATTTAAAGCCGTGATTATCAGGGCACCTAGCTGGCTCAGTCGGTAGAGCTTGGCAGCCCTTGGTCTCAGGCTGGTGAGTTCAAGCCCCAACAGTGGGGTAACTTGGGTACAAGTATTGTTACAAAATTATGAAACTGGAGGAAAGGGGTGCCTGGGTGGCTCAGTGGGCTAAAGCCTCTGCCCTCTACTCAGGTCATGATCTCGGGGTCCTGGGATGGAGCCCCGCATCAGATTCTCTGCTCTGCAGGGAGCCTGCTTCCCCTCCTCTTTCTCTGCCTGCCTCTCTGTCTACTTGTCATCTCTGTCTGTCAAATAAATAAATAAAATCTTTTAAAAAAAAACAACCAAAAACTGGAGGAAGACTGCATATAAATACATTTTAATAAAGTAGCCAAAAAAAAAAACCTCCAAAACTATTAAATCTTTACAAAGAGGCGTTGCACTAGATTGTTAAAAGTGATTCCTAATCTTTTCATTTTAAGATTTTATTTATTTATTTGACAGACAGAGATCACAAGTAGGCAGAGGGGCAGGCACAGAGAGAGAGAGAAGGAAGCAGGCTCCCTGCTGAGCAGAGAGCCCGAAGTGGGACTTGATCCCAGGACCCTGGATCAAGACTTGAGCCAAAGCAGAGGCTTTAACCCACTGAGCCACCCAGGCGCCCCGTGATTCCTAATCTTTAATGCCTACTAAGGAGAAGTACATGACACATAACCTTGTATGGAGTTAGGGAAAAGATTGCGGGACTCTTGCTGGCAATTAGGTAGTCCTGTGAAAATGACAGACCTATTTTATGATTTAACTGAAGAGAGGCTCAGAGAAGTTCTCTTTTACAACCAAACCCTTCTTGTTGCTGAGAGTTAGGGAGAGTTAGGTAGAGAGTTGCTACCCTGTAACTTTCCCATCAGGGAGATCCAGACCTGAATAATCAGGCCAAGAGAAGCAAGCTTCAGTGTAGGAAGGTTCTTTGTGGACCCCAAATTAGCCAAATTCCAGCACTGAAATTGAAGAGTGAACACGATGAAGGAAATGATATTAAAAATACCAAGAGCATGCATGACATCTTGACTAAGAATTAAGTTTATATAAAAAATTAAAGGTCCCCAATTCTAAAAATACTTTGTGAGATGGTACTAAAGAAAAACTGACTCAGAGTTCCTGGGTTGCTCAGTTGATTAAGCATCTGAATAAATCAGGCTGATGAGATGAAGTCCTCCATTGGGGGGAGGCCATGGAACCTGCTTAAGATTCTCTCCCTCTGGGGCACCTGGGTGGCTCAGTGGATTAAGCCGCTGCCTTCGGCTCAGGTCATGATCTCGGGGTCCTGGGATCGAGCCCCGCATCGGGCTCTCTGCTCCGTGGGGAGCCTGTTTCCTCCTCTCTCTCTGCCTGCCTCTCTGCCTACTTATGATCTCTCTGTCTGTCAGATAAATAAATAAAATCTTTAAAAAAAAAAAAAAAAAAAGATTCTCTCCCTCTCCCTTTGCTCCCCACCCATCTTTGTCTTTCTCTCTCTCCCCCTCTCTAAAAAAAAGAAAAGGCAAAAAAAAAAAAAAAAAAAAAGAAGAAGAAGAAGAAAACCTGACTCTAAGTTTGTTCCATGTTTATATTTGTCAGGTTAACTTGAAGGATGATGGGGATTAAGTGATTCAGTTTGTTGCTATTAAAATGGGCAGCTTTTGCCCTTTCTTTGGTTAAGGTTCTTTTTTGTAGAACTAGCCAAAGTGTACCATCTGGTAACTCAGGTTTCAAGGTCTGTGTCTTTTAGATTCCCCATGAAAAAATTGGTGGCCAAATAAAATTGAAAGACCTGTATTATTATTTTGTCAATTCTAATATGTAATTTTCCTTATATTTTTAAGTTTCTGAGATTGGTGCTCATTTTACTACATGTATGTTTATTGTGGTGGTGATTTTTTTTCCTTAAAAATCTATTTTTTCAGTGGTTCCCCTCTTATGTCTTAGTGTCTAGGAAATATGATATGGCATATTCTCCTCCTGAAAAAGCTTACAGCATAGGCAGTAGAATGTTTAAAGCTCTGGAAAGTTTTATTTTAAAGAAATATTACAACCGAAGTATTCCTAGTAACCTGTATAATTAACTGTGAAACTAGTATTCAAATTAATATATTTTATTATTTACTTAAAATATTTTATTTATTTGGCACAGAGAGATCACGAGTAGGGAGAGAGGCAGGCAGAGAGAGAGAGGGAAGGAGGAGGAAGTAGGCTCCCTGCCAAGCAGAGAGCCCAATGTGGGACTCGATCCCAGGACCCTGAGATCATGACCTGAGCCAAAGGCAGAGGCTTAACCCACTGAGCCACCCAGGCACCCTCAAATTAATATATTTTAGACTATACTGTATGGCATGAGATAGATCACAGTTTTCCTTCTAAAGTAAAACTGACTTGTTATGATTATGAAAATGTTATATTTGTATTACAAAAAAAATTCAGACTGTAAGTTACTCCATAAAATTTAGTGTGTATTTTGTAAGCACAAGAACATTTCCACATGACCACAGTATAACCATCCATCAGGAAGTTAACATTGATCTAATGCTATCATCAGATTTCTTGGTTCTATTGCGTTTTCTTGGTTTGACCCAGTCATGGCCTTTTATGGGCCCAGGATCCAATCCAGGATCACATGTTGCATTCAGTTATCATGTGTCCTTAGTGTTTCCTTCAGTCTAGAGCAGTCTTTCCTTGTCTTGCATGACCTTTACTTTGTAGACTGTCCTTCGGTTTGGGTTTATGTGATGTCTTCTGACTTAAGCTTTTTTGACAGGAATATCACAGAGATGTTGCTATGTTCGTCGCAGAGGATTGTATCAGGTGCACACTATGTTGATTTTCGTTCCTTTACTGATAGTGTTATATTTTTTCCCTGGTTAAGGTGGTGTTTGCCCCGTTTCTCCACAGTAAAATTAATAAGGGTATTTACTTAAAAATATTTTGTGGGGAGATGCTTTGATATTATGAAAACTCTTTCTCACTAAATTTTAACCTACGGATTTAGTGTCCATTAATGGTTTTTATCTGTATCTATTATTGTGATAGTTCCAAATAATGATCTTTAAAAAAAAAATCCTTCATTCTAGATTTATTTATTGGCAGCTCGCCCTTCTCCTTTATGTATTATGTATGCATGTATTCATTTATTCATATTAGTGTCAAATCAGGACAGATTCTTGGATTGCTCTTTTACTCTGAGGGTTAAAAACCGTTAAATTGGTTATATTTTTGATGGTCACGTGATCCTATACTTGACTATTAGAAGCCCCTTCATCCTGTTCTGATATCTTTGGGACTTGACCCGTCATTCTTTGAGCACTTTCTTGCTTTCCAGTGCAGCAAGGTCTTTTCCATGATCATCTTACATTTTTCCTGCTTCAGTCCTGGGATTCAGCCATTTTTTTCAAGAGTCCCGGTTCCCCCGGTTCCTTTCAATAGAGAATATTTAGGAACCAATATCTGGGTGCTTTATGTGCTAATCGGTAGAATCGTTACTTCTAGATCCTTTCAATGGACAGAGCCAGGAGTGTAGCTACATTAACATACATGTGTAGGCACACAACTGTATCAACTTAGAAATTTTCATATATTAAAATTAGGGGGTATATTCTGATTCCTCCAGCTCTAGTCAGCACCACTGGGTTTATTCTAGCCTCCCCACCTTTCCGTATTTGTAATTCTGTGAGAAACCTTGCTTCTGTTCTGGCAGTTCTGGCCAGAAGTGCGCTGTGGCATTGCTTCCCACCCCTCTAGGTGTCCCAGCCCACAGCTTTGCTTCAAACTGGTAACAACTCCCTCACCTTACCCCCGTCCCAGCTGACACCTGAAAGCTCAGTTTCAGTTAAGGGGAGCAGGAAGGAGAAAAGGCCAGGTGGAAATCTTGGCCTTCTTGTAAACTTATCCTTCCTTTCATATATTCCAGGAGTTACTGGTCTATGTTACCAATCTATGTGTGAGTTTTCTAGGCTGTGGAGATTGTAAAGCTTAGAAAACAAAGTTTCAGAAGAAAAAAAAATAAAAATAAAACAAAAGTTTCAAAGACAGAAACTGGTTAAGTAGATTAAGCCTTACTGAGAGATCAATACAGAGAGTATTGAAAATAATATTGAATTGGCAACATAGGTATATTTTACGACCATTTGTTTGCAAGTCCTTCTATAATCAAGAACTAAGAGAATTATAGAATGTTATTTGGACATCATTTAGTTATAAGGACTAGGAAACAGTTCAACTAGTTTAAGCAAAAAGCAGTATTTATGGAAGGACATAAGGATAGTTGTCTGTATATAAACTCCATGAAGGCAAAGATTTTTTTTTTTATTTCCTTGATATATAACTGACATGCTATAAAATTCACCTGAGAACACAGATATTTTCTATTTAACTTAACACTGCATCCCCACGGCTTGGACAGTACTGGATATGTAGAACAACTATCCATTGAGTAAATAAATGAATGAGGAATTAAAGGGGAAAACATAAAATGGTAATTAGTCACAAAGTATATTGTTTTCCTAGGGCTGCCATAGTTAAAACCATAAACTAGATGGCTTCAAGGAACAGAAGATTATTTGCACAGTTAAATAGGCTAGCAGTTCAAAATCAAGTCCTTCATATAGAAGGACTATATGAACTCCTTCAGAGGCTTTAGGGGAAAATCCTTTGTCTTTTCCAGGTTTGATGGCTCTTGGCATTCTTCAGCTTGTGGCAATATACTTCCAATCTCTGCCTCCCTCAGATAATGACCTTTTTGCTATTTATCTGTGTTCTGTTCTGTTCTTTTCTCCTTTCTTCCTTTTCTTTTATTTTCCTGTTCCTTTCTTCCTTCCTTCCTTCCTTTCTTTTTTATTCCTCATATCTAATAAGGATACCAGTTACTAGATTTTTTTTTTTTCATGGTTGATATGTTATATTGACAGGCCATTTGGATAGCCTTCCCCCCCCCCCCTTTGGTAAAGATTTAATTTATTCATTTGACACAGAGAGAGATCACAAGTAGGTAGAGAAACAGGCAGAGAGAGAAGGGGGGAAGCAGCTTCTCTGCTGAGCAGAGAGCCTGATGTGGGGCTCAATCCCAAGACCCTGAGAGCATGACCTGAGCCAAAGGCAGAGGCTTAACCCACTGGCCACTCAGGCACCCCTTGGATAGCCTTTAACAAAATAATCAACTCTCCCAAACAGCCAGAGTTTTTTGTTTTGTTTTGTTTTGTTTCATTTTTAAAACAATGAAACACATATAATGTATTATTTGCTGCAGGGGTACAGGTCTGTGAATAGTCAGGCTTACATACTTCACAGCACTCACCATAGCACATACCCTCGACAATGTCCATAACCCAGCCACCCTATCCCTACTCAGTTTGTTTTGTGAGATTAAGAGTCTCTTATGGTTTGTCTCCCTCCCAGTCCCATCTTGTTTCATTTTTTCCTTCCCTACCCCCCAAGCCCCCCACTTTGCTGCTCAAATTCCTCATATCAGGGAAATCATGTCTTTATCAGGGAAATTATCAGGAAAATAATTGTCTTTCTTTGATTGACTTATTTCGCTCAGCATTATACCCTCTAATTCTATCCATGTTATTGCAAATGGCAAGATTCCATTTCTTTTGATGGCTGCGTAGTATTCCTTTCTGTATATATACACCACATCTTTATCCATTCATCTGTTGATGGACATTTAAGTTCTTTCCATAGTTTGGCTGTTGTGGACATTGTTGCTATAAACATTCAGGTGCACATGCCCCTTCGGATTACTACATTTGTATCTTTAGGGTAAATACTCAGTAGTGAGATTGCTGGGTCATAGGGTACCTCTGTTTTCAACTTTTTGAGGAACCTCCATGCTGTTTTCCAGAGTGGCTGCACCAGCTTGCATTCCCACCGACAGTGTAGGAGGGTTCCCCTTTCTCCACATCCTCGCCAACATCTGTTGTTCCCTGACTTGTTAATTTTAGCCATTCTGACTGGTGTGAGGTGGTATCTCATTGTGGTTTTTTTTTTCAAAGATTTTATTTATTTGATAGAGAAAGAGATCACAAGAAGGCAGAGCAGCAGGCGGAGAGAGGGGGATGCAGGCTCCCTGCTGAGCAGAGAGCCCGATGTGGGGCTGGATCCCAGGACCCTGAGATCATAACCTGAGCCGAAGGCAGAGGCTTAACCCACTGAGCCACCCAGGCGCCCCTCTCATTGTGGTTTTGATTTGTATTTGCCTGATGCCAAGTGACATGGATCACTTTTTCATGTGTCTGTTGGCCATCTGGATGTCTTCTTTGTAGAAATGTCTGTCCATGTCCTCTGCCCATTTCTTGATTGGATTATTTGTTCTTTGGGTGTTGAGTTTGATAAGTTCTTTATAGATTTTGGACACTAGCCCTTTATCTGATATGTCGTTTGCAAATATCTTCTCCCATTCTGTCAGTTGTCTTTTGGTTTTGTTGACTGTTTCCTTTGTTGTGCAAAAGCTTTTGATCTTGATGAAGTCCCAATAGTTCATTTTTGCCCTTGCTTCCCTTGCCTTTGCTGATGTTTCTAGGAAGAAGTTGCTGTGACTGAGGTCAAAAAGGTTGCTGCCTGTGTTCTCGAGGATTTTGATGGATTCCTTTCTCACATCGAGGTCTTTCATCCATTGTGAGTCTATTTTCGTGTGTGGTGTAAGGAAATGGTCCAATTTCCTATTTTTGCATGTGGCTGTCCAATTTTCCTAGCACCATTTGTTGAAGAGACTTTTTTCCATTGGACTTTCTTTCCTGCTTTGTCAAAGATTAGTTGACCACAGAGTTGAGGTTCTGTTTCTGGGCTCTCTATTCTGTTCCATTGATCTGTGCGTCTGTTTTTGTGCCAGTACCATACTGTCTTGATGATTAGAGCTTTATAATAGAGCTTGAAGTCTAATTGTGATGCCATCAACTTTGGCTTTCTTTTTCCTCATTCCTCTAGCTATTCAAGGTCTTTTCTGGTTCCATATAAATTTTAGGATTATTTGTTCCATTTCTTGGAAAAAAAATGATGGTATTTTGATAGGGATGTCATTAAACATGTAGATTGCTTTAGGTAGCATAGACATTTTCACAGTATTTGTTCTTCCAATCCATGAGCATGGGATGTTTTTCCATTTCTTTGTGTCTTCCTCCATTTCTTTCATGAGTACTTTATACTTTTCTGAGTATAGATTCTTTGCCTCTTTGGTTAGGTTTATTCCTAGCTATCTTATGGTTTTGGGTGCAATTGTAAATGGGATCAACTCCTTAATATCTCTTTCTTCTGTCTTGGTGGTGGTGTATAGAAATGCAACTGATTTCTATGCATTGATTTTATATCCTGACACTTTACTGAATTCCTGTACAAGTGCTAGCAGATTTGGAGTGAAGTCTTTTGGGTTTTCCACATAAAGTATCGTATCATCTACAAAGAGTGATAGTATGACTTCTTCTTGCTGATTTGGATGCCTTTAATTTCTTTTTGTTGTCTGATTGCTGAGGCTAGGACCTCTAGTACTGTGTTGAATATCAGTGGTGATAATGGACATCCCTGCCATGTTCTTGACCTTGGCAGTAAAGCTCTCAGTTTTTCTCCATTGAGAATGATATTCGCAGTGGGTTTTTCATAGATGGCTCCGATGATACTGAGGTATGTACCCTCTATCCCTACACTTTGAAGAGTTTTGATCAAGGAAGGATTCTGTACTTTGTCAAATGCTTTTTCAGCATCTGTTGAGAGTATCATATGGTTCTTGTTCTTTCTTTATTAATGTATTGTATCACATTGATTGATTTGTGGATGTTGAACCAACCTTGCAACCCTGGAATAAATCCCACTTGGTCATGGTGAATATCCTTTTATTTTATTTTATAGATTTTATTTATTTATTTGACAGAGAGAGAGAGATCACAAGTAGGCAGAGAGGCTGGCAGAGAGAGGGGGAAGCAGGCTCCCCGCCAAGCAGAGAGCCCAATGCGGAGCCTGAACCTCGGACCCTGAGATCATGACCTGAACCGAAGGCAAAGGCTTAACCTACTGAGCCCCCAGGCACCCCTGAATAATCCTTTTAATGTATTGTTGGATCTCATTGGTTATTATTTTGGTGAGAATTTTTGCATCTGTGTTCATCAAGGATATTGGTCTGTAGTTTTCTTTTTTGATGGGTTCTTTGTCTGGTTTTAGGATCAAGGTAATGCTGGCCTCGTAAAATGAGTTTGGAAGTTTTCATTCCATTTCTATTTTTTGGAACAGTTTCAGGAGAATAGGTATTAACTCTTCTTTAAGTGTTTGGTAGAATTCCCCTTGGATGCCGTCTGGCCCTGGGCTCTTGTTTGTTGGGAGATTTCTGAGGACTGCTTCAATCTCCTAACTGGTTATGGGTCTGTTTAGATTTTCTGTTTCTTCCTGGTTGTTTTGGTAGTTTATCCGTCTCTAGGAATATATCCATTTCTTCCAGATTGTCAAATTTACTGGCATATGTTTGCTCATAATATGCTCTTAAAATTGTTTGTATTTCATTGGTTTTGGTTGTGATCTCTCCTCTTTCATTCATGATTTTATTTATTTGGGTTCTTTCTCTTTTTGTTTTGGTAAGTCTGGCCAGGGGTGTATCAATCTTATTAATTCTTTCAAAGAACCAGCTCCTAGTTCCGTTGATCTGTTCTACTGTTCTTTTGGTTTCTATTTCATTGGTTTCTGCTCTGATCTTTATTATTTCTCTTCTCCTGCTGGGTTTATGCTTTCTTTGCTGTTCTTTCTCCAGCTTCTGTCAGTGTAGGGTTGGGTTGTGTACTTGAGACCTTTCTTGTTTCTTGAGAAAGGCTTGCATTGCTATATACCTTCCTCTCAGGACTACCATTGCTGTGTCCCACAGATTTTGAACAGTTGTGTTTTCATTTTCATTTGTTTCCATGAATTTTTTTCAGTTCTTCTTTACTTTCCTGGTTCACCCATTCACTCTTCAGAAGGATGCTCTTTAGCCTCCATGTATTTGAATTCTTTCCAACTTTCTTCTGGTGGTTGAGTCTAGCCTCAGAGCATTGTGGTCTGAAAATATGCAGGGAGTGATCCCAGTCTTTTGGTACTGGTTGAGACCTGATTTGTGACCCAGGATGTGATCTATTCTGGAGAATGTTCCATGTGCACTAGAAAAGAACGTGTATTCTCTTGCTTTGGGATGGAATGTTCTGAATATATCTGAGATGTCTGTCTGGTCCAGTGTAGAACGTGTATTCTCTTGCTTTGGGATGGAATGTTATGAATATATCTGAGATGTCTATCTGGTCCAGTGTGTTATTTAAGGCCTTTATTTCCTTGTTTGTCTTTTGCTTGGATAATCTGTCCATTTCAGTGAGGGGGTGTTAAAGTCCCCTACTATTATTTTATTATTGTTGATGTGTTTCTTTGATTTTTTTATTAATTGGTTTATATATTTGGCTGCTCCCGTGTTAGGGGCATAGATATTTAAAATTGTTAGATCTTCTTGTTGGACTGACCCTTTGAGTATGATATGGTGTCCTTCCTCATCTCTGTCCATTAGCATGGTAAATTGTTTTCCACCCCCTCTCTTTAAATCTGGAGGTGTCTTTGGGTCTAAAATGAGTTTCTTGTTGACAGCATATTGATGGGTTTTCTTTTTTTATTCATTCTAATACCCTGTGTCTTTTGATTGGTGCATTTAGCCCATTAACATTCAGGGTAACTATTGAAAGATACGAATTTTAGTGCCATTGTATTGCCTGTAAGGTGACTGTTATTGTATACTGTCTGTTCTTTTCTGGTCTACTACTTTTAGACTTTCTCTTTGCTTAGAGGTCGCCTTTCAATATTTCCTATAGGGCTGGTTTGTGTTTACAAATTCTTTTAGTTTTGTTTGGCCTGGAAGCTTTTTATCTCCTATTTTCAGTGATAGCCTAGCTGGATATAGTATTCTTGGCTGCATGTTTTTCTTATTTAGTGCTTTCAGTATATCATGCCAGTCCTTTCTGGCCTGCCAGGTCTCTATGGATAAATCTGCTGCCAATCTAATATTTTTATCATTGTATGTTACAGACTTCTTGTCCTGAGCTGCTTTCAGGATTTTCCCTTTGTCACTAAGACTAGTAAGTTTTATTATTAGGTGCCATTTTTATCACTTTTGAGGCAGGTTCTCTGGGCCTCCTGGATTTTGATGCATGTTCCATTTGCCATATTAGAGATATTCTCTACAATAATTCGCTCCATTATACCTTCTGCCCCTCTCTCTCTTTCTTCTTCTTCTGGAATCCTAATTATTCTAATATTGTTTTGTCTTATGGTATCACTTATCTCTCGAATTCTCCCCTCGTGGTGCAGTAGTTTGTCTCTTTTTTGCTCAGCTTCTTTATTCTCTGTCATTTGGTCTTCTATATCACTAATTCTCTCTTCTGCCTCATTTATCCTAGCAGTAAGAGCCTCGATTTTTTTTTAAAATGTTTTTATTTATTTCTTATTTTTTTATAAACATATAATGTATTTTTATCCCCAGGGGTACAGGTCTGTGAATCACCATGTTTACACACTTCACAGCACTCTCCATAGCACATACCCTCCCCAGTGTCCATAATGCCCCTCCCCCAAGAGCCTCCATTTTTTATTGCACCTCATTAATAGCTTTTTTGATTTCAGCTTGGGTAGATTTTAGTTCTTTTATTTCTCCAGAAAGGGCTTTTATTTCTCCAGACAGGGTTTCTCTAATATCTTCCATGCCTTTTTTGAGGCTGGCTAGCACCTTGTGAATCGTCATTCTGAATTCTAGATCTGACTTATTACCAACGTCTGTATTGATTAGGTCCCTAGCCTTCGGTACTGCCTCTTGTTCTTTTTTTTTTGTGGTGAGTTTTTCCGCTTTGTCATTTTATCCAGATAAGTATATATGAACAAGAGAACATAATGCTAAAAGGGTGGCAGTGACCCCCCAAAAATGTATACTAACCAAATCAGAAGAGACCCCAAATTGGGGGAAAAAGAAAAGGGCTAAAAAGAAATTTTTTAAAAATATATATGTATATATATTAGACTGGTGAATAGAACAGAGCCACTCACTTGGTTTTGGGTGTATTTTGGTCTCTTAGAAGAAACTATCTCCCAAAATTTTAAAGAAAGAAATATGTATTGAAAAATAAGGGTAAACATGATGAACGGATAGAATATGATTGTAAAGATGAAAATCCAAAAAAAAAGATTCTGAAAAAGGAATTGATAAGTTGGTTGGAAAAAGAAAGAAGAAAAAAGTTAAGAGAATTTGCTCAGGCTGGAGACTAGAACAAAGCCCTGTGCTAGAGTTTGGGTATATTTTGATCTGTTAGAAGAAATGTATCCCGAAATTTTTTAGGGAAAAAAAAGCACCCTGTATGTATACAAGAAATAAAGTTAGATACAACAAAGGATAAAATATGACTATAATAATGAAAGTTTAAAAAGATTTTTTTTTTAAAGAAAGGTCATGATCTCAGGGTCCTGGGATCGAGTCCCGCATCGGGCTCTCTGCTCGGCAGGGAGCCTGCTTCCCTCTCTCTCTCTCTCTGCCTGCCTCTCTATCTACTTGTGATCTCTCTCTATCAAATAAATAAATAAAATCTTAAAAAAAAATTAAAAAGGTATTGTTTAGATAAACTAGTTATAAAACGTTAAAAGAGGAATGAGGAAAAGTTAAAAGAATTAGAATAGGAAAAAAATAAAATTAAAAAAATTTAACTTGTCAAGACTAAAGAATTATGGGGAGAAAGCCATGAATTCCATGCTTTGTTTTCTCCTAGCTCTGTAATTCCACTGTTCTCCAACAGTTTGGTCTTGGCTGGATATTCTTGCTGATCTTCTGGGGGAGGGGGGCCTGTTCTAGTGATTCTCAAAATGTCTTCACCTGAGGCAGAATTGCACCACCTTGCCAGGGGCCAGGCTAAGTAATCTGCTTGGATTCGCTCTTGGGAGCTTTTGTCCCCTGAATGTCCTCCTGTAGAGCTCTGGAGGACGGGAATGAAAATCACAGCCTCCCAATCTCTGCCCAGAGTAGCCAAGAGCTCGGGGCCCCAGTCTTCATTAGGCTCTTGGAGAAAAGGGGTAAATTACTCCCATCTCCCTGGTCTCAGGCTGCGCCCTGAGCTCACCCGGCCTGTGACTGAGTGTTTTCTGTCTCTGGCGCACAACCCCGTTTGGAGTCTCCAAACCCTGCAGATTCCTGTCATGCTGCTCTTTTGGTGGAAGAAGGTGGGTCTCCCGGATCTGCTACTTGTGGGGTCCCTGCTCAAAGAGCAGTGGTCCAGCTGTGCCACAGATCACAGTTTAAGGTAACCCCGAGCTGAGAGCTCCCTCCTTGGCTCCATCTCTGTAATTGGCTTCCCCACTGTGTACCTACAAGCTCTGCTACACTCAGACACCCCCGATCCTTCTGTGACCCTGCAGGATCTGAGACTTGCTGTGTCCCCACGAGAGTTCCACCCCCTCTAACCTCTGGAGTGATGTCTCTCAGCGGAGCAGACTTTTTTAAAAGTTCAGATTTTGTGCTCCATTGCTCCACTGCTTGCCAGGAAATGGCCCCTCCCACCCCAGGTTTGTCTTCCCTTTGCTTCAGATTCACTTTTCCGCACGTTCTATCTTTCAGAAAGTGGTCAGTTTTCTGTTTCTAGAATTGCTGCTCTTCTCTCTGATCTCCTGTTGGGTTTGTAGTTGTTCAGAATGGTTTGATAACTATCTAGCTGAACTCCTCCGACCTGATGTCATCTCAGTCTGCTACTCCTCTGCCATCTTGACTGACAATCCATCAATTACTAGATTTAAGGTCCAACCTAATCTTAGCGAATCTCATCTTGATCCTTAACAGATTACATCTACAAAGAGCCTCTTTCCAAATAAGGGCACATTTTGAGGTTCCAGGTAGACAATAATTTTGGGGGGACTATCCAGTCAACTACACCAAAGGTATTCTCTCCGCTGTTTGTGCCCTTGTCTCTCACTTTTGGTTCTTTCTGTATATTTGCACAGTTTTCTCTGCTGACACACTTTCCTTGTCACTCCAGAATGGATCAACCCAGCTCTGACTTTTTATCAACCCTAGTTCTGGTGTTTTTTTTAAAGAATCTGACCCATCTTGGGTGCCTCTGTGGTCCAGTCGGTTAAGTGTCTGCTTTTGGCTTGGGTCATGATCCCAGGGTCTTGGGATCAAGTCCTGTATCGGGCTCCCTGCTCAGCAGGGAGTCTTCCTCTCCCTCTACCCCTCTTCCCACTCGATGTCTCAATCTCTCTCTCAAATCAATAAATTATTAAAAAAAAAAAAAAAAAGAATCTGGCCCATCTTGGGTCACTCTGCTCTTAGCCAGGTAGTTGGTAAGACTCACTAGGACGTGTAAGGGTAATTCCATGGCAGTAATATGCTACTTGGACACAGATGGTGATGAGTTGTGTTTCTTGTGGAATCTTTTGAGTTTCTAGTTCCACACCATTATTACTTCGGAGTAGTGAACATTATGAAAATAGATGTAAGTCACTTTGTAGTCTTTTCTAAAAGGACAATTCAGAAGTAAAATAGAGTGAACTTGTAATATTTCTTGGGATATGCTTGAAATTTACTTTCTGAACCCATAAAACCTTTGTGTGTGTCTGTTTCATTTTCTTTTTGGTTCTAATAATTAAGTGAAATATATTCTCATTGATCTAGGTTTCTGAACATTAGATTCTATTTAACTGAAGCTATGTGTAGACTTTTTAAATCTTGAGGTTTCCACCGACTTTGACAATTATCAAAAGGACAAGTTGGCCATACTTTTATATAATTCAGTTATAGTCAAAGATTTTTATAATCTGTGGGAACCTTTGAAATCATCTATTACAACCAGCACAGATTATGCGTGGGAAAACTGAGAACTGGAAAGGCATTGGTTCTCATACTGTAGCATGCATAAAAGTCACATGGAAGGCTTGATTGTTGGTCCCCACCACCTGAGTTTCTGATTCACGGGGTTTGGGATTGGGCCCAGGAATTTGCATTTCTAGCAAGTTCCCAGAAGATTCTGCTGGTCCCTGGACCACACTTTTAAAAGCCAGTAGACTGAACTGAGGCCACACTTCTTAAAGGCACAGTGGGGACTAGAACTCAAGATCCCTATTCCTTTTTGTTATTTCTTAGTATTTCTTATGTTCTTAGTATAAAAGTTCTTAATATTTCTTGTGTAGAGGAGTAGTTGGCAAACAGTAGGCCACAGTTCAATTCTGGCCTGCCACTTTTTTAAAACTTACTTAGTTAATGTTATTTATTGATAATATAAAATTCACATCCTTAAAAGTCATCCTTTTAAAGTGTACAATTCCATAGTGTTTAGTATACTTAGAGTTGTGGAACCATCATTACTATGTTAATTCCAGAATCCCAAAAGGAAATGGCATACATGTTAGCAGATAGTCCTCATTCCCCTTACTGGCAACCATTAATCTCCTTTAAGATTCTGTGGATTTGCGTGTTCTGGGTATTTCATATAAATGGAATCGGGCGATATATGACGTTTTGTGTCTAAATTCTTTCACATAGTGTGTTTTTCAGGTTCGTTCATGTTGTAATGTGTACCGGTATTTTATTCCCTTTATTGCGAAATAATATTCTGTGGAGGAGTATCCATATATTGATCTTAGGATATACCATGTTTCTTAAATTCATCAGTTGATGAACATTTGAATCGTTTCCACTTTTTGGCTATTAGAAGTAGTGCTACTCTGAACATCCATTTGCAAGAATTTACCTAAACACAGGCTTTCAGTTCACTTGAATAATTGCTGAGTCAGTGGTAATTGTTTAACCTTTTTGAGGAATTCCCAGACTGTTGTCCCCAGTGGCTGTACCATTTTACATTTCTACCAATAGTGTATGAGGGTTCTGATTTCTCCACATTCTCACCAGTATTTGTTGTTTGTTTTTTTTTTATTATAACCATCCTATTGGGTCTAAAGTGTTAATCTCATTTTGGTTTTTAATTACACTTCCTAATGACTAATGATTTGGTCATCTTTTCATGCGTTTATTGGTGATTTATGTATCTATTCAATACCTTTGCCCTTATTTTTGTTATTTAGTTTTAAAGATTTTATTTACTTACTTGACAGAAAGCAAGAGAGGGAGCACAAGGGGTGGGGAGTGAAAGAGGGAGAGGGAGAAGCAGGTTCCCTGCTGAGCAAGGAGCCAGGTGCGGGGCTCCATCCCAGGACGGTGAGATCTTGACCTGAGCCAAAGGCAAACGCTTAACCATCTGAGCCATCCAGGCACCCCAAAGCACAACAGTTTTTAATCCTGATGAGTTCCAGTTGATCTTTTTTTTTTTTTGGTTGCTTGTGCTTTTGGTGTTTATATCTAAGAAATCATTCCATATCATTGGTACCAAGCTTTTCCAGTCGTTAATCTTTTTTTTATGACATTGTGCATTTGTGCATGCTCTCAAAGCTCTTTCTCTGTCTCCATATGTGTACCTATATACTCATTATCTAATGATCAAAGTCTTTTTTTTTTTTAATTCTTTGAGATCAGCCTGATGGAGGCATGATCTTCCATCATCACTAATTACTCCAATGATGCCCACGCATGAGGATACTGTACCTGACCAGCATACGGCAGGCACTCCAAAGTAGGAAATCAGCATTGATCGAACACTACCATCCAGTCCAAAGAATCCATTCAAGTTTTTCCAGCTTTCCCAATTATGTGTTTCCTTCCTGGTCCAAGATCCTTTCCAGTAATTTGTGCTTTATTTAGAAACAGTTTATTAGCCTTTCATATCCTTCATATTTTTAAAATGTGGAGCCTTACCTCTGCACATTCTAGAGAGTGACCCTCAGGTTGAATTTAATGTCTCATGACTGGATTTAGGTCATTTATTCCTTTTTAATTCTTTTTATAATGGTTTGGGATGTAATTTGATTACCACACAATTCACCCATTTGAATTCTGCAGTTCAGTCTTTAATATATTCACAAAGCTGGGAAAAATGGGAAACCATTTTTATCACTCCAAAAGGAAACCTTGTACTCTTTTTTACCCCCAAGTCCCCGAGGTAACTAAGCTACTTTCTTTTTTTTTTAAGATTTTATTTATTTATTTGACAGAGACACAGCGAGAGAGGGAACACAAGCAAGGGGTGTGTGAGAGGGAGAAGCAGGCTTCCCACCAAGCAGGGAACCCGATGCGGGGCTCGATCCCAGGACGCTGGGATCACGACTCAAGCCAAAGGCAGATGCCCAATGACTGAGCCACCCAGGCGCCCACTAAGCTACTTTATCTCTACAGATTGAGCTATCCTGGACATTTTATATAAATGGAATCATAATATAATATATGGTCGTTTGTAATTGGCTTTCTTTACTTAACATAATATTTTTAAAGTTCATGAATGTTGTAATATATATAGGAATTTTATTCCTTTTTATTGTTCATCATATTCCTTTGAGTAGAATTGCTGGGTCATATGATAACTTCATGTTACTAGCAGTATGTGAAAATTCTGCTTTCTTCCCATCCTCATTAACACTTGTTATTGTCTTTTTGATTATGGCCATCCTAACGGGTGTGAAGTGGTATCTCATTGTGATTTTATTTGCATTTACATAATGACTAATAAGGTTGAAGATCTTTTCCTGTACATGTTGGCCATTTGTGTATCTTTGGAGAAGTGTCTGTTCAGGTCCTTTACCTTTTTGTTTTTAGGTTGTCTTTGTTTGTGGGTTTGTTTTTTTTTTTAAGATTTTATTTATTTATTTGACAGACAGAGATGACAAGTAGGCAGAGAGGCAGGCAGAGAGAGAGGAGGAAGCAGGCTCCCTGCAGAGCGGAGAGCCAGATAATGAATGCAGTGCGGGGCTCTATCCCAGGATCCTGAGATCATGACCTGAGCTGAAGGCAGAGGCTTAACCCACTGAGCCACCCAGGTGCCCCTGTTGTTTGTGGGTTTTAAGAGTTGTTTATATGTTATGGATACTGCATCCTTATTTAATATGATTTGCAAATAATTTTCTATTTTGTAGTTTATCTTTTTCTTCATAGTGCCCTCTGAAGCATAATAGTTTTTAATTTTGATGATTAATTTTTTTTCTTCGTTGTTTGTGCTTTTAGTGTCTAAGAAGAAACCATGGCCAAATCCAACATCACAAGATTTTCATATATTTTCTTCTAGGAGTTTTATTATTTTATCTCTTACATTTAAGTCTTTGGTACATTTTGAGTTAATGTTTTTGTATGGTGTGAGCTAGGAGTTCAACTTCATCCTGTTGCATCTCAGCTACTTTTGTTGAAAAGATTATTCTTTCCTCATTGATTTTTTTCGGGGGCACCCTTTTCAGAAATAAGTCAACCATAAATGGTGGGTTTATTTCTGTATTTTCAAATCTGTTGATTTATAGATCTTTCCTTGTTTTAGTACCACACTGTCTTTATTACTATTGCTTTGTAGTAGCTTTGAAATTGGGAAGTGTGAGTCCTTCAACCTTATTCTTTTTTAAGATTGTTTTGAGTTTTCTGGGTCTCTTACATGTCCAACTGAATTTTAGAATTGGCTTGTCAATTTCTGCAAAGCGAGCTATGATTCTAATAAAGATTGCATTGACTGTGTATATCATTTTGGGAGTATTGCCACCTTAAGAATGTTAAGTCTCGGGGCACCTGGGTGGCTCAGTGGGTTAAAGCCTCTGCATTCGGCTCAGGTCATGGTCCCAGGGTCCTGGGATCGAGCCCCTCATCGGACTCTCTGCTCAGCAAGGAGCTTGCTTTCCTTACTCTCTCTCTGGCTGCCTCTCTGCCTACCTGTGATCTCTGTCTGTCAAATAAATAAATAAAATCTTTAAAAAAAAAAAAAAAAGAATGTTAAGTCTTGGGCTTCTGGGTGGCGTAGTTAGTTGAGCATCCAACTTTTGATTTCCCTTAAGTCATGACCTCAGGGTCCTGAGATGAGACCCTTGTCAGGCTCCACACTCAGCAGGGAATCTGCTTGAAGATTCTCTCCCGTTACCCCTCCTGCCACTTGCACACACTTTTTTTCTCTACAATAAATAAATGAATGTTTAAAAAGAAGAATATTAAGTCTTTTGGTCCTTGAACATGGGATGTCTGTTTATGTCTTTAATTTCTTTCACATTTCTGTAGTTTTCATAATGAAGCTTCATATATATATATCTCATGTATCTACATACATATACACAAAAGACACACATGAACTCACATACAAACACATGTACACATGCAAAGCACATGTACACCTCTAGAATAGTGCCTGACTTACAGCTAGTGTTATGTAAGTGTTAAAATTACTTCTTTGTTATTAATTTCTCTATATGTATTTAACACTTTTGGGAAGGTGGATTAAAATAGAGAAATCGTTAATAGAAAATCATTTAACATGGGGATAAAAATACATTATATGTTTATTAAAAAAAAAAAATTTGGAAGGGGAGGCGAACCATAAAAGACTATGGACTCTGAAAAACAACCTGAGGGTTTTGAAGGGTCAGGGATGGGAGGTTGGGGGAACAGGTGGTGGGGTAATAGGGAGGGCACGTTTTGCATGGAGCACTGGGTGTTGTGCAAAAACAATGAATACTGTTACGCTGAAAAAATAAATAAAATGAAAAAAAAATCATTTAACATTTGTTTATTTAATTTCTAAAAAAGATTTGTTTATTTTAGAGAGAGAGTGTGCATGTGTGAGTGGGGAAAGAGGCAGGGGGGAGAGCCTTCACACAGACTCCCCACTGAGCACAGAGCCCATCACAGGGGTTGATCCCACAGCCTATGAGATAATGACCTGAGCCAAACCCAAGAGCCTGCTTAACTGACTGAGCCACCCAGGCACCTCATTATTCTTTAATTTTAATTTTTAAATTTTAAGGTTTTTTAAATGTTTAATTATTTTAAAATTTAAGTAGGCTCCGTAACCAACATGGGACTTGAACTCACAACCAATGGAGGTCACATCCTCTACCAACTAAGCCAGCCAGGCACCGTTTAAGTTAATTTTACTTTATCCTTTAGTAAAAGTAACATGTAGGAGATCCTATGTGGCTCCGTTAGTTAAGCAGCTTACTCTTGATTTCTGCTCAGGTCATGATCTCAGGGTCATGGGATCAAGCTCCACATTGGCCGCCTGCTGGGTGTGGAGATTAAGATTCCTTCTCTCCCTCTGCCCCTTCCCCCCAAAATAAAAAAACTTAAAAAAAAAGTAACATGTAAAAAGTATCAGTTATAATGTCAAATGTAAACAAGCAGGAAACTGTATGTATGTATAGTATCCCATTTTTGTAAAATCTGTTATCTGTTTCTTAAGTGATAAACATGAAAGAATTGGAAAGAAATACATCAGAAGATGAACTGCTTATTTCTGGCTTGAAGGATTATGATGATTTTCAGTTTTTCTAGTATTCCATTTTGAACATGTATATGTACATGATACACAAGTAAAGAATGTGAAGGTTATTTTTAGTAGTGCAGTAAACATGTAGAGTTTATTTATTAGCATGTAGAGTTTACGATAACGGATTTACTCCTGAGACGACTTTTGTCATTATATGGTAATTCACATTATATAATATAATGTGAATTGTATTATCTGTCTTGCCTACTTTGTTAGGTACATTGTTGTGAGATTAAAAAGAGATAAGCATATCTGTGTTTTGTAAATTATAAAGCCTTATAGAAATATATGGAAGAAAACACACTGCTCTTTAGAAATCAGGAGACATCATCTTAACTTGTAAGGTAAAGCTTGAGCTGTATTAGCCTTTGGGTTGTTTCTGGGTTGGTTGTGATATTTCGCTACCATTGATGGTCTACACTTCTAAGATTTTATAAGGAGTTAACATTTATTCTTGCAAGTTTTTAAAAGTTACTATTCTGTTATTAATTTATTGGGATTTAAAATCGTATCTAATGGCATCATTCAAATAATTTCTCTACCAGGCATGGATGGGCAGAAGCCTTTGCAGGTATCAGAAGTTCACATATCAAATACATCTGCCCACATGCGTAAGTATTGTAATCTTTACATTTGTGATTCAGAATCTGGAGAAGAATAATTGTGATAGCTTTACTTTCCTAGAAAAGGATTTGAATATAACCAGTTTTTATCATTTTAAGTATTCAGTTTAAAAATAAAGATTAGTAAATTTTTTAAAACTAAACTGGTAACTTGGCTACATAGAATTTTTTTTCTTTTTTGTTGGGAAATTTAAAATAATGCTTTCGTGGAGGTCAGTTGAACTCAGGCTTAGAAAAATTCCTTTAGATACACAAACATCTGAGATCTAAGGATATCCCAGAAGGGGATTTATTTACTTGTCAGGTTTGCGAGAGATCTTTATTTACTATGTTGAAAACACTCCTAAATTTTATCAGCTAAAGGCAATGTGATGTACTGTGGAAAGAACACAGGTTGTTTTGTTTTGTTTTGTTTTTTAATTTTATTTATTTATTTGAGAGAGAGAGAGAGACAGCACGAGTGAGGAGAAGGTGAGAGGGAGAAGCAGACTCCCCATGGAGTTGGGAGCCCGATGTGGGACTCGATCCCAGGACTCTGGGATCATGACCTGAGCCGAATGAAGGCAGTCGCTTAACAGACTGAGCCACCCAGGCGCCCAAGAACACAAGTTTTGAAGTCTGATAGATTTGGTTTCGAATTCTGAAAATGTTTGTGGATGTCTTGAGCAAACTCAGAAAATTGCTGAGATTGGCAAAGTTTTAGATCAAAAGGTTGCTGAGAGACAGTAGCTGTGAAGGCAAATGGGATTAGATTTGTGATAGTACGTTAGTAATTCATCCTCAGAAGTGGTAGTAGCAGTAGAGCTGATAAATGTGAAAGAGAAAATGGAACGAGGAAAAATACCTGATGGGGTAAGAAAACTTTTTGTCCCCCTTTTATCCTGAAATAGAAGTTTTTGTTTTTAAGATTTTATTTATTTGACAGAGAGAGATCACAAGTAGGCAGAGAGGCAGCCAGAGTGAGCCGGGGAAGTAGGCTCCCCACTGAGCAGAAAGCCTGATTAGGGGATTAATCCCAGGATCCTGAGATTATGACCTGAGCCCAAGGCAGAGGTTTAAGGCATTGAGCCACCCAGGCGCCCCTAGAAGCTTTATCTGACTTCTGTAGGCTACAACTAAATACTATGGCAGGGATGGCTGTGTCCTCTGTTATTCTGATTCATCTATAAGACAGAATTCTTTTTTTTTTTTTTTTTAAGATTTTATTTATTTATTTGACAGATCACAAGTAGGCAAGCAGAGAGAGAGAGGAGGAAGCAGGCTCCCTGCCGAGCAGAGAGCCCAATGCGGGGCTCGATTCCAAGACCCTGGGATCATGACCTTAGCCGAAGGCAGAGACTTTAACCCACTGAGCCACCCAGGCACCCCATAAGACAGAATTCTTGATGATGTTAGTATTTCTGCTATATTGTTACTGGCCCCAGGATTGATTTTATTTAAGGCTATTCCCAGTCTAGGGAAATTCATGTCCTCAAAGAAATTTTGATAAGATTTTGTAACCTCTAAGGTAGACTTGTTTCATGAATTAGAAGGTTAGTGGTGAGATGTAATTTTAGTGTATTTTTCTTTTCTTTGTACCTAGCTGTATTCAGGTTATCCAGCAGATTTTTATCACAAACCTGAATTGGGTGTAGTGGACGCTTAGGCAAAACTTACATTTCCCGTATTTATTTAGAGGTCTCTTAAATAACCACGTACATAGATAAAACTTAGAATATAAGCAAAAATGTAATCTGACCATATGGGAATTGATGTTACTTTATCTGTGCGATACATTGCTCGTTTCCTTAAACCCTTAGCCAGAGTCTCATATTTTATACATTTCCAGCTGTCTTGGTTACTTGTTTTCCTGGTCATGTCTGGTTTGAAAGTATTAAATAAGGGAGTTGAGAAAGGAAAATGTATTTTATTTGCCAAGCTTAGTCCTTTCCAGCTGCTGCTCCATCTTCAGAATACAGGATATGTAGAAAAAATGACATAGGTGTGGATGCAGTGATACAGTTCATATGTTAAAATTGTAGCGTACAGTTTTGTGTAAACCTCAAGTAATTATCTCTTCTTAATTGATGAAATTTATCAGGTTTTATGCCTTGTTACATTACTCTTATTTTGCTGTTTTTTTCTTTCCCGCATAGACCAATCATGCCTGTATCATTTAATATGAACATGGCTATGCCTTCTTGGTAAGTCAGAATTATTCAGTAAGAATTCTTTATTTATACTTAACTTTTGTGGTTTTTGTTTGTTTTAACTGGAAGTGCTTTTGTGTGTAACAATTCTTAATTTTCGTTTTAGGTTACAAAGTTATATAATTAACTTTAATTTTAACCTTAAACCTTCAAGTTTAACCTTAAGGTTTGTATTTTAGATTCAGGGGTAACCTTAAGGAGCTGTACCAACAGGAAGAGATACAGGAGAAAATGTGTAGACAGAAATACTGTAGAAAATATCTCTTACTGCTTAATAAACCTTTACTGGCTTCAGTGACCCATCATTTGAATGATCCCATGTGGCATACACTCTAATTAAGCAGCAGCCTCTCTCCCTTCCAATTTCTTTTTTTTTTTAATTAATTAATTAATTTATTTGACAGAGAGAGAGAGATCACAAGCAGAGAGAGAAGGGAAGCATGCTCCCTGCCAAGCAGAGAGCCCGATGGAGGGCTTGAACCCAGAACCCTGAGATATGACCCAAACCGAGCCACCCAGGCGCCCCTCCCTTCCAATTTCTTGCCTGTCTGGAGAGTTGACAAGCTTTTAAGGAAACCACTTCCTCTTCCACCCTCTCAAGATATTTTTACATTCCCTTGTATGTTTTTACTTATTTATTTTTTAGTTTCTGGGATCTTGTTTTAGTTTCTACCATGGAAGCAGGACAATAAGAGCAGCAGATTGGTAAAAGCCACTCTTTCTCATCAAAATCTAGATCAGTGAGGGGCGCCTGGGTGGCCCTGTGGGTTAAAAGCCTCTGCCTTTGGCTCAGGTTGTGATCCCAGGGTCCTGGGATCGAGCACCGCATCTGGCTCTCTGCTCCACGGGGAGCCTGCTTCCCCTTCTCTCGCTGCCTGCCTCTCTGCCTACTTGTGATCTCTGTCAAATAAATAGATAAAATCTTTAAAAAAAAAAAATCTAGGTCAGTGATGCTTGGTGTCATTTTAATAATTTTTTAAAATGTTTAATTTTTTAAGTTAACATATAATATTTGTTTCGGGGTACAGGTCTGTGATTCATCAGTCTTATACAACACCCAGCGCCCACCACAACACATACTCTCCCCAATGTCCATCACCTAGCCACCCCATTCCATGACCTCTCTCCCCTCCAGCTGCCCTCAGTTTGTTTTCTAAGATTAAGAGTCTCTTATGGCTTTTTTTCCCTCTCTGGTTTCCTCTTGTTTCATTTTTTTCTTCTCTTTCCTTGTGATCCTCTGTCTTGTTTCTTAAATTCTGCATATCAGTGAGGTCATACGATAATTGTCTTTCTCTGATTGACTTATTCCATTTAGCATAATACCCTCTAGTTCCATCCACATCGTTGCAAATGGCAAGATTTCAGTTTTTGATGGCTGCATAATATTCCTCTCTCTGTCTGTGTACCACATTTTCTTTATCCATTTATCTGTCGATGACATCTGGGCTCTTTCCACAGTTTGGCTGTTGTGGATATTGCTGCTATAAACATTGGGATGGAGGTGCCCCTTCAGATCACTACATTTGTATCTTTGCGGTAAATGCCCTGTAGTGCTGTTGCCAGGTTGTAGCATAGCTCTATTTTCAACTTTTTGAGGAACCTCCATATTCTTTTCCAGAGTGGCTGTACGAGCTTGCATTCCCACCATTGTGTGTTTATATCAGGAAGTAGAGTCAGTTCTTTGTTCCTCTAAACTACTTCCAGTCTATTGTCATCTTGTCCTTCTGCTTGTTCCCACCCAGATCTTACCCACCCCTTCACTTCCTTTTCATCTCTTCTGGATTCCTTGACAGCTTTCACAAGTTCCTGCCTGCTGTGCCCATTGGTTCTTTCATCTTCCCTCTCTGGCAAAATTTCCATCCAGAACAGAATTTCTGGCTAATGTGGCTAGAGACCATTAATGAAAGGATGTAACTTGATAGAGAAATGGAAAGGGCCAGAGAAAACCTTCCCTTGGGTCTCTAGTTGATGGTATTTACTATGTGTGATGAAAAAGTTTTGCAGCATGTGGATAGAGCTCAGTATAATTCCTCTGCTCAATACATATGAAGGTAGTGCATGCAAGAGTGACATGGTATCTGTTCCACTGGATTGACTTATGATGCCATAGAAGGGGAAAGGAATGGCTGGAATTTATTGCAAACTTTTTAGGGGAGTGTGTGTTGAGATTCTTGCTTGGCTGTAAGATTAGACTAGGTATTTTCTTAGATGTTCTTACCATAAAATTACGTGGCATTGTGATTTTTTAACATTAAATCTGTATCTAGTTGGTGAAAGGAACAAGTAGAATGTCAGAATCACACATTTAAGTTAATTTTTTGGCCTCTGTGGACATTTTGAGTTTCATTTTCATGGTTAGCCCTTTTTATCTTGAGTTTAGTGAAACATACTTTTAGAATCAAATAGCTCTTTTAAGATTTTGCCTTATTTTCCAGGTTTGATATTACTGGGCTTTCACCAGAGTCAAAGGAGGATGAACCTGGAATTAAACAGGCAGCAGAAGATGGTAAGTACAGAAATATTTTACAAAGACAAAAGCATTCTTTTTTTACTAGGTTCAATAGTTTTATTGGTGTTGATGAAATAATATATAATTATCTGAACTTAGGAGGTGATCACTCCTAATCACTCCTTTGTGATTACTCTCTAACTTGTTTGCCATGGTGGCTATATGGTGGACTCCCCTACTGTAAATGAAGATGAGGTAAATGGGGAAGAATGGCCTTTATCAAACTTTATTGTATTATCTCAGTTGGATACATAATTTTGCTTTGATTTACATAGACTAATAGAGAAAATAGTAATTTTCTTTCTTCATTAAGGAGACTTGAAATAAGGTTGGGTATAGTGATATAATCATATATAACATAGTTTATATTGGATAATTTTCATGTGATAATAATAATAGATGCCACTGATTGAATACTTAGTTATTAAACAATCAAGGTAATTCTTATAAATCATCTCATTTAACACCTTCTGTGACATAAGTCTTAGCTCTACTTTACAGAATCTCCAAAGTGTGTTCTCTGGTTGGTATTTCATGTTTCTTATGGACATAATTCCATTTATTTTTAGAGTGAAAGCATTAAGAACACTAGCTTATTGGGAGAAATCTGATTTTAGAAAATGTATAGAGTCATCATTTTATGTATGTGCTGAAGTGTTTTGTTTTTTTTTTTTTAAAGATTTTATTTATTTTTTTTATTTGACAGAGAGATCACAGGTAGGCAGAGAGGCAGGCAGAGAGAGAGAGAGAGAGAGGAGGAAGCAGGCTCCTTGCCGAGCAGGGAGCCCGATGCAGGGCTCGATCCCAGGATCCTGAGATCATGACCTGAGCCGAAGGCAGAGGCTTAACCCACTGAGCCACCCAGGCGCCCCTGTGCTGAAGTTTTTACAAGTAGATGGGATCACTGGGATTGACTTAAGAATAATTGGATGGTGACGCAGCAGATATTGATGAAACAGCCTGACTGTGAATTGATAGTTGCAGAAGTGAGGTGATGTGTACCTGAGAGTTACTACACACTTTCTATTTTTAGATTTGTTTGAAAATTTCCAAAATGGCCTAAAACCAGTAGGATCCTTTTAAAAAATGTTTCTAAAGAAGAACTCTTAAAAACTTCAACAACAACAACAAAAAAATAAAAAAAATGCATTGGCAATTTGGGGTGGTCAAACCAAGAACACTGGCCTTTAGGATCATCAAAATGTAGGTCAAATCGAGAATCCTGGAGCTAGGATTTTTTCAAACAATAATTTTTTTTTTTTTTTTTTTTTTTTAAAGATTTTATTTATTTATTTGACAGAGAGATTACAAGTAGGCAGACAGAGAGAGAGGAGGAAGCAGGCTCCCTGCGGAGCAGAGAGCCCGATGCGGGGCTCGATCCCAGGACCCTGAGATCATGACCTGAGCCGAAGGCAGCGGCTTAATCCACTGAGCCACCCAGGCGCCCCCAAACAATAATTTTTTTTTTTTAAGGTTTTATTTATTTATTTGACAGAGATCACAAGTAGGCAGAGAGGCAGGCAGAGAAAGAGAGGGGGAAGCAGGCTCCCTGCTGAGCAGAGAGCCCGATAGAGGGCTGGATCCCAGGACCCTGGGATCATGACCCAAGCTGAAGACAGAGGCTTTAACCCACTGAGCCACCCAGGCGCCCCTCAAACAATATTTTTTTTTTAAGATTTTTATTTATTTATTAATTTTTACACAGAGAGAGACCACAAGTAGGCAGAGAGTCAGGCAGAGAGAGAGGGGGAAGCAGGCTCCCCGCTGAGCAGAGAGCCTGATGCGGGTCTCGATCCCAGGACCCTGAGATCATGACCCGAGCCGGAGGCAGCGGCTTAATCCACTGAGCCACCCAGGCGCCCCCTCAAACAATAATTTGATGACAAAAATAAGTATTGGGTTTGGGAGTGAGTTGTTAGATCTTGTGGAAGATAGGGGAGAGGCAGGGCCTTGTGGAAAAGACTGGTAGGCCTGGTGATTTCCAGAGTGAAAAGTTCTACCATAGTGATAGAGTTGGCGGATGACCTACTTGACATTTCTTTGCTTTCCAAGGTAATGTATTACTGGAGAAAGTGAGGCTCAGACTCAGAGCTAGGAAAGAATGGAGCTTCTGTTGGAGGCCTATAAGAGTAAGCTCCTGAACAAAGAAAAAAAAGTGCTCAGGTTAAGGTCCAGGGAGCACAGTGGTGCCCTCGCCCATATGCAAATGGTGATTGAAATTGGAACGCCACTGCTCTACTGCTGACTTACGTCTTTGTAGTTTGTCAGTATTATCTCAGCGCTTATTGTAACCTTGAAGGGTAACTAAAGGTTGTGAAACTTGGGGGAAGTAGTCCCATCAGCTCACCCAGTGGCAAGCAACTAACATTCCCCAGACCCTTACCTGAACCTTCCCTCCTCACACCTCGGCCATTATTCCCTTTCTTTGGTGGTGTTGGGGGGGGGTGTTAAGATTTTTATTTGTTTAATGTATTTATTTTAGAGAGAGCATGTGTGTGTTGCACAAGCGATGGGGAGGAGTAGAGGGAGAGGGACAAACAGACTGTGTGCTAAGCACAGAGCCTGATACAGGGCTTGATCTCACAACCCTGAGACCATGACCTGAGCCGAAATCAAGAGTTGCCACCTAACCGACTGAGCCACCCAGCCACCCCCATTCTGCTACGTCTGCAGTCTCTTATCTGACTTAGGCTATGCAGTCTCCCGTAAATAAATACCTCACATTTCTCAGCACTTCTTTATTTCTTAAGCCCCCTTTACTGTCCTCTAGCCCATTCTTCCATGCCATAGTCTGGGCGTTACTTTCCATACTCACTGTAACTCAGTACTAAACTTTTTATATAAAAGGAAAATAGTTTTTCATTTGGGCGTTTGTTTTTTTCAGTGTTTTAGAAAAAGCAAAATTTTACTTTTTGATAAAAAGAAGTATGAAGTTGGAAATTTTAATCTTTAAAAATGAAACTCTTGGTGCATCTAGATGGCTCTAGGTGGTTAAGCATCTGCCTTTGGCTCAGGTTAAGATCCCGGAGTCCTGAGATGGAGCCATGTGTCTGGCTCCCTGCTCAGCGGGGTGTCTGCTTCTCCCTCTCTGACCATCACTCCTGCTTGTGCTCTTACTTGCATGCTCGCTCTTAAATAAGAGATCTTTTAAAAAAAAATGAAACTCTTGTACATATGTAAAAACAAGAGAACATAATCTGTAAAAGGTGTAGTTACTTAAAAAAAGCAGGACAGATTATAAAGAAAAAAGGAAATTCTAGGAGTCCTCAAATTTTATAGTTAATGATTTGTGTCAAAGTATTTTGCAGAAACAAAAGACTCAATTTTTTTCCCCCTGCATCATTTATTGGCTATAGGAAAAATTAGTACTATAGTTTTTAAAATAATAGAATGAACTTTTTAAACACTATAAATAACAAATTATGTAATATACTTTATATTTTAAAGTGGTAACTTTTAGGTTGATTCATTGAAGAGAAAGAAATATATTTATATGAGCAGAATTGACCATAGATAAAAGAATAGCTGTTGATTGATAAGAGAAAGAACTATTGTTTATAAATTATAATAGAAATAATTGAACAGTTTAAACAACACCTGCAAATGAGTTTTATAATGAAAATACATTCTGATTTTGTATTTTAGTTAGTGGAGTGCTTCAAGTTTTTCATTTGTTTTGACCTATTTTATCCTATTTAAAATGGTATATTTAGGCTTAACTTTGAAGGTATTAGTGATTTAATTTTATGTTGTTTTTTAGTAAAAGCTTTGATAGAGCAAGAGGTGAAGAATGGCATTCCTTCTAACAGAATTATTTTGGGAGGATTTTCTCAGGTAAGGTAAAGTTTGGGTGATATGTTATTTGTATATTTATCTAGGAGTCTCTGAATTCTGTCCTTTTCTATGGAGGAGTCTTTTTTTAGTATGTTATAGAATCTGATGTACCGTTCTCTCTTTTTTTTAATATACTGTTGTCTTTAATGCTGAATTAAGTTTGAATGGACTAGATATAGTTAATTATGAGAATGTATTCTTTTTGCTTTTCTAGTTTTCTCTCTTCAGCAATTGCCTTCAATTTCTAGATTATGTCTTGAAAATTTATTAATAAGCAAATTGATTCACACTTGGAATGTATTTTCTTAAAATAATTATTACACATGTAGTTAGGTATCTAAGTTGATGCTATGTACTCCCTTTAAACAAAATTGTAATTTAATAAACACAGGTATAATTCCCCTGTATTAAGAGAAGACTACTAATAGGAGCAGTAGGGTAGACAACGAGAGAATTTCTTCCCTCTTTTTGTTATAGATTCCCAGTGGTTGAGCCCCACAGACTCCCCTGTAGCCCCCTTGGGATAAAATCGAAGTAGGGTCTCCCACAAAGTGACCTATAATGCTGGAGATTGCTGGTTGTTTCCCCGAGTTCTCTTCTTCCAATGCAGAAACCAGAGGTTCTTGGGAGACTCTCTGGGTGATGCTGCACTGGCTTGGGAGAGGGGCAGTGCAGTCAGCGTGTAGCCACTTCTCTTACCTTTCAGCTTGGTCTCTCTTGGTTTCTGTGGTTCAGAGGGTGCCTCAGCCTCACCCTCTCCCCTCATGTGCTAAGATTCTCTCGGTGGTGTCCTTTCCATGATTACATGCTAGTTCTTGTAGAAGGGAGCAAAGTTAGGAATGACCTATGTCCCATCATAATGATGTCACTCTATTATCTTTCCTCTTTTTGTCTTGTGAAACAGATTTTAGATTTAAGTATGTGATTTTTGACATCTTTCTGTACTTTTTCTCCTACCTCCTATACTTTTTCTGCAGACATAGTTATCTCATATTGACCTTACATCTTTATTTCATCTAATCACATGTTCACCTTTTCACCCATCCCAGATTGCTCCAGCTTTTTTTTTCTAATATTATTTTATTTATTTGACAGAGAGAGAGATCACAAGTAGGCAGAGAGGCAGGCAGAGAGAGGGGGGAAGCAGGCTCCCCGCTGAGTAGAGAGCCTGATGCGGGGCCCAGTCCCAGGACCCTGAGATCATGACCCGAGCCGAAGGCAGAGGCTTAACCCACTGAGCCACCCGGGTGCCCCAGACTGCTCTAGCTTCTAATCTGTAAACCTTCTAAACCAACAATTTAGTGTTCAGACTGCCTGGATTAGGATAATGTCAGAATTAGGCAATTCTTTAGAAGTTAGAATTCAGTAGAAATATAGGTTGCCAATATAGTATAGTAAAAAGAGGTTACTGGTTTGGTATTTATTGAGGTCAAGATAATGTCTTTTGTAATACACATTGTGACATAAATGTAGGTACAGAAGTGAATGTTTGGTTTGAAAAAAAGCTAACATAGGAGACTATATAGTTGAGATTTGTTGATTATGATTTACAGAAAGGAATTCCTCTTGCCTTAAGAAAGAACAGATTATGAGTCTGTGGGATCACATCAGGAAAACAAAGGATGAGAATGAATCAGGGCCTCAGGAAATAGCTAAGACAATGGAAAGCCCTCATGGCTTTCTCTCTCATCTCCCGTTTTTCTGCCCATCTGCTGCTTTTCTGTCCATCTGCTTCATTTGCCTTTTCATCTACAGTTGGTGCTCTCCACCTTTTCAGTCTATAGCTTTTCCAGTTCTTGAATTTACAGGTTACTGTTCCAGCCACACAAGAGACAGGCTTGATAATCACTGAATCCCAATTTCAAAATCTTGAGAAAAGGATCATGACTATCTTTTTTTTTTTTTTTTTAAGATTTTATTTATTTATTTGACAGAGAAAGATTACAAGTAGGCAGAGAGGCAGGCAGAGAGAGAAGGGGAAGCAGGCTCCCTGAGCAGGGAGCCTGATGCGAGGCTCGATCCCAGGACCCTGAGATCATGACCTGAGCCGAAGGCAGAGTCTTAACGCACTGAGCCACCCAGGCGCCCCGGATCATGACTATCTTGGATAAGAAAGAATCTCAAATTTTCATGGGGCCCAGTGACCAACAGGCATGGTCAGAGTGACTTGGCATCTAGAATACTAATGGGAATGCTCTTCCCAGAGCGCAGGGTATTGTAAGCTGGGGAGGCAAATACTCTGAAGGTGCCTGCTACAGAGTCCTTATGATCTTGAATTTTTGCTGTAGAAAAGATTACCAACTTAAGACTACGTTTGATTTTATACCTAAGACTTTTCAGAGCAGAAAATAAGTATAAGTTTAGAATGTTCCTAAGGCAATTGTAAGTGCATTTAAGTATAGTTAATTGTTTCTTGACTGATTCCGTGGTTGCTGTGTTCTCAGAGTGGTATTCAGTGTAGAGAATCATGTCCTTCAGGGCATGGTGGGGTGGGGTGTGTATGTATTTCTGTTAGTTTGCCTGATTTGATTTGACATCAAACATCCAGGTTGATTTTTTTTCTTTAATGGACATTATTAATAATAAGAAATCTCTTACGTTGCTATTAGCAGAGGATGTGTTCCATTGACTTTTCTCTGCTTATCTTTCCAGGGAGGAGCTTTATCTTTATACACTGCTCTTACCACTCAGCAGAAACTGGCTGGTGTCACTGCACTCAGTTGCTGGCTTCCACTCCGGTCTTCATTTTCCCAGGTAGCCTGACTGATACTTGTAGTATTAGATTACTGAGCTGGGAGATCACAGATAATGTTGGTGAGAGGTCATTTTTTTTTTAATTAATCAACTGTATATTTTTAGAGCAAGTTTAATAAGTTCATAGCAAAATTGAGTAGAAAACAGAGAAAGTTCCAGTCTGTGCACAGGCTATAGACACCCTGCAGCCCTGTGATACATTTGTTAGATTGTGTATCATCCCCAAAGCCCATCGTTTACCTCTGTCATCCTTTCTTTATTTTTCATTTTTTTTAAAGATTTTATTTATTTATTTGACAGAGAGAGAAACGGAACACAAGCAGGGGAAGCAGGAGAAGCAGGCTCTCCACTGAGTAGGGAGCCCAATGTAGAGCTTGATCCCAGGACCCTGGGATCATGACCTGAGCTGAAGGCAGCCACTTAATGACTGAGCCATCCAGGCGCCCCAAGTCATCCTTTTTATTTTCTTTTTTTTTTTTAAGTCATCCTTTTTAAAAAACAATGTTCATGTACTTTTGCGATGTACCTAGTAGGCTTTATCTGAATACTATATTGTCTTTATTGTGGATTGCAGAGAATGGAGTAAGAAATAAGTCCTTTTGTCATAAATCTTATATTTGAAGTGTTTGGTACATTTTAAAATGTGTGTATAAGTTTAGGACAATCTTTTACACATAGAAATAATATTTTCAAATGTTCAGTATTTTTACTGCTTAATAGCAAAATTTTACCATAGAATAGAATTTCTAAGTACTCAATAGTGTATAAAGCAATATATGATACACATGGGAGAAGTGGACATTTATTTTCAAATTCATCTTTAAATCTAGGATCTTTTTCCTCATCACTATATATAGTAATTCCTTGTTGTCTTATACATACTAAATGCTGTTTATTAACCATCTTATTTAAATCAGTTAAATAAGAACTGAGAAGAACATGATTCTGTTACAACATACCTCTTATTTCAAGATACTGTGAACATATAACGAATAATTAAGATTGAGTTTGCTTCAAGGAACCACTTCATTGGGAAAACAGTAATACAAGACAGGGGAGGGGCACCTGGGTGGTTCAGTCAGTTAAGCATCTGACTCTTGATTTTGGCCCGGGTCATGATCTCAGGGTCATGAGATCAAACCCCACATCAGGCTCCATGCTCAGCTGGGAGTCTGCTTGAGATTCTTTCTCTCCTTCTCTGCCACTCTCCCTGCTTACACGCTTTCTAAATAAATAAAATCTTTTAAAAAAGCAAGACAGGGTGATCATATATCCTATAAAAGTTTAACTGAAGAGTTGTGGGGAATATAGGGAGAGAAGGAATTTTATTTCTGTGGCCGAGTAGAACCTATGAAGTAACATATTTGCATATCTAGCTACAGTTGTAAATGCCTGGTATATAATGCTCTATACAGTTGAATAAATACTAGTTTTCTTTTATTTTTTGCAGGGTCCTATCGGTGTTAATAGAGATATTTCTATTCTTCAGTGCCATGGAGATTGCGATCCTCTAGTTCCCCTAATGCTTGCTTCTCTTACTGCCGAAAAGCTAAAAACATTAGTAAATCCAGCCAATTTCACCTTCAAAACCTATGAAGGCATGATGCATAGTTCCTGTCAACAGGTAATTGTTTGGAAGCAGTGATTACAGAGATATATTTGCAACTTTTTTCATGTGATATTTTTAATGTAAGTAGCATTTGATTGCTTGGGTATTTAAAGGAGTTAATGAATTCACATTGAATCTTAGGTTAGCAGAATTTAGATCAGAGTTTATTCAATTTAATTCAACAAGCATTTACTGTATTCCTATTACATGCCAACTTTGTGCATAATTCAAAAGACAAAACATTCCTTTTTATTAAAATTTAAGCCAAATTAATAAAATTTAAAATGTAATAGGAGAAAAGGATATATATCCAAGTAATTGTGGATATATATCCAAATAATTGTATAGAAAACAGAATGTGATAAGTGTTATATTTGACGTTTTCAAAGTTCTCTAAAACACTGAGAAGAGTGAGATTAATTTTATCTTGGAAGTACTGAGAACATGAAGCAAAAGCTAGATTTGGAAGAATGGGTAGGATTTGGATAGCAAGTGTGCAGAGAAAGGAAAAGGGAAAGCAAGCTGTCCAGTTGGGCCATGGTCTTATGAAAAGCTGGCTGTCCTATAGCAGGATGCCGTTCATAAAGTGGTACAAGAAACAGTCTTAGGGTAACAGGAAGGAGATAATACTGAGTTCAGTGAACATACTGAGATTGACAGGCCCCTGTGATAACAAAATGGGTTTTGGAAATACTTGTCTGAAGCTCAAGCCTGTGATAGAGATTTAGAATAATTGCCAGTATTAATCACTGAAGAATTATCATGGGAGAATATCATGAGAAAAAAGCCAAGGGATAGAACCTGGGGGTGAGAGGAGGGATTAGGAGTTAGAGGTGGAACAGGAGTACAGGAGGAGAGAATTCCAGAGTGGTGGTGCATCTGGCTGGCTTAGTTGAAAGAGCTTGCAACTCTTGATCTTGAGGTTTGAGTTTGAGCCCCACATTGGGTGTAGAGATTACATACATAAACAAACTTTTTATAAAATTGGTTAGATTATTTAAGAAAAAAACAAGGAAAAGGGTGTTCCTTGGTGGCTCAGTCAGTTAAGCATCTGACTTTGGTTCAGTTCATGATCCCAGGGTCCTTGGATTGAGTCCTGCATTGGGCTCCCTGCTCAGGGGGCAGCCTACTTCTCCTGCTCTTGCTCCCCGCCCTGTCCCCCGCTCATTCTTTCTCTTGCTTGCTCTCTCACTCTATCTCAAATAAATAAAATTAAAAAAAAAAAAAAAAAAAGAATTTCAGAGTAGAAGGGAACAGTGTCCCATGATTCAGAGAACAATTGATGAAAAATAGACCAGGAAGAAACTACCCAATAGTAAGCCATCTGTGACCTTAGATGTTTGGGGAGATGGAGCCTGCAGGGGATTGTGTAAAGTGGATAGGAAAATGGGAAAATTAGGGGCAACATGTATCAACCTTTATTTAAAAAGTTTTGTGAGGGGGGGAAAGGATAAAAAGACTCTTTAATGGTTGGGAGAAAAAGATTCCCTTGATGAGGGAAGGAGGAAGAAAATGCGATGAAGAGAAGGTAATATCTAATAGGGGGAATCTTAGGGAAATCGAAGTATGTAAATAAGTCCTAAAATGGGTAGTGCTTGCCTTCAAAGACGAAAACAACACTTGAGAATCTAGAAGAGGGTCAGTGAATATGAACAAGGATTGGTGAGGTAGTGGTAGTTGAGAATTCACATTAGATCCTCTTTATCTTTTCAGTAAAGTAGGAGATATGGTCACTTGATAAGAGTGAAGGAGGCCTGCATCAGTTTGGAGGCTTGAAAAGGCCTAGAATAAAAATTGATTGCCAAGCACTGAGGTAGTCCCACAGAAAACTGTTTTGTAACCACCCAGCCTGGCTGAATCATTTGTTTTACAGACAGAGAAAAGAGGTAGTAATATGGTTTATCCAGAAAGACAAGGGGGCCTGGGATTCTAGGCTGTTATTGAGAACATAGTTGGAACCATCAGCAAGTGCTGAATCCAGAAAACAGGTGGGCTGGCATTCCAGGTATCCAGGAGGGACTGAGAGCCTAGAGCATTGGTTTTTAAAGTAGGCTTTATGTTATAAATACCCTGGAGCTTAATAAATATTCAGATGCCAGAACTCCACAAACACCACAATTGTGATTCAGCACATTGGGGGTTAGCAGGTGAACTCAGGTATTTGTGTTTGTGTGGATGTGTTTTTAAAATAAAGTTCCAGGGGCGCCTGGGTGGCTCAGTCCGTTAAGCAGCTGCCTTTGGCTCAGGTTATGATCCCAGGGTCCTGGGATCTAGTATTGCATCAGGCTTCTTGCTCAGTAGGGAGCCTGCTTTTTTCCCCTCTGCCTGCCACTCCCCCTGCTTGTACATGCTTTCTCTCCCTGACAAATAAATGAATAAAATCTTAAAACAAAAATAAATAAATAAAGGATTCTGTTTACCTAATCTCTACACTCAGTGTGGGGCTGGAACTTACAACCCTGAGATCAAGAATCACACACTGTTGGCACACCCCAAGCATGTGATTCTTGATCTCGGGGTTGTGTGTTCAAGACCCACGTTGGGGGGGCGCCTGGGTGGCTCAGTGGGTTAAAGCCTCTGTCTTCGGCTCAGGTCATGATCCGGGGGTCCTGGGATCGAGCCCCGCATCGGTCTCTCTGCTCCACAGGGAGCCTGCTTCCTCCTCTCTCTCTGCCTGCCTCTCTGCCTAGTTGTGATTCTCTGTCAAATAAATAAAATATTAAAAAAAAAAAAAAAGACCCAAGTTGGGCATAGAGCTTACATAAAAAGAAGAAAAAAAGTAAAAGGTGATGATTTTTTGTGCAGTCACATTGGAGAACATTGGACTGAATGATGAGGAGCAGAAAGTGAGAAGAGGTAATAAGAGATACTGTCACCAGGAAACTTCTAGGAATTTAGAGTGTTGCAAAATAGAGCTACCACGGCCACTTCTGTGCTGTGGCTTTATTTCCTGATTGACTAAATTATAAGGGTGAAGGTTCTTTGTGTTGCTAATTTGTGGGTTTATGGAGTCAAGCCTTGAAATACTAGAGATGAGGGGCACCTGGGTGGCTGAGTGGGTTAAGCCTCTGCCTTCGGCTCTGGTCATGATCTCAGGGTCCTGGGATCGAGTTTCGCATCAGGCCCTCTGCTCAGCAGGGAGCCTTCTTCCTCCTCCCTCTCTCTCTCTCTCTCTCTCTCTCTCTCTGCCTACTTGTGATCGCTCTCTGTCAAATAAATAAATAAAATCTTAAAAAAAATAGTAGAGATGATAGTAGGTAATTATTTGAGGGGAGTGGGAAAACTGAGCCACATGCGGGAGTCTTATAGAAACTTTTTTTTTTTTAATGAACACTTGATATATTCTTTTTTATCTTTCATAGGTACATGTTGTCTTTCAAATGATTGCTTGTATGGAAATCCTTGTGAAAGGCACAAAATATTTTATGCTACGAATTTAGCATTTCATTTTAACGAGGGAAGGTTAAAATCTAGGTTTTTCTACCTGTGGTTATTTGACCATAATTGTGTCCTTACTGATATTTCTCTGGATAGGTTTTGTTACTTCTAAGCCCCTTTCTCTCTACGCGTGTTTTATTTTGTTCAGCTAAAGCAAAGTGCAGACCATTTCCATAGGACTGCATAATAGTTGGGAGCTATCATTTGAATGTACAATTATAATCCTAATCACAGGAAATGTTCTGAAATTTCTGTTGAACCCTCATTTTTCTGTTACAACTTTTCATTTAATTGACGTAGTAAGAATATGGTTTTACCTTACCTTGGCACACCACACATTTAGTTGGTGGTATTTTAGTAGGGATTTAATTTCTGATTTTGTAACTGCTTATTAAATCACTTTATTCCAAACAGGAAATGATGGATATCAAGCAGTTCATTGATAAACTTCTACCTCCAGTTGATTGACATCACTAAGAGGCCTTGTGTAGAAGTGCACACCAGCATCATTGTAGTAGCGTATAAACCTTTTCCTGTGCCCAATCTTGAAACTTCTAATGTTTGCAGTGTTCAAATGTTTTGCAAATACCCACTAATGACACAGACTACGTAATACTCTCTCCTTGTGGGAAATATGGTCTTTTAAGTTTCTATACATGTATTTGTATAATAGGATTCAGAATATGCTAGTATTAAAATAGGTGAAGCAGCTAAACTTCTTTTTCCCAAATGTAATTCAGCAAAATAAAATACTCTAACCAGATTTTTTATTACATCATTTGACAATTATTAGTATGCTTAATGAAAACTTGTTCAGGTATAAATGAGCGGTTAAAATATAAATGATTTATGCATGCTGTGACTTAGTCTGTGGACTTACTCCAAAATTACTTAGTCACCATGCATTATCTGTATTTTTATAAATGTATTCATTATATACTTAATGATTGTAATACATAATAAGAATGAGGTATTACTACATTATTCCCAATAATAGAGATAATGCTTCTTCAGTAAAGAGTAATATTCCTCTGTTAAGTTGATGGCCCTTTTAATTTGGGGACCAGGCTTTATTTTCCCTGATACCATTTCTATTTAATATTTTTTTTTCCTCTCTAAAAATGTATTCTTTTTTTTTATCCTTCATAACAGACCAAATATTGCTTCCTTGTCATAGACATCTGCTGCCAGTACATGCTATAAAATTTGACATTTTGAATCACAGATTTGATGGTATTTAAAATGTATTTACTCTTACATAAAGAAACCTTTAAACTTTCTACACTTATTTCTTAAACTGTACCTTAGTCCACAGTTAGGCCTATATACTTACTAGAATCTTCAGTCTAGATAATGGGAATAATTCTGTGGTTGTATTTTTCTGTATCTGAAAGAATATGTAGGTCATATTCTAGTATGTCCTGAAATATTTAAGACAAAAACTAATTTCTAAGATGATTTGCTCTAAGATGATTCTCCATGAGCATAGTTTTAGTTTACTTGTTTTGTAGATACGTTTGAAACCAACTACTGTAGAAAATAAACAGTCTGTTAGAAAAATTTGCTTTATTTTTATCTGCCAATGAACTTATTTGAAAACTTCACTTTATTCAGGTGGGTTTGTTTAGTTAGTTTTTGTGCAAACATAAAAATAGCAATTACTTTTGATTTTAAGTAGTTGAATTTTTCAGATTATTGGTAAAGATTATTGGAGAACAAATTTATGGGTGATAAAGATTAATCACAACTCAATACATATGGTGTAGTTACAACAGTTTAATATGTAGCAAAAATGTATACTTGATATTTCTAAACTGTTGGTAATTTTTCTGCTGTATTCCAACTGACTAAAACAATGTTAGGAATGCATCTTTATAAATGGGTGCTAATTGATAATGGAAATAATTTAGTAATGAACTGTATAGAATGTTAATAATGAAGCCATATGTTTATGTCTGGATTTAAAAATTTTAAACAATCATTTAATAAGTCATTTTGCTTTGCCTTGAAGAATAAAAATTGTTGTTTTAGTTATACAAATCAGCAAGATCTAATTTATAGCAAGAAATATTCCGTTGAAATGTTGTGCTGTAATGTGGGAAAATGTAAATCTTTTTCATGGTTTCTACCAATGTGAAATAAAATTTAATTCTGAGTTTTTTGTGACTGCTTTCTCATACTATTTTTAATATTTAGGTTTGCCTTTGAATGGTTGTCTATACTGAAAGGGGGAAAATGTCAATGCAATCATAACATACATTAAAGAGAGAATTTTTGGTGATGGTATGGTTGATCTGGAATAGAACAAGGCATGAGAAAAGCTTCTCTTTTTACCCAATTTGAATAAGCTAAAAAAGTATTCCTAAATTCGGTTTTGTGTTTCTAACGTGTTTAAGAAGTTTTGTTTGCTGTTTCCAGGCCTCCTCCTCTCATGCAGTATTCATGAGATTTTTAAATTAGTGTCATGAGGCAGTATCTAAATTTTTTCTCCTCTTATTTCACGTTTGACTTCTAGCATTTCCGAATAAAGGAGTCCTTTCTGTCCCGTCTCTTAAGCAGTCCTTCACTTTCTGCTTCTGAGTACTTAAAATTGACCAGCTCATTTTTTTGTGAGGGAGCTTGTTCTGGTTTTGGATCACCCTGATGGTAAGGGATTTCTGTATACTAAAATATTGTATGCAACTTTCAGATTTCACAACAGCATCTTATTTCATATGGTAAACTTTTATTTTGTCATCCTTTCTCAACTCTTGTGTTCATAGTTAGATGTGGTCAGTATGGTATTGTTAATCTCTATTGACAGCATTAGTGTCTTATGTATATATAAATAATTGGGGAATTTGTCTACTATTGCAATCAGTGTTATGGGTGTTTTTAAAAGTAGGTACGTGATGAGCTCCTGGCTAGTTCAGCCAGAGAGCATGTGACTTTTGATCTTGAGGTGAGTTCAAGCCCCATGTTGGGCATAGAGTTTAATTTTTTAAAAAAAGGTAAAAGTAGATACATGACATATTTCCACCCTCTAACAACATACCACTTTATTTTGTAAAAATTACTAAAATATGAACAGTAATTTAAGTAGTTGAGATATTCTAGTCACTATACTAAACATTTTACATTATTAATGTAATCCTCACATCAACTTTATCTTTGTTTTATAGGAAAAACTGATAGCTAGAGGGATGAACTGTTTGCCTATACTTACAGAGCTATTATGTGTAACAGCCAGGATTCAGAGTGATGTGCCTGACTCCATGGTCTGCTACCTTGCTCTTTGCCCTTGTGAGGTAATTTAAATGCTGTAAACAAATAAAGAAACTTATTCCATATAATTCAGAATGCTTAGAAGTAACTAAACTAGGGTAAGAACTAGCTTACCATAAAGAAATTACAATCTCCCATAGAGAGAACTGAAAAAGAAACTAAAAACCCACATGGTATACCTAACTTTGGGGCTCAGAAAATAACTCACCGTCGTACAGCCAGGACCCTTAAGGGCTGCACTCTGTCCACAAAGTGAACTAGAAAAACATTCAGCCTCTTCAGGAAGGAAGAGAAAACTTAACCTAATTTGGCCAGAGCCCTGGATTAGAAGAGGGAGCTTTTCTCTCGGCAATGTTTAACTAGGATTTTATATTAATATATATTTGGATTTTGAATTTATACTATTTCTGTGGCCTGGAAAACAAGCTCATAAGTTAACATCAAGAATCTCCTTGAACTAGATCTGCCACTTGAGCACTTGGAAGAAGCAAGTTCTTCATGGACAGTGACATCCTCAATCTAGGCAGCATAAATTTAGTCTGCTGAGAGTGAGCTCAACTCCTCCCAAATTCAAACCATAGGAGGGAACAGTCTGCCTGCCATAGATGATACCAGGTGACACAAAAGCTAAAAATCATTAGACTCTTGGGAACTTTAAGAAACAAAGTATGAGGGGCACCTGGGTGGCTCAGTGGGTTAAGCCTCTGCCTTCAGCTCGGGTCATGATCTCAGGGTCCTGCGATCGAGCCCCACATGGGGCTCTCTGCTCAGTGGGGAGCCTGCTTCCCCTCCCCCATGCCTGCCTCTCTGCCTGCTTGTGATCCCTGTCTGTCAAATAAATGAATAAAAAAAACCTAAAAAAAAACAAAGTATGAGTGTTAAGCTGAGACCAAAGAATCAAGTGTAAACGCAGTATCAGAAATTGCAAATTGGAAAAAAGTTTTCTAGACGTGAAAAAGTCAAGTAAAAAATTTCAAATGAGAAGCATTATTTATGATAAAATATTTGAACTAATGCAGTGTGGAATTACAAAGCCCTGCAAAATAAACTATCATACATCTATATAATGGGATGCTGTACAGCTATAAAGAAGAAATGAGGGGGCACCTGGGTGGCTGAGTGGGTTAAAGCCTCTGCCTTCGGCTTGGGTCATGATCCCAGGGTCCTGGGATCAAGCCCCACATCGGGCTCTCTGCTCCGCGGGGAGCCTGCTTCCTCCTCTCTCTCTGCCTGCCTCTCTGCCTAGTTGTGATTTCTCTCTGTCAAATAAATAAAATATTTTTTAAAAAAAGAAGAAATGAGGATGCACTGTACTAATTTGGCAAGGATTCAGAATACATTATTGATGGGAAAATAGTGTCAAACTAAAAAGGGTGGAGGAAATAAGATCTATATTTGACTTGGTTAGAATTTACATTTGTAAAACCAAAATGCTAGAAGGATGTTAAGAATCCAATAAAAGTGGTTATAGAGTATGAATGGGGAAGGAATGAGATGGGTAAGGACTGAAGAGGAATTAGTCTGTTCTGAGTATCCTTTTTTTTTTGTATTTATTTATTTTTTATGGTAAAATAAAACAAAATTTACCATTTTAACTCTTGTGAATATATAGTTTCGGTATTAAGTATATCAGCATCATCCATCTCCACACTGTCAGTTCCCCAGACTGAACCCTCATACTCCTTATTGTTCAGATTTTGAATTGTGTTAATGTATGTCCTACACAAAATAAACGGATGAGTTAAACTGTCATATGGGACACAAAAGAATTGTGTCTGAAATGGTGTGTGAAAGTTCTAAGGAATTTTCTCAGGAGAAATCCTAGCAAGCAAAAGGAAGGGTAAGAAATTAGAAAAATAAAATTAAGAGGTCCAAAATAAAGTTTAAAGGAAGTTGCAGAAGAGAACAGAGTGAGAGAGAAGCAACATTTGAGGGTAAAATGGCTGAAATTTTTCCAGGAAGGGTAAGAAACCTCAGATTCAGGAAGCAAAATGATTTACTAACAGGATAAACTAAATCCCTAATGAGAAATTTCATTGTAGAAAATACAACTGACCACCATAGAAAAAGATCATAATAGCAGCTAGAAAGAGCCTACTTAAACTATCATATACAGTACACTTAAAAATAATGTCGGGTTGTCTGTGTGACTCATTAAGTGTCTGACTTCAGCTCAGGTCATGATCCCAGGGTCCTGGGATGAAGCTCGGCATCCGCCTCCCTGCTCCTTGGGATGCCTGCTTCTCCCTCTCCCATTCCCCCTGCTTGTGTTCCCTCTCTCGCTGTGTCTCTGTCAAATAAGTAAAATCTTTAAAAAAAAAATTTTTTTTTAAATAATAATGCCAGAGGGACACCTGGGTGGCTCAATCAGTTAAGCATCTGCCTTAGACTCAAGTCCCGCATTAGGCTCCCTGCCTAATGATATATATATGATATATATATATATAATGATATATAGATATATATGATAGTCTTTTAACAAATGGTACTGGGGCAATTGGATATCGATAGACCAAAAAAGTGAACATAAATCTCCTACTGTATACAGAAGTTAACTCTGTTTAATGAATTATGGATTTAAATGTCAAACATAAAACTATAAAAATTCTACAAGAAAACACAGGAGAAAATCTCGGGATGTAGGGCTTAAAGTGTGTTTTTTTTTTAATATTTTATTTATTTGACAGAGAAATCACAACTAGGCAGAGAGGCAGGCAGAGGGAGAGGAGGAAGCAGGCTCCCCGCGGAGCAGAGAGCCCGATGTGGGGCTCGATCCCAGGACCCTGAGATCATGACCTGAGCCGAAGGCAGAGGCTTTAACCCACTGAGCCACCCAGGCGCCCCAGGCTTAAAGTGTTTCTCAATAAGACACCGAAGTAAAGACACCTAAAAGAAAAAAATTTAATTGGACTTCATCAAAATTTAAAACATTTTTGCTCTTTCAAAGCCCCTGTTAAGAGGATGAAAAGAGGGGCACCTGGGTGGCTCAGTGGGTTAAAGCCGCTGCCTTCAGCTCGGGTCATGATCCCGGGGTCCTGGGATCGAGCCCCACATCGGGCTCTCTGCTCAGCAGGGAGTCTGCTTCCTCCTCTCTCTCTCTCTGCCTGCCTCTCTGCCTACTTGTGATCTCTCTGTCAAATAAATAAATAAAATCTTACAAAAAAAAAACATTATCTAAAAAGAGGATGAAAAGATAAGCTAAGACTGGGAGAAAATATCTCCACAAATCCACATGCACAGTTTGTACAATACATAAAAGAACTTTCAAAACTCAACAGCATTAAAACACACACACACACACACACACACACACACACACGGCAAAAAAAAAGACGAAGAGACGCTACCTAGATGGGAAATAACCACATGAAATATATTCAGCGTTACTAAACCATTAAGGAAAGATTAAAACCACAAAACCACAATGGGATCACTATATACCTATTAGAACAAATAAAATTTAAAAAGGCAATGGCAAATGCCAGTGATGATGCAGAGAACTCAAATCTCTCATACGTGGCTGGTGGGAATGTAAAGTGGCACAGCCACTTTGAAAATTTTGGTAGTTTCTTTAAAATCTATATATAATATCGTACGATCCAGCAGTTGTACTCTTGGGGATTTATGCCAGAGAAAGGAAAACTTACATCTACACAAAAACCCATACATGATTATTTATAGCAATTTTATTCATAATATCCAAAAAGTAGAAACAAAACTATGGCGCAACCATACCATTGAATACTACTTGGCAATAAAAAGAAATGAATTGGGGCGCCTGGGTGGCTCAGTGGATTAAGCCACTGCCTTCGGCTCGGGTCATGATCTCAGGGTCCTGGGATCGAGCCCCGCATCGGGCTCTCTGCTCCGCAAGGAGCCTGCTTCCTCCTCTCTCTCTACCTGCCTCTCTGCCTACTTGTGATCTCTCTCTCTGTCAAATAAATAAATAAAATCTTTAAAAAAAAAAAATGAATTACTGATGTACACAACAATTTTGCTGGATCTCAATGTCATTATGCTGAGTAAAAATGGCTAATCTTCAAAGGTCACATATGGTCTGATTTTATATGTTTGTCAAAATGACAAAATTATAGAAATGGAAAACAGATTAGTGAGTGGCAGGGATTAGAGATGATTGGGGAGAAGGTAGGAGCTATAACTATAAAGGGGCATCATGAATGAGATCTTCGCAGTGATGGAATACTTCTGTATCTTGATTGTGGTGGTAGTTATATGAATTGATACATGTGATAACATGAATATGCACACAGGAGTGCCAGTTTTTGGGTTTTGATATTGCATTATAATTATGAAAGGTGTAAGTATCTCTACAATTTCCTTTCAACCTGTGAATGTTTCAAAAGGTTGTTTTTTTTTTAATGTACAATGGTAGAGATGATAGAATTTGAACTATTCTATGGTTCGTTCCACTATTTTCTGAGAGTAGATAAGAAATAGTCCCTTTAGATTAGATATTTACAATGTAAAGTCAACTAAAAAAAACAAAATCAAAACCAAACAAACCCAAAAAAAAAAAACACATATGTAACTTCCAAACCAGGTGGGGGATGGGGATGAAATAAAGAAAGCTCAATTTAAAAGACAAGGTAGGAGGAAACATGCAAAATGTAGAACAAGATATTTCATGATATGATAGACACAAATCCAAAAATAATAGTAATTATAATTGTGAGTGGGCTAGATTTGCCAGTAATAAGACAAAAGTTATCATTTTGGACAAAGAATGACATGAAGCTACATCGTAACTACAGGAGATTCTGTTTAATTACAGACTGAACATAAAGGGATGGGGAAATGCAAGAAGCAAAAAAATATTCCCTAAAGTAAAGTAAAGTAAGCTGGCTTATCCTATATTAGTATGATGCAAAGTAAGTTTTGAGGCAATGAACACATGTCTGCACAAACACTTGTACATGGATGTTCATAGCATTATTATTCATAATATTCCAAATGCTCAAAGAACCTAGATGTCTGTCACTGATGAATGGATAACTGAAATGGGGCATATCCTTCTGATAGCGTATTTTGCAGCAATAAAAAGGAATGTTATAACGGGTGAATCCTGAAACATAATGCCAAGTGGTAGAAACCAGTTACTAATGACATCATATTGTATGATTTCTTTTATATGAAAAAACAGAATAGGCAAAACTGTTTTTAAAAATAGACTTTAGGGGCACCTGGGTGGCTCAGTGGGTTAAAGCCTTGGCCTTTGGCTCAGGTCATGATCCCGGAGTTCTGGGATGGAGCCCCACATGGGGCTCTCTGCTCAGCAGGAAGCCTGCTTCCCCTCCTCTCTCTCTGCCTGCCTCTACCTACTTGTGATCTCTGTCAAATAAATAAATAAAATCTTTAAAAAATAAAAAGACTTTAATGTAAAAGGAATTGTTAGGAATAAAAATAATCACTACATCACGATAAGAGTGGTAATTCTCCGGGGAGATATATTAATTTTTAACATGTATGTACCCAATATAGTCTCAAAGCAGGTAAAACAGAAATGACGGTGACATCAGTGAAAGAGGTGGGGGAGGGAATGCCAAAGTCCTGTGTCTCCACACAAATACCAAAAACAAACAAACAAAACAAAACCTGACCAAAACTGTCAGAATCCACTTTATGGATCTCTGGATAATAGTCAGAGTTTTCCACTAAGCAAGTGAATGCTTGAGAAAAACTTGATTGAAACCCAGTACAACATTGTTGTGTCATTTTAACTTACTCTTACTAAACCCCCCACTTCTAGGTCTTAAAGATGGAAGTCCATATTCCCAACATAGGTTCCAGATATTGGAAAAAACAAAGCAGATTTTTGTTTCCAAACAATTGTGGTTGACTCTTAGGTGGGTCCTTGAAGGACTAACACAAAGGCCTTTCCCCTCCTTTTTCTTTTTCTCTTTCTGTTTCTTTTCTTTTTTTTTTCCTGCCCTAACTCAGAACTCTCTCAGGTTGGAAAAATAGCTACATGGGGGTGATTCCCCCCCAAAATATTTAAATGCAAAGAAACCAGCCACTACCATAGTTGGGGCAAAAATAGATACACTGAAAAACCTGGGAAGAAAAGGCTAGGGAATGAAATGCCTTGGGGGAATAAAGACTTCGAAAAGCTTCCACATATTCTTGTAAGTCTAGAAGGCCATGTGCATGAATGGCCAGGGTGCATGTTTAAAAAGACCTGAGAATGCTCTAAGCGCTCATCTCTGGCTGATCTTGAAGCCCTGGGCAAGCAAGATATGAAAGTAAAGGCAAAGTTTTATGCTTCCCAGCTGAATATTGCAGGCATGCCCCAAGACACATGGAGCCCAGATGTAAGCACTGGGAGTTGTTGTTGTTTTGTCCCCAGGCACTGAAGGAAATCTCTGTGAAATCACCAGGTGGACAGTAAGCTAACAGAGACTTAGCGACCACTCATGACAATAAATTTAGTCTTTACCAAAAGGAGTCTAGAGAAGTCACTAAACCGAACACAATAACTGAACAACAAAAACCAAAACCTTCAACTAACAACAACGATGCTGATTTCCAAAGTTACATTATAATATAAAAAATGTTAAGTTTTCAACAAGAAACAAAGCATGCAAAGAAACGAGAAATTCTAGCCCATTCACATATACGATAAAGGAATGTTAACATAAACTGCCCCTGAAGATGTCCAGACGTTGGACTCACTAGACAAACACCTCAACTGCCTTAAATATGCTCAAAGAGCTAAAGTAAATAATGGACAAAGACTAAAAGAAACGAAGGTTTGTGGGGAGATGGGGTAACTGGGTGATGGGTATTAAGGAGGGCACTGGATGTTATAAGCAACTGATGAAGCAGTAAAGTGTATCATTGAAACTAATAATAAAATATGTGTTAATTGAATTTAAATAAAAAATTTTTAAGAAGAATCAGGATGGGGGAGGGAGTTAAGATGGTGGAGGAAGAGAGGACCCTAAATTTGTCTGGTCCCTGGAATTCAGCTAGATAGTTATCAAATCATTCTGAACAGGTGCAAAATAAATCAAAGATCTGAGAAAAGAGATGCTGCAATTCTACAAATAGAAAAGCGATCACTTTTTGGAAGGTAGGAGGTACAAGGACATGAATCAGGGGCAATATATTGGAGGATAACATCGGGAGGAGCCTGGTTAAGGAGGCTACCACAAAGTATTATAAACAGTGGAACACAAAATCAACTTTTATTTTTATTTTTTTAAAGATTTTATTTTTATTTATTTGACAGAGAGAGATCACAGGTAGACAGAGAGGCAGGCAGAGAGAAAGAGAGAGAGGGAAGCAGGCTCCCTGCTGAGCAGAGAGCCCGATGTGGGACTCGATCCCAGGACCCTGAGATCATGACCTGAGCCGAAGGCAGCGGCTTTAACCCACTAAGCCACCCAGGCGCCCCCAAAATCAACTTTTATTTTATTTATTTGTTTTTTTTTTTCTAAAGATTTATTTATTTGACAGAGAGAAATCACAAGAGAGGCAGGCAGAGAGAGAGGAAGGGAAGCAGGCTCTCCGCTGAGCAGAGAGCCCGATGCGGGACCCGATCCCAGGACCCCGAGATCATGACCTGAGCCGAAGGCAGCGGCTTTAACCCACTGAGCCACCCAGGCGCCCCCCAAAATCAACTTTTAAAAGTCTACTGGGGCAGGGACCTCCCTGGCTCAAAGGTGCTGAGGTGGCAAAGTGGGGCAGAATTCCAGGTGAGAGCATGGTCCAGGGTCTCTGAGGTCACAGGAAGAACGGGGCTGCCTGAGTGCAGCAGAGTTCGCAGGCATTGGAGAGGGAAACTGGCTGAAAATGTTCTAAGCACCAGCTTTCTGCTCGATGTTGCCATAAAATGTGAACTGCTGCACAGCTGGATGACCACTCTCTGGGCAGGGACCCAGGAAAAGGCAAAAGAGTGGTGAGACTCTTCCACCCACCCTGCTCATACTCCTGCTCTCACTCTCTCTCTCTCTCACTGTCACTCCACCCCCACCCCAGGAGGAGGTCAAGAGTTCGTATCACAGACGTCTGTAAAGTTTAGAGACTGGAAACTAGGTTGCATGCGTAAGATAAAAGTGCTGTCAAGACTATGGACTCTGAAAAACCACCTGAGGGTTTTGAAGGGGCGGGGGGTGGGAGGTTGGGGAACCAGGTGGTGGGTAATAGGGAGGGCACGTATTGCATGGAGCACTGGGTGTAGTGCAAAAATAATGAATACTGTTATGCTGAAAAAAAAAAAAAGTGCTGTCACAGGCTGGATGAACACAGAGTTTAGACAGAAATCAAGGAGACAAGAGTGATTGACTTCTTTTCTGTGAGGGCTCACTAAAGAGTGGGGGGCACAAACTTTCAGCACGGCAGCTAGAGATGGTGTGTTGCCATTTTCATCTTTTCAACATGTGCTGAAAGACTTCAGGGAGCAAAAGAGCACCACATAGTGTAATCCTGAGCCACTTACATGGAGCCTGGCCCTCCGGCAAGGGGAGTGCAATTCCCCCCGGGAACGGCATCAGAAAGGCAGCACAACAGGCCCCTCCCCAGGAAGACCAGCAGGAACATCTGGCTAATACCAACTTTACCGATCACACAAAACTGCAGAAGTCCAGGGCTAGGGGAAATCAGTATATAGCATGTGTGGTTTTTTCTTTAGTTTTTCAGATTTTTTTTTAGCTATCATTTTTTTCAATTCTTTTTAAATTTATATATATGTTACATATGTAGTTTATATGTATATATTTTATAATATAAATACATATATTTATGTATTATAAAATTATATTTATATGTATAAAATATATGTATTTATATATAAATATATAAAATAGGAGCGCCTGGGTGGCTCGGTGGGCTAAAGCCTCTGCCTTCAGCTCAGGTCATGATCCCAGGGTCCTGGGATCGAGCCCCCACGTCGGGCTCTCTGCTCAGCAGGAGGCCTGCTTCCTACTCTCTCTCTGCCTGCCTCTTTGCCTGTTTGTGATCTCTGTCTGTCAAATAAATAAATAAATCTTTTTAAAAAATATATATATATATAAATATATTTTATGTATGTATTTTATGTTTCCATTAGTTGTATTTTATTGTATTTTTGTATATACATGTTTTTCTTTCTTCCCCATTTTGAGATCTAGTTTCTTTTTTTTTTTTAAAGATTGTATTTATTTATTTGACAGTGAGGGGGAGAGAGAGTGAGAGCAGGAATATGAGAAGGGGGAGTGGAAGAGGAAAAGCAGTCTTCCTGCCAAGCAGGGAACCCAATACAGGGGCTCGATCCCAGCACCCTGGGATCATGACCCGAGCCAAAGGCAGACACTTAATGAATGAGTCATCCAGGCACCCCCAGATCTAGTTTAACAAACAGACAAAATACACCAAGGATCTGGTTTATTGTTTCATTCTGTTTTACTTTTTTTTAATTACTATTATCTGTTTTACTTCTTGTTTGATTTTTTCTTATTTTGTTTTGTTTCTGTTTTCTTCTGGTTTGTTTTTTTCTGGTGTTGTCATTTTTGTCTTTTCTCTCACTTTCTTTTATTCTTTTCTGGACATAAAGAGAAGACAGAGAAACTCACCCTAAAAGAAAGAACATGAGGAAGTACTCCCTGCCAGAGATTTAATCAATATGGATATAAGTAAGACGTTGGAACTAGAATTCAAAACAATGATTGTAAAGATACTAGCTGGGCTTGAAAAAAAGCATAGAAGACTCTAGAGAAACCCTTATTGTAGAAATAAAAGAACTAAAAATCTAATCAGGCCGAAGTTAAAAATGTTATTATTGAGATGCAGTAAGAAATGAGGCTCTAACAGCTGGGATAAATGAGGCAGAAGAGAAAGTCAGTGATATAGAAGACAAAATGATGGAGAATAAGGAAAGTGAGAAAAAGAGAGAAAAACAACTACTGGATTATGAAGGGAGACTTCAAAATCAGTGATACCATAAAGCAAAATAAAATTCAAGTAATAGGGGTCCCAGAAGATGAACAGAGAGAGGGGGGCAGAAGGTTTTTTGAACAAATGATAGCTGAGAACTTCCCTAATCTGGGGAAGAAAACAGGCATTCAAGTCCAGGAGAATCCCCCTTAAAATCAGTAAAAACAGGTCAGTACCCCAACGTATAATCGTGAAGCTTACAAATTTCAGAGATAAAGAGAAAAATAAATGAATAAAATCTTTAAAAAAAAATTCTTTCTCCCAGTCTGTGACTGAACTTTTCATTCTTAAGTGTCTTTTATTTTATTCTTTATTTTTAAAATGTTCTTTATTTATTTGACAGAGGGAGAGAGAGTGAGAGAGGGAATACAAGCAGAGGGACTAGGAGAGGAAGAAGCAGGCTTCCCGCTGAGCAGGGAGCCCAATGTGAGGCTCAATCTCAGGACCCTGGGATCATGACCTGAGCAGCAGGCAGATGCTTAACAAGTGAGTCATCCAGGTGCCTCACCAGCAAATAAACTGAACCAGTAATCAGAAATCTCCCAACAAGGGTGCCTGGGTGGCTCAGTTGGTTAGTTGTCCGTCTTTGGCTAGAGTCATGATCTCAGTGTCCTGGGACTGGACTGCATGTCAGTCTCCCTACTCAGCGAGGTGTCTGCTTCTATCTCTCCCTCTGCTTCTCACCCTGCTCTCTCCCTCTCTCTCTCTCAAATAAATAAAAATATTTCAAAAAATCTGCCAACAAACAAGAGTCCAGAGTCAAATGGCCTCCCAATGGAATTCTACCAAACATTTAAAGAAGAATTAATACCTATTCTTCTGAAACTATTTTAAAAAAATAGAAATGGGGGCACCTGGGTGGCTCAGTAGGTTAAAGCCTCTGCCTTCGGCTCAGATTATGATTCCAGGGTTCTGGGATCGAGCCCTGCATCAGGCTCTCTGCTCAGCGGGGAGCCTGCTTCCTCCTCTCTCTCTCTGCCTGCCTCTCTGCCTACTTGTGATCTCTGTCTGTCAAATAAATAAATAAAATCATTAAAAAATAGAAATGGAAGGAAAACTTCCAAAATCATTTTATGAGGCCAGCATAACCTTGATCCCAAAACCAGAAAAAGACCCCACTAAAATGGAGAAATACAGACCAATATCCTTGATGAACATGAATGCAAAAATTCTCACCAAGATACTATCTAATGGGATCCAACATTACATTAAAAAGATTGTTCACCGCGATCAAGTGGGATTTATTCCTAGACTGCAAGTGTGGTTCAACATCTGCAAATCAATTAATGCGATACACCACATTAATAAAAGAAAGGACAAGAACCATATGATCTTCTCAATAGATGCAAGAAAAAAAATTTGACAAAACACAGCATCCTTTCTTGATAAAAACTCTCTGCAGTGTAGGGATAGAAGGAACATACTTGAATATCATAAAAGCCATCTATGAAAAAAACACAGTGAATATCATCCTCAATGGTGAAAAAGTGAGAGTTTTTCCTTTAAGGTCAGGAACATGACAGGGATGTCCACTCTCACCACGTTGTTCAACAGTACTGGAAGTCCTAGCCTCAGCAATCAGACAACAAAAATAAATAAAAGGCATTCTAGTCGGCAAAGAAGTCAAACTTCCACTCTTCGCAGAAGACATGATACTTTATGTAGAAAACCCAAAAGGCTCCACCCCCAAATTGCTAGAACTCATACAGGAATTCAGCAAAGTGGTAGGATATAAAATCAATGCAGAGAAGTCAGTTGCATTTTTGTAAACTATGAGGCAGAAGAAGGAAAAATCAGGGAATTGATCCCATTTACAATTGCACCAAAACTCGCAAGACACCCAGGAAGAAACCTAACCAAAGACATAAAGCATCTGTACTCTGAAAAGTATAATACACTTATGAAAGGAATTGAAGGAGACACAAGGAAATGGACAAACGTTCCATGCTCATGGATTGGAAAAACAAATATTGTTAAAATGTCTATGCTACCCAAAGTAATCTTCACATTCAATGCAATCCTTATCAAAATGCCATCAGCATTTTTTCACAAAGCTGAAACAAACAATTCTAAAATTTCTATGGATCCACAAAAGACCCCAAAGAGTGAAAGTAAAGTTGAAAAAGAAAGCCAAAGCTGTAGGCATTACAGTTCTGGACTTCAAGCTGGATTACAGAGCTGTAATCATCAAGACAGTATGATACTGGCACGAAAACTGACACATAGATAACTGGAATAGAATAGAGACCCCAGAAATGGATCCTCAACTCTACAGGCAACTAATCTTTGGCAAAGCAAGAAAGAATATCCAACAGAAAAAAATACAGTCTCTTCCACAAATGGTCTTTGGAAAATTGGACGGCCATATGCAGAAGAATGAAACTGGACCACTTTCTTACACCAAACACAAAAATAAACTCAAAATGGATGAAAGACCTAAATGTGAGATAGGAATCCATCAAAATCCTAGAGGAGCACACAGGCAGCAATTTCTTTGACCTCAGCTGCAGCAACTTCTAGCTAGACACATCTCCAAAGGCAACAGAAACAAAAGCAAGCATGAACCATTAAGGACTTCATCAGGACAAAAAGTTTTTCCACGGCAAAGGAAAGAGTCAACAAAATGAAAAGGTAACCTACAGAATAGGAGGAGGTATTTTGCAGATGTCTTATCAGATAAAGGATTGGTAATCAAAATCTTTAAAGAACTTATCAAACCCGACACCCAAAAAACAAAAGATCTAATCATAAAATGGGCAGAAGACACAAATAGACAGTTCTCAAGAAAGACACACAAATGGCCAACAGACACATGAAAAAATGCTCAACATCACTCATCATCAGGGAAATACAAACGAAAACCACAATGAGATACCACCTCACACTGGTCAGAATGGCTAAAATTAACAACTTGGGAAACAACCGAGTTGGCAAGGATGTGGGGAAAGGAGAACCCTCTTGCACTATTTGTGGGATGAAAACTGGTATAACCACTCTGGAAAACAGCATGGAGTTTCCTCAAAAAGTTAAAAATGGAGCTACCATACCACCTAGCCATTAGCACTACTAGGTATTTATGCAATGGATACAAGCATAATGATTTGAAGGGACACATGCCCCCCCCCCAATGTTTATAACAGCAATGTTCACAATAACGAAACTATGGAAAGAGCCCAGATGTCCCTTGACAGATGAATGGATAAAGAAGATGTGTTATATATACACAAAGGAATATTACTCAGCCATCCAAAAGAATGAAATCTTGCCATTTGCAAAGACGCGGATGAAACTAGAGGATATTATGCTAAGTGAAATAAGTCAGTCAGAGAAAGAGAAATATAAGATTTCATTTATATGTGGAATTTGAGAAATAAAATAGATGAATATAGGGGAAGGGAAGGAAAAATAAAATGAGATGAAAACAGAGGGAGACAGATCATAAGAGACTCTTAACTAGAGAAAAGAAACAGGGTTGCTGGAAGGGAGGTAGGTGAGGGGATCGGGTAACTCGGTGATGTGCATTAAAGAGGGCACTTGATGGAATGAGCACTGGGTTTATATGCAACTGATGAATCACTGAACTCTACTTCTGAAAGTAATAATACACTATATGTTAATTAAATTGAATTTAAATTAAAAAATTTAAAAAAGAAACCAGGAGAACAATATCTCAATATGAGTAGAGAGTGTCAACAAATAAAGAGATAAAAGTTATGAAAGGTTACCGAATAGATTTCTGAAACCAAAAGAACAATAATTGAAATGAAATTTCACTACAAGGAATCTACTAAATTGGAGCAGTTAGAAGAATCAGTAGACTTGAATTTAGGACAATTGAAATTAGCTGGTCTGAGAAGCAGAAAAAAAGAATAAGGAAAAAGAAACAGAGTCTAAGTAATTTGTGGAAAACTATTAAGTGTACCAACATATACATGATGGGAGTCCTAGAAGAAGAAAAGAGAGCCAGAAGGAATCCATGAAGGAATGAATGGCAACTTCCTCCACCCCTGGCACCCACCAAATTTAATGGAAGTTAAGAATTTGTACATCCAAGAAGCTTCATGAACTCCAAGTAGAATAAACTCAAAAGACATACACATTCAGCCAGCTGAAATCAAACTGTCAAAAGACAGAATTTTGAACGCATCAAGAATAAAGCAACTCAAAAAAAAAAAAAAAAAAAAAAGAATGAAGCAACTCATCATGTCCACATTTCCTCAATAAGATTAACAGCCAATTTCTCAGCACAAATTATGGAGGCCAGAAAGCAGTAGGATTTTATACTTAAAATATTGAAAGAAAAAATTTCAATGAACAATTCTTTTTCTGTTTTTAAAGATTTTATTTATTTATTTGAGAGAGAGAGAGAGAGAGAGAGAAAAGGAACACAAGCAAAGGGAGTGTGAGAGGGAAAAGCAGGTTTCCCTTGAGCAGGGAGCCAGATAAGGGGCTCAATTCCAGGACCCTGGGATCATGACCTGAGCTGAAGGTAGACACTTAATGACTGAGCCACCCAGGCGCCCCTCAATGAACAATTCTATCTAGCAAAACAATTCTTCAAAATGGAATAACTAAAACATTCACATAAACAAAAGCTAAGGCAGTTCGATGCCAGTATACTTCCTTGATAAAGGAAGTCCTTCAGGCTGAAATGAAAGGACATTAGACAGTAACCTGAAGCCATATGAAGAAATAAAGAACACCAGTTAAGGTACTTACTTAGGTTAATCTAAATGCCCATATTATTGTAATTTTGGCTTGTGACTTCTCTTTCTTTTCTACCTCATTTAAAAGACATGCATAAAATATTAAGTATAAGTCTATGTTACTAGGAATACATTTTGTAAAGATTTAATTTGTGAGAACTGCATAAAGGGGGAAGGACAGAGTTGTATAGTAGGAAAGCATTTGTATACTATTGAGGATGAGTTGGGGTTATTAAAAAGAGAATGCTATAATTTTAAAATGTTAATTGTACTTTCAGAGATCATGAAGTTGGGCAGATCCTGGCCAGGCCGAGGATATTGGATCTCACTGTCCTTTTAGCTCCTCCACCCTTCTTTGGATTAGAAAAGGGAGAATGGAGTAAAAATGGTATACTAGAAGAAATCAATCACAGAAGAAGGCTGGAATGGAGAAACTGAGGAAAAAAAGGCATAAGATATAGGAAAAAAGTAACAAAATGGCAGAAGTATGTCCTTAACTAATAATTATCTTTAAAGGATTAAATTATTCAATTTATGAATAATTGAATTTAATAATGATTGAACAATAATTTGAATAAAAAATTACAAAAATCAGAATATCTCAATATCAGAAGAAAGTATCAACAATAAAGAGATAAAAATTATAATAAGTTAACAAAATAGATATCTGGAGCTGGAAAAACAGTAATTGAAATGAAAATTCACTGTAGTTGAATTGCTCCATTCTCACTTCCTTTTTTGCTCATTTTAAGTTATTTTCTTAGTGGTTACTCTCGGGATTACAATTAACTTTTTATCAATCCATTTTATTGAGGGGCTTCTGGGGAAGCATTAAAGGAATACACTCCATGACCAAATGAGATTTACGTCAGGAGTTCAAGAATGGTTCACTATAAATAAATCATGCAATGTTAATACAATGAAGGAAACATCTGATGTGATCATGTCAACTGACACAAAACAACGTTTGACAAAATTTAATAACCATTCAAGACAGAAATGCTCAACAAACTACTGTGTTCGACTTTCTGAGTCAGGAAACAAACCAGATTGGGTCTCCGTTCTTGAGGAGCTTACAAACAATTTGTCTTTTAAAAAGGGGACGCTTAAAAAAAAAAAAAAAAAAAAAGGGACGCTTAAAGCGATCAAATCCGTATCATAAAGATTTAGGGAGACTGAGGCAGTGCTGATTTTCACTGTAGCCGCCTCCCACAGAAAAAGGGCTCGGGATGTGACTGCCCTTTTTTTTTTTTCCTTTAAGATTTTATTTATTTATTTGACAGACGGAAAACACACGTAGGCAGAGAAGCGCGCAGAGAGGGGGAAGCAGGCTCCCTGCTCACCAGAGAGCCGGACAGGGGGGCTCGATTCCAGAACGCTGGGATCATAACCTGAGCCGAAGGCAGAGGCTTTAAACCACTGAGCCCACCCAGGCGCCCCATGCCTTTTTTAAAAGCCTTTTAAAAAATTTATTTATTTGACAGAGATCACAAGTAGGCAGAAAGGCAGGCAGAGAGAGAGGGGGAAACAGGCTCCCCGTGGAGCAGAGAGCCGATGTGGGGCTCGATCCCAGGACCCCGAGATCCTGACCCAAGCCGAAGACAGAAGCTTTAACCCATAAACCGCCCAAGCGCCCCGACTTCACTGCCTTTAAAGACCGTCACGGTTTCGCTCCCCAAAACCGCCTCGCTTCAGAGATTGGTGTGTCTCCGAGATTCTGAAGCTCACCCTGGGCGGAGACTGGGCCGGAGGCGCACGCGCGGCAAAACTCGGCCCCGCCTCCTACAGACTTTTACAAAGGCCTGGCGGGAAGCCCAGCCACTGGGTTTGCGAATCAACTCGTTGACAGCGCCTCGGTCGACGCGGGTCTGGCGGGTGCCTTGGCGCGCGGCTTCCCAGCGATCTGCTGTCGATTGTCAGTACCTCCTGCACGGTCGCGCGGAGCTCGATTGGCGCTGTCTGCGGGGGCGGAGTCGCTTTGCTGCCACCGCCGCCGCTACCGCGGGCTCGGTTTCTGAGGAAGGGCTTAGGCCCAGGCCTGCTGTGGTGGGCTCGCCCAGCGCCTGGGCTCTCGTCCTGCCGTCCCCTCAGCTCCAACTTCGCCCACTTCCCGAACCAAACGGGCTGGGCGCGGGAAGACTTGCGGGAACCATGGAGGACGAAGTGGTCCGCATTGCCAAGAAGATGGACAAGATGGTGCAGAAGAAGAACGCGGTGAGCGAAGCGGGTGGCGCGGGCCGGCCGGGAGGCCGGGCGGCTGGCCGGCGCCGGACGCGTCAGGTTTCGGGCTGGGCTCGCTGGAGTTCCCGGCCCGCCCATGCGGGCCCTCTCCGCGCGGGAAGCCGGCGTGGACCGTGCCCGCGTCCTGTGGAGGGCGTCGGGGAGAAGGTAGCGCGGCCTGCGGCGGCCGGCGTTACCACCGGTTCTTGGTACTTCCAAGTGTCTCGTTGTTAGTACAGCGTAGTAAACCTAAGAGGGCATTCTCTTACTTTAAACTCGAGGAATTGATTGACTCGCTAATTACCTCTTCAATTTGGCTTAAGAATTGAAGAGTGTAGAAAGCCCTTCACAGTTTGAAAGAATTTGTTCTTTTCCATGATCGCTGCCTAACAACTAGAAATAACATCACGTAGAGGTTTGTGATATGTTTTAGACATCAAACTGGTAAGTTAAATTTTTTGGATTTTTTTCGAAGAATGGTAAACACTCTATGTATCTCGTCTCCGCTACAGGTTTGTTTAGCAATTAAAAAGGTAGAGAGTATGCTAGTGCGCTTGGCAAGTCGCTAATAAACGTTTTTAAAAACTAGATGTTGTCAGGTGCTAGTATGTAAAGAGCTAAGATTAAAACACACACTAAGGTGTACTGGTAGATGCATTTGGCCAGATGTCATTGCTGTGTACTCCAAGTGGTTTATAGTTAATACCAGTGGCATTATCTTGTTATTGATAAAGTGTTTATATAAACATGTTCTCTTTGTGGTTTATGTTCTGCATTTTTGTCTACCAGTGTGTGCTACCAGTGTGGTTCAGAGTCAACTGTTTTCCGTTGCAGCTTCATGATTGTTTTCATCTGAATTTGTGCCATGCTGCTCAGTACGTTTTCAGTATCAGCCTACCTGAAATAACTTACTCCTATCTATGAAGTAAATTAAGTATCAAACTAATGTGAAGGAGAAAAGGGATGCTCTGATTTGTACAGCGCTTTAAAATTAAAAAGCATATGTGCAAATTTCTTTTGAGACTCACAACACAGCCATTATCGTGTACCCATTTTGCAGAATAAGAAACTGAGAGAGAGGGGCGCCTGGGTGGCTCAGTGGGTTAAAGCCTCTGCCTTCAGCTCGGGTCATGATCCCAGGGTCCTGGGATCGAGCCCCATATCGGGCTCTCTGCTCTGCGGGGAGCCTGCTTCCTCCTCTGTCTCTCTGCCTGCCTCTCTGCCTAGTTGTGATTTCTCTCTCTGTCAAATAAAATATTAAAAAAAAAAAAAAAGAAACTGAGAGAGATTAAGTAGTTCACCCACTTAAATTAAGTACTGTGCAATTTGGATTAAGCCAAGACCCAGGTTTTCTACTGGACAGCATTCCAAAGCAGAAAGTAGTGTAAAACAGTGAACTTTTAAGATTTTTTACATAGTCTGTTCCTCTTTTCTTTAACAGGTGCATTGCTTAGCATGTAATTTCATACTCTGTTAATCTGTATTTGCAATTTTGGCCTTTATAAAGTATTTCCTGTTTGTTTTCTGTTCCAGACATTACCTTTGCCATTTATTTTTCTCATTGATATAGCCCAGTGCAAGTGATGAGATCTGATTATTTGATAGGCTGAACATTTCTGTTATTTTGTTTAAACTGGGAAGTTTTTTTTCTTTACCTGGAGACATCCCTAGATTCACACAGTAGAACCTCTGAGGGAAAAAGGGCTTTTGTTGGGTCATTTTTTTTCTCTAACTCAGGCTATAATGTGTATCCATTAATCATATAATGCATTAGCTGTTTGTTCCTTTCCTTGTAATAGGTGTTTCCTAAAAATGAGTAATTCCCTAGTGGATAAGTATGGAGAAGACCAGTTTGTATTTATTTGCGGTTCTCAAGGTATAAAGGAATAATGATGAGTATGGGGAGAATGAGGATAAACTCCACAGATACTCCTCAAATCTCATTTTTCTGATAGTTCAAAACTTGACCAATTAGGAAACTTGTCCCTCAAAAAGAAAGATAAAATTGACTGGCTCTTTTATGTTTTTTTCTTCTCCCTTTTCCTGTATATCTTACAGAAATTCAAATTGGCAAATGAAATAAAGAGAAAGGGAAGTGGTCTGAATGACCCTCCTCCCTCTTTGCCCTCCAAAGCACATCAACCCACAAATAGCTTTTTAAGAGGTCAGTAATTTCACAGAGGTTGTTCTGGGGGTTGTAGGATCATGGTAGATTTGTTTCTCCCTCCGTGTGTGTGTGTATTTCCCAGATTTTCTCTGTGAGCTTTTAAAAATATTTTTATACTATGAAAAAGTAAACTTTCCTTGAAAAATTGTAGTTTTCCTCTTGAATTGGCAAGTTTAGGTGCTGTTATTAGATATTTTGTTTAATAAAGCATAGGTGTCACATTTAAGTAATAATAAAAACAGCTACCATTCATTGAACTATTACTCTGAGCCAGGCATTCAGCTGAGTACTTATGCCTGGGACAGTTTTACATAATAAGTAATACCCCATTCTAAAAATAAGGAAATTATTTGGAAAGTTAAGTGAATTGTCCTAAGCCAAATAGCTAGAAAGGGGGCAGATGAAGACCTGAAGCTAAATCTGTTTTGCTCAAAGTACTACTCTTTTCAGGTGCAGTGCCTCTTTAGAAGGCCCTTTTTTTTGAACCTTGTATGGGTACAGTTAGGTGAATATAAGACCAGGAAGTAAGGGTATTTGCCGTTCTTGGGGAAGCAGCTTGCCCTAAATATCCAGTCAGTATCCTGACCCTAGAACTATCCAGAATGTTGCACCATGTGTATACTTGGTCTTAAACAGTATTAGCAGTTCATAAGTGTATACTCTGAGGCCTTGATGAACCACATAAGTTAGTTCCAAATTTTCAAGTATTAACTGCTTTTTAGGTAATTTTAACTTTTTTTTTTTAATGTCATTTTGACTTAATGTCAGTAAGCAAGTCTGACTCCTAATTTGAATTCAAATCTTGGCTCTTCTGAACTTTTAACAGTGTGATCTTAGGCAAGTTTCTTAACATCTCTAAAACCATTTTAGGTTGTTTTTTTTGGTTTGTTTTTGTGTGTGTGTGTGTGTGTTTGGTTGGTTGGTTTTTTGGGTAGTAAACTAGAGATAATATAGTAAAGATTAGGTGAATTAAAAATCTTGAGTCCTTAAGATATGGTAAGGGCTAAAAAACCTTGTATATTGTTTTTGTAAAGGATTTATTACATGACTTTAGAGGAGTAAGGTAGCTTAGAATTTTCAGATTCATAGATTTTGTCAGTGGTGTTGAGCTTTGTTTTTTCTTCATTGAAGGCTCAGGGTTGAGTAGAATTAAATTGTTGGGAGAGAAATTGAACTTAGATGTTAGAAATACTAGGAACTGGGATACTTGGAATGTGTGAATTTCTAACTCTTATACCTGGGTTGAAGAAAAAAACTTTGGTTTTCATATCAGGGTTAGATTAATTAGTATATATTAAGATTTAGAATGACTACACAGTTTTTTAAATAGCCTTATTGAAATACACAATACAGTTCTCCCTTTTAAAGTGTACAATATAGTGGTTGTTAGTATATTCACAGATTTGTATAGCTATCACCACACTATCTAATTTAGGAACACTTTCATAACTCCAGAAAAGAAACCTGTACCCATTAAGTAGTCACCATATATCTGTCCCGTTACCCCCCCCCCGCCCCCCCCCAGCCAAAATGTTTTCTGTCTCTGTGAATTTACTATTTTAGACATTTCATATAAATGGAATCATACAATATGTTTTCTTTTGTAACAGATCTCTTTCACTTAGTGTTTTCAGGATTCATCTATGTTACAGCAGGTATCAGTTCTTCATTCCTTTGTATTACTGAACAGCACTAATGCACTGGTGAGGGTATCTTGCATTTTGTTTATTTGTCATTTGATGGACATTTTGGGCTGTTTCCATTTTTTGATTATTATGAATAATGCTGCTTAGAATATTCTTGTGCAGGTGTTTGTGTAGACATTTTTTTTTCTCTTGGATATATACCTAGGAGTGGAATTGCTAGGTTGTATGATAACTGTGTTTAACTTTTTGAGGAATTGCCAAACTGTTTTCCAAAGTTGCTGCACGATTTTACATTCTTACCAGCAATGGATGAGGGTTACCACATCTTCATCAACACTTGTTATTTTGTCTTTTATGATTATAGCCATCACAGTGGGTGTGAAGAGGTAGCTCATTGTGATTTTGATTTCCATTTCTCTGATGACTGATGATGGTGAATGTTTTTCATTTTTTGCTGGCTATTTCTGAATGTTGGAGAAATGTTTGTTTAGATCCTTTGCCCATTTTTAAATTTTTATTTATTTTTAAAAGATTTTATTTATTCATTTGGCAGGCAGAGATCACAAGCAGGCAGAGAGGCAGGCAGAGAGAGAGGGGGAAGCAGGCTCCCCGCTCAGCAGAGAGCCTGATGTGGGGCTCCATCCCAGGACCCTGGGACCATGACCTGAGCAGAAGGCAGAGGCTTTAACCCACTGAGCCACCCAGGCGCCCCTCCTTTGCCCTTTTTTTTTTTTAAATTTTTTTTTAAGATTTTATTTATTTGACAGAAAGAAACACAGTGAGAGAGGGAACACAAGCAGATGGAATGGGAGAAGGAGAAGCAGGCCTCCCACGGAGCAGGTCGCTCCAATGCGGGGCTTGAACCCAGGACCCCGGGATCATGACCTGAGCCAAAGGCAGACGCTTAATGACTGAGCCCCCCAGGCGCCCATCCCTTGCCCATTTTTAAACTGAGTATTTGTATTATTGAATTGTAAGAATTCTTTATATTCTGAATACTAGACTCTTATCAGAGACAGGATTTGTATATATTGTCTCCCATTCTGTGGGTTATCTTTTTACTCTCTTTGATAGTGTCTTTTGAAGTTCAAAAGCTTTCATTTTTTATGAAGTCAAATTTATGTATTTTTCCTTTCATTGTCCTTTTGGTTGAGAATAACTACAAATTTGAGATGACATAGTAAAATTATAATTACTAGTTTATAGTGATGTTACTGAGCCATAATAAAAATATTTACAGTGTTTCCTTTTCTTTTTTTAGATTTTCTTTTTTTTTTTTATTTTATTTATTTGACAGACAGAGATCTCAAGTAGTTGGAGAGGCAGGCAGAGAGAGAGAGAGGAGGAAGCAGGCTCCCCGCTGAGCAGAGAGCCCGATGTGGGGCTCGATCCCAGGACCCTGGGACCATGACCCGAGCCGAAGGCAGAGGCTTAAGCCACTGAGCCACCCAGGTGCCCCAGATTTTCTTTTTTTTTTAAAAAGAGTTTATTTATTTATTTGACAGACAGAGATCACAAGTAGGCAGAGAGGCAGGCAGAGAGTGAGAGGAAAGCAGGCTCCCCACTGAGCAGAGAGCCCGATGTGGGGCTCAATCCCACGACCCTGAGATCATGACCTGAGCGGAAGGCAGAGGCCTTAACCCACTGAGCCACCCAGGTGCCCTTAAGATTTTCTTCATGAGAGAGAGAGTGGGCACAAGCAGGGGAAGCAGGAGGGAGAGCGAGAAGCTGGCTCCCAGCTGAGCAGAGAGTCCAACATGGGGCTTGATCCCCTGGCTCTGGGATCATGACCTGAGCCAAAGGCGACGCTTAACCGACTGAGCCACCCAGGTATCTCTGGAGCTTTTATTTTAAAAATACATTCATACAAACACAAATACCACCCAGGTACCCCCTCCTTTTTTTTTTTTTTTTTAAAGATTTCAATTATTTGAGAGAGAGAGAGCATGAGAAAGGGGGAGGGTCAGAGGGAGAAGCAGACTTCCCGCTGAGTGGGGAACCTGATCTAAGATTCTATCCTGGGGCTTGATCTTGGGACTTTGGGATCATGACCTGTGCCCCAGTATTTCCTTTTTAAATAGCACCTTAAGTTTTTTTTTAAAGTCTTTTTTTTTTTTAAGATTTTATTTATTTATTTGACAGAGAGAGATCACAAGTAGGCAGAGAGGCAGGCAGAGAGACAGAGGAGGAAGCAGGCTCCCCGCTGAGCAGAGAGCCTGATGCGGGGCTCGATCCCAGGACACTGGGATCATGACCTGAGCTGAAGGCAGAGGCTTTAACCCACTGAGCCACCCAGGCGCCCCCCCCCTTAAGTTTTTAAACCTTGGAATCTCATAATTCTAAGAGGTGTTTCAGTTGATTGAGCTTAAATAATGCTTACTTAAAATGCTGGCTTATGGCTCTTTGAGGATATTGTTATGATGGAAGTAGATAATCTTTGTACATCTTATCAACTATCTCCTGTGTGTCAGGTACTCTGTTTCAGTACTTCATAGTGTTATGTTACTCCATTTGACCATTTTAACTGTTTTAGGTCAGTGTATTATGCTCTCCTACATACAAAGAAGCTGAAGCTTGAAAAGGGTAAACAACATTCCCAGGATCTTATAATTAGGAAATGGCAGTGTGTGGATTTGAATTTAGATCTGTTGTGTGTGTGTGTGTGTGTGTGTGTGTGTGTATCTATATCTATATCTATATCTATCTTGTTCTTCATTGTATATTCTGTGTTGCTTCCTCTTCCTTATGTCTCCTTGAGGAGAAGGATGTTTCTACCCTATATGAGCTTGTATATGCTGGATGCTCAGTACAAATTTGAATACCATATTTTGTAAAACTACTTGTTTCTGATGATAGTACCAGCCGTGTAATAAAGTCATGTTATAGCTGTTGTTTATTATTCAGCCAGTCTTGTGAACTAAATTTGACTCTGGAAGATAAGGTAGAATCTTTCTTTCTCTTGCATCATTATCTGTAGGAGATGCTGCAATCTAATAGATTTGACCTTTAGAGGCAGGTGATGATTGGGGAAGGATAGAACATAGTTTCTTGTTTGGCAGTGCTATTCACCCCAGCTGGCGGATTAGAACTACTCCCAGTGGACCTATGAAATGGAGAGAACAGTGGTGTGAGGGTCAGGAGATTATAGTTCTTGTTCTTTTATATTACCTATCAGTTGGCCAGGTTACTTTCCTTTTCTGAGTTTGCTTCTTTGTATAATTTAGGGTTTGAAGTAGATGCTCAAAGATTTATGTTTATTTTAAAATTCCCTGTAGTCAGAAAGGATTTCTGTCTTGCTCATTACCATATCCTCGGAGTTTCGTATACAGTTAACAAGTATTTGTTGAGAAGCGTTAAGTGTAACTTGACAGAACTGAGTAGGTCTTACCCTTTTTAGTTAGTAATGATCATATGACTGTGTAAGTTTCCTAAATTATCTGGGTTTTCAGTTCCCCTTCTGTAAAATGATTACCTGCTTCTACAGGGTTTATTGTGAACATGAAATAATACATATATATAGTATTTAACAGTGCTTGGCACATAGTAATATTTAAAGAAGCTTTTGTCAGTGAATTAATATATGATCATCTGCTTTTGCCTTTTTGCTCCTTCAGATCATCATAGTTGTTTATTTCTTGAAGAACTTTATTTGAAATATTCATCTTATTTGGCTAGAGCATAGTGTAATTATGAGAAAGGTCATAGTTTCATCCTATGAATGTTAGTTAGCTTTTTCTTCTTCCACAGCTTGTTATCTCTGACTCCAGTCTCACCAAAGACATCTGTGTAAAAAAGGAGAGTGTGGTGAAATTAATGCAAATCTATCTATTGCTTCTACTTGGAAAACAGCTTAAACCTTATATCACATTGCTGATATGTTAGAAGAATCAACTTTATACATGATAGCATTATGTAAGTCTAAGGACTCCTAGAAGTGTGATTCTTTATCTTCCTTTCTAATTAATCCTAGGTAATGGATCAGAAAGTCGATGGAGACATGAGTAGAAAAAAAATGTCTATGGTAGTTGTAAGATACAAGTCTACAATCTCTTAATCAAAACCTTTAGAGTCTGATATATTTGAGAATTCCTCAATTTTCAGATTTTATAAAAATAATGTGATACATATATATCCTAAGCAGATCTGGGCCATTCCCATTAATCAGACATTAACATTTCTTTAGTGAAATGTACTTGCACATGAAGTGGGATATATAGAACATAAATGACTTTACATATGTTGAGATTAGGTATTGCTGGCAAATGAGTTTATTGAAAACCTTGATTTTCTTTTTAAAGATTTTATTTAATTATTTGACACAGAGAGGGCACGGACAAGCACAGGCCGGAGGAGTGGGAGAGGGAGGACCCTGATGTGGGGCTTGATCCCAGGACTTTGAGATGGTGACCTGAGCTGAAGATAGATGCTTAACTGACTGAGCCACCCAGGTGCCCCATGAAATCTTGATTTTCAAAGGGTTTGATTTTTGGATTTGCAGATGGGGGATTGAAGACCCTATTTCCTCACTGAGATGTCATTCCTGTAGAAATTCTTGATTACTAGTAAATTTAGTCAATGTTCATTTTCTTATCTAGCAACTATATGTTTTCACTGTTTTTGGTTACCTCTAAATGAATAGAATTTGTAGAATTTTAAAATTAGAAAGAATCTTTAAGCGGTAAATCATTAAAGTCCTTCATAATAACCTGTTTCATAATTGCTGTTGAACTTAAGTTTTTATTTATGAGGTACTGGGTGAAATTAAAATGATACATATATGTTTATTACTAGAAGAAACATTAATACATTTTTATTCTCCACAGCCAAGTCTGATGTCTCAACTTTAAAATGGAAAAATTACATGACCGGAAGCCTTTATTTAATTTTATATTTAAGAAATTTGGTACCATAAGTTTCCATGCTTATTTCTTCCTTTGGGGTGCATAATGAGGGACATTCTCTGGGGCTTTCTTTTTTTTTTTTTTTTTTTTTTTAAATATTTTATTTATTTGACAGAGAGAAATCACAACCAGGCAGAGAGGCAGGCAGAGAGAGAGGAGGAAACAGGCTCCCCGCGGAGCAGAGAGCCCGATGCGGGGCTCGATCCCAGGACCCTGGGAATCATGACCTGAGCAGAAGGCAGAGGCATTAACCCACTGAGCGACCCAGGCGCCCCTCTCTGGGGCTTTCTATTTTCCTGGGATATGCTGTGTTTCACTGATTCATAGGGTGCCTAGTTTTCATATTTTAACATTGGAGAAAGTGGAATGAATTACACATATATTGTCGACCAGATGGTTCTTGGAATGTAGTTTCACAGGCAGAATATCAAACCCAGCATCAGCATTTTCAGTGTGTCAGTGGCTTAGAAGAAACTCGGAAAAACATTAGTGGAGTGCTTGCTCTTTGAACTTCAAGGAACCAAATGGTTGAAGAGCAGTGGGGGTGAAAAACAACTAGCTCTACACACTACAAAGCCAGCTAAGAGCTAATTTAGCTCTTTGATGGATTCTTTTATGAAATGCTGCATTACTAGTGTTTTTGACACAACCTCTGGTGGGATAAAAACATGTTATTGAATCTGAGTCAGTAAGTTATTCAGAAGCGCTAAGGACTCTAAATGTGACATAGTTTTAGAAACAACCTAGCCAATTTGTTTTGCTTATATTTTTCTTTTATATATGTAACAGGTGATACATGATAAAAATTTCAAGTCTAAAAGAGTTAAAAAACTAAAAAACAGTGATAATACTATGCCATAGTTTAATATTTTTTCTTAGTTTAATATTTTTTCTTAGTGAATACAGACTAATGTATTTGACTAAATAAAATATGACTAAGTGACTATTGTTTTTTTTTTTAATTTTTCAAAGATTTTTTTTTTTTTTTTTTTTTAAAGATTTTATTTATTTATTTGACAGACAGAGATCACAAGTAGGCAGAGAGGCAGGCAGAGAGAGGAGGAAGCAGGCTCCCTGCTGGGCAGGGAGCCCTCCCGATGCGATGCGCGGCTCGATCCCAGGATCCTGAGATCATGACTTGAGCCGAAGGCAGAGGCTTTAACCCACTGAGCCACCCAGGCACCCCTAAGTGACTGTATTGTGTGAAACATGATAAATTGGAATATTTGGCTATAGGTATAGGTGATGCCATTGCTTCTTATTTCATTCCTTTTTAAACTTTGGGTGGTTTATGTAATTCTACTAGGAGCCTTATTTTGTTCCATCTTCATCATCAATGTGAGAGCCTTTGATTCTCGATGGCAGTGGACAAGCCTGTGAGCTTAACATCTTAATTTTGAGTTTTCTCTCAGAATTTGCTTTTTCCTACTTTGTAAGAATCAGGTGGACAGCAGTGTTTTTGTGACAGACCGGGAAGATACAGAGAGACCTCAAGAGAATTCTAGTACGGTTATGTCCTTTCCCACTCTCCTTGTGTGTGAGTGAATGCTAGAGGTGCTGCAACATCTTCTGACCTCCATTCCCACTTTCTCAGGGTTGGCTCCTTAATCAGATAGGTGTTCTCTATGGAAATTTGGGATGTGTTATGCCACCATAGTAGGAACCCAATTCAGATTTCTAATTGGGACACATAAATACTATATGTAAAATGAACTTTAACAAAGCAGTACTTAAGTGCTGATCATAACCCAGTAAATGGATTTTATATTTCTTTAATGAGTTACAGCCATTATTTGGAAAACACTACCTCTCTCTCCCTTTCTCCCTTTTACATATATACTATTTCCACATGAATAAGTGAGCTATAGTGAGTTGTGGATAGGAAAACATAAATTTAAATCTCTAGTTAGTCTTTGCTTTGTCAACTGGGAAGTTCAATATACAATTATTTTGTTTTATAGGCTGGAGCATTGGATCTACTGAAGGAGCTTAAGAATATTCCCATGACCCTGGAATTACTACAGGTATGTGCTAATCTGTTTCATGATTTGAATAGATAATTGTCATAAAATACCAAAACATTTTTAATACCATTAACTTTTTTGTAGTGTCCTATTACAGTGTTCTGGGCTTTTTTAAAGATGGCAACATAAATCAATAATCTACTAAATTACCACTATAGAAAAGTGTTGCCTTCCTCAAAAAGAATAAAACCTGAATCTCCCAAGTTTGAAATCTCACTGTGAAAGGCAATGAAGTTGGATTCTTGGCCCTGATTTGATCTCCCTAAATCTCACTTTCTTGGTCTGTTATTGATAGCTGCTGCCAGCATGAAGCTAGCCTCTGGGGTACCTTTTAGTTGTCAGTCTTTATTTCTCCCCAGTTGTACCCCCTCTTCTGCCCTAGGCAAGCACTAATCAGTCTACCTTTTGTCTCTTTAGATTTACCTATTCCAGAGATTTCATATAAATGAAGCCATACATTATCTGACCTTTTGGTTCTGGTTGCCTTTTTTTTTTTAAGTTTTTTTATTTTTTTATTTTAAATTTTAAGTAAACTTAAATGTGGGCCTTGAACTCATGACTCACAAGATCAGGAGTCACTTGCTCTATTACCTGAGTCAGTGATGCGCCTGTTTGGCTGCTTTTACTTAGCATAATCCTCAAGTTTCATCTGTGTTGTAGCATGTATCGGTACTTTATTGCTTTTTCTGGCTGAATAACACTCCATTGTATGGATATACTACATTTTGTTTATCCATTTGCCAGTTGATGGGCATTGGTTATTTCTCCTTTTTTGGTTGTTATGACTCTTGCTTTGCACATTCATATATAGGTTTGTGTGTTTCTGTTTCTCTTGGGTAGAGATCTGAAAGAGTGGAAACGATGAGTCATAAGGTAACTTTATGTTGAATATTTTGAGGACCTGCCAGACTGCTTTCCCAAGTGACTGTACAGTTTTGCATTCCCAGCAGCAAGTAAATGAGGGTTCTAGTTATCCACATTCTTGTCAACACTTGTTATTATCTTTGATTATACCCATCTTAGTGGGTGTGAAGTGATATCTCATTGTGGTATTGATTTCCATTTTCCTAATGACTAATTATGTTGAACATCTTTTCATGTACTCCTTAACCATTCATATTTTCTTTGGAGAAATGTCATTTCAGAGCTTTTGCCCATTTTTAAGTTGGATAGTTGTTTTTTTTTTTAAGATTTTATTTATTTATTTGACAGACAGAGATCACAAGTAGACATAGAGGTAGGTAGAGAGAGAGGAGGAAACAGGTTCCCTGCTGAGCAGAGAGCCCGATGTCGAGCTCAATCCCAGGTCCCTGGGATCACGACCTGAGCTGAAGGCAGAGGCTTTAACCCACTGAGCCACCCAGGCGCCCCGATAGTTTTTTTTAATTAACTAATTTGTGATCGTTCTTTATATATTCTAGATACAAGTCCCTTAATCATATATAGGATTTGCAAATATTATCTCCTATTCTGTGGGTTATTTTTACTTTCTTAGTGATGTTCTTTGAAGCACAAAAGTTTAAAATTTTGTTGTAGTCTGATTTGTCTGTTTTCTTTCTTTTTTTTTTTTTTTTATTTGACAGAGAGATCACAAGTAGGCAGAGAGGCAGGCAGAGAGAGAGAGGGGAGGAAGCAGGCTCCCTGTGGAGCAGAGAGCCCGACACGGGGCTCGATCCCAGGACCCTGAGATCGTGACCTGAGCCGAAGGCAGCGGCTTAATCCACTGAGCCACCCAGGCGCCCTGATTTGTCTGTTTTCTTTAATTGCTTGTGCTTTAGATGTCAAATCTCAAACAGTTACTTAACTCAAAGTTACAAAAATTTATTCCTTTTTTGGGGGGGGTGCTCTTTCATTTAGTTCTATGATTCATTTTGAGTTAATTTTCATGTGGTATAAAGAAGTCCAATTTCATTCTTTTACATATGGATATCTACTTGCTTACTTTTTAATATTCTCTGTCTAATGAATTATCTTGACATCCTTATTGAAAATGAGAAAAAATGGAGGAGTTTATTTCTAGATTCTTAAGTCTTTTCCATTAATTTGCATGTCTCTCTTTATATAGGATCACGTTGTCTTGCTTATTGTAGTTTTGTAGTAAGTTTTGAATTTGGTAATTATGAGTCCTTCTGGTTTATTCTTCAAGATTATTTTCAAGATTGTTTCAAGATCCTGGGTCCCTTGTATTTCCATATGAACTTTAGAATAAACTTACCAGTTTCTAAAAGTCTTTTTTTTTTTTTTAAGATTTTATTTATTTATTTGACAGAGAGAGATCACAGGTAGGCAGAGAGGCAGACAGAGAGAGGAGGGAAGGAGGCTTCCTGCTGAGCAGAGAGCCCAATGCAGGGCTGGATCCCAGGACCCTGAGGTCATGACCTGAGCGGAAGGCAGAAGCTTAACCCACTGAGCCACCCAGGCACCCTAGCTTATCAATTTCTACACAAAAGGCAGCTGGGATTTTAATAGGGGTTGCATTGAATCTATAGTTGGATTTTATTAGTATTGCAGTCTAAACATTTAAGCCTTATGATCCATGAATATGGGATACCTTTCTTTCTTTTTTTTTTTTTTTAAAGATTTTATTTATTTATTTGACAGAGAGAGATGACAAGTAGAGAGGCAGGCAGAGAGAGAGAGAGAGGGAAGCAGGCTCCCTGCGGAGCAGAGAGCCCGATGCGGGACTCGATCCCAGGACCCTGAGATCATGACCTGAGCCGAAGGCAGCGGCTCAACCCACTGAGCCACCCAGGCGCCCTGGGATACCTTTCTTTTTATTTTGGTCTTTAATTTCTTTCAACAGTGTTTTTAGTAGCTTTATATTTTTTTCCTTTAAGATTTAGTGGCTATCTTAAATCTTCTTGGCAAAAACTCATGAGTGATCATAAAGATGATTCTTCTTCTAGAACATACAAGTCTGCTTAGTTCCTGTGATGCTGACAGTGTCTCTTAATCTCACTACTCATTCCTTTCTGCCTTACCGCCAATGTGCAGCTGATTCCCTAAATCTGCTTAAATGCCTTCCCCATCTTTCCAAAGGAGTGTCTTTCTTTTTTAAAATTTTTTATTTTTAAGATTTTGTTTATTTATTTAACAGAGAGAGAGAGAGCGTGCACAAGCAGGGAGAGTGGCAGGCAGATGCAGAGGGAGAGGGAGAACCGGGCTCCATTCTAGGACCCTGGGATCAGAACCCTGGGATCATGACCTGAGCCCAAGGTAGACATTTAGCCTGGGCCACCCAGGTACCCACCACGGTAGCATCTTTCTAATTGCAGAATTGGTGTTCTATAGAAATCATATGTCCAGACATGGGCAAAGCATACATTTTCTCTGTCTAGAATTTCACAATGTATAGTTGATCTCAAAAACCTTCATTAATTTTGGAGTCAAGAAGCATTTTAACTCTGTAGTTCTTTTTTGTTTGTTTGCATTATTTATTAATTTTTAGGACTTTATTTATTTGAGAGAAAGAGAGCTCATGCACAAGCAGGGGGAGGGGCAGAGAGAGTGAGAAGCAGACTGCTGAGCAGGGAGCCTGATGGAGGGCTCAATCCCTGGACCCGAGCCAGAGGCAGATGCTTAACCTACGACAGCCACCGAGGCGCTCCAGCTCTACAATCTTAATGTTATTTGAGCACACAACATTTTTTTTTATAGGCCACCTGTTACAACCTGTAAATTATAGTATACTGGTTTTAGGAAAAGTCCAGAATCCAGAGAATTCTTAGAGTTACATCTAGAATTGGTTATCAAAGTAATACAGCTTCATAATGCTTTCCTCTGTCTAGTTTCTTCTAGTGTTCCCCAAATACCCTCTTTAAAATGGAGGAAAAACCTACCCAGGGGCGCCTGAGTGGCTCAGTGGATGGGGCCGCTGCCTTTGGCTCAGGTCATGGTCTCAGGGTCCTGGGATCGGGCCCCGCATCGGGCTCTCTGCTCCGCCGGGAGCCTGCTTCCTCCTCTCTCTCTGCCTGCCTCTCTGCCTACTTGTGATCTCTCTCTCTGTCAAATAAATAAATAAAATCTTTAAAAAAAAAAAACCAAAAACAAAACAAAACAAAAAAAACCTACCCAGATCTTTGTCATTCTACCTTAGCAGTCTCATTTCTTACTATTTTTTGACTAGATAATCTCTTCCTTAAATAAGCATGTTTGTTACAGATGCTTAGTCTCCATATGGGTTTTAAGCAGGAAATTATTGACTCTTTAGTGATGAAAACATCCTGTGACAAAAAGCAGTCACGCACAGCACACGATTTGTTCATGTTCTCCTTATATCTTTGCTTGCCTCTCCTCCCTAAAATCCCATTTTCTTTGCCAGTCTAGATCAACTGCAAGCTTCAAAACTATGTTAGTAATTCAGATGATTTCCCTGACTCATTCCAAAAGTAGGTTTTTGTCTAGGTTGGTGGGGTAGGTTGTAGGGTGGTAGTGAGGAAGAGCTGTGAATGGGTGCTGGAGAAAGAGTGCTGAAGGCAGCAGGATAAAAGCCAGACCTGATACTTGGTATGGTTGTAAGTGCAAGCCTGGGTTCTAAGCAGTTAGCTGCATCCAGTAGGACAGCTCTGGGTCCACACAGTTGTAGGCTAGGCCATGCAGCCCAGGCACGCACTTCTAGAAAATTTTGTGTATCGAAGTGTTAGAAAAGTTCTAAAGTTCTCAAAGTATTTTCTTCCCAAAAAAAAGTTCTGAGAGCATTTTGTTAAAGCAATAAACCTCTTTCTTTGGGGAAAAACCCTCCCAAAACATTAATCACAAAACATTTTTGGATTTTAGAATTGCAGAGTCCCCTTTATCTTTCTACTATGGGACCTTATCTGCATTGTATAGCCTTCCATAGGTATAACATAGGCCATTCCAGCCAAACACATACTCAATTCTTGAACCAATTTCTGTCTTGAATCTCTTTGTTGAGAAGACTGAATAATTTAGCCGGAAACCATAAGTACCCATTTATTATTCTGTCTTAAAGTTTATAGCAGGGATCCCCCCCCCCTTTTTTGCCACTAACAATTCCTTTTGTTGTTTTTTTTTTCCATTGACTGTATGTTTTGAAAGATTGTCTACTAACAACTTGAACTTACTAAATAATTTACCATTTTTTATTTATCATCCTTAATTGGCCTGTCATAGCTTTTGTGTTCTTTGAGCACAATTTGAAAACCATTGTTGTGCAGGAAAGAACATGGACTTTGGGGGTGGGCAGACCTGCATTAAAATCCCAGCTTTACCAATTAGTAATATTGCTGGACAAGTAGGAAAAATGATTTCAACTTCATAGGGTTGTTAGGAAGATTAATGAATATATGGAAGTTCCCAGCATAATCCTGGGCATAAGAATAATAAATAACAATAATATTACCGCATGATGTATCACTGTATTCTGTGAAGTCCATTTTAATTTCTGTGATTATTTGCTGGTTTGGGCAAAAAAATGCTTTTAAACCTCTATCGATGGTAATATTTGGGTATTCTCATTGAAGTCTCAGCAGGTAATTTATGGAGTAATCTATGTTGAAGAATATATAGAAACAAAGAAGTGCATATATTAGTCATGATTGCTTCAGGATGGCCTACATATTAATACAAACATTTTATATTTTATTCTTTGAGAGATATGGAAAGACTGATTTCATTTTACTGGTTAACCAGCCTTATTACAGTAGCAACTTACATGCTTACAGATCTCTATGGTAATAACCTCGATGAGTCCAGTGTTTGATCTATAGATGCATGTATCTTAATTCTATAGTATACAAGAATATATGTATATAAAAATATACAAGAATATATTAATATAGTATTAAAGAATTTAAATAACTGAGGTTTTTTCTCACAGGAAAATGGGAAAGAAGAAAAGGAAACACTAAAGTGTCTGAAATAAAATGGCTTATACAAATTTTTTGTCATTGCCTTGCAGTCCACAAGAATTGGAATGTCAGTAAATGCTATTCGCAAGCAGAGTACAGATGAAGAAGTTACATCTTTAGCAAAGTCTCTCATCAAATCCTGGAAAAAGTTATTAGGTATAATTGATCTTCCCTTATATTTATTTATATAATCTGGCTTACTCAGACATTTGGTATTTGCATTTTTTTCTGTTTACAAATATAAACGTATTGAAATCAATGCCTTATATTAAGAGAGAGTAGCAAAACATCCCTGAGGGTTTTGCTTTTTAAGTTAGTCAAAATTAGCTTTTTTTGTCTTTCAACACTTAGAATTGGACTTCTCTTTAAGAAGAAAATTTCTGCCCATGAGAAAGTTGTCATACTTTTTAAAAAGGTTTTTGAAATAATTTTCTTTCTTTTTTTTAAGATTTTATTTATTTATTTGACAGACAGAGATCACAAGTAGGCAGAGAGGCAGGCAGAGAGAGAGAGGAAGAAGCAGTCTCCCCACTGAGCAGAGAGCCTGATGTGGGGCTCGATCCCAGGACCCTGGGATCATGACCTGAGCCGAAGGCAGAGGCTTTAACCCACTGAGCCACCCAGGTGCCCCTCTTTTTTTTTTTTAAGATTTTATTTGTTTGACAGAGAGCCACACAGTGAGAGAGGGAACACAGGCAGGGGGAGTGGGACAGGGAGAAGTAGGCTTCCCACCAAGCTAGGAGCCTGATGCCGGGCTCTATTCCAGGACTCTGGGATCACGACCTGATCTGAAGGCAGATGCTTAACGACTGACCCACCCAAGCACTCCTAGAAATGATTTTCTAACTTACAGAAAGTTTACAAGAGTAATAAAAATAACTCACATGTATCTTTTCCTGTATCATTAATTTTTAACATTTGCCATTTTTGTTTTGTCGTATTTCTTCTCTTTCTCTATGTATATATTCAAACGCACAAATTACTTTTGCTGAACCATTTGAGAATAGTTTCATCTGTCGTGCTTTACCCTTCAGTACTTAAGTGTCTATATCCTTGGAACAAGTTTATTTTATTATGTAATCATAATATAGGGAATTCAAGAAATTTAACATCAGTATAGTACTATAATCTATAGTGCAGGTCCCCGTTTTGTCAGGTGTCCCACTGATGGCCTCTATAACTTTTTTTTTCCCTTTCAGAACAAGTCTAGGATCACTAGTCTTCTGCTCTGGAATAGTTCTTAAGCCTTCTTATGTTATTTATAACATTGACAATTTGAAGAATATAAGCACTCATCTTTATTTTCATTTATTTATTTATTTATTTATTTTTATTTATTTTTCATTGGTGTTTTTGTTTTTTTTTAAAGATTTTATTTATTTATTTGACAGAGAGAGACACAGTGAGAGAGGGAACACAAGCGAGGGCAGAGGGAGTGGGAGAGGGAGAAGCAGGCTTCCCGCTGAGCAGGGAGCTTGATGCGGGGCTGGATCCCAGGATCCAGGGATCATGACCTGAGCAGACGCTTAACAACTGAGCCACTCAGGCACCCCTCATTGATGTTTTTAATAGCAGTTTAAAATAATTCTGATTTGGACTTTTTCTGTTATTTTCTCATGATTAGATCAGATTGTGCATCTGTAGTTGGATATGAGGTTATCATATCCAGAAGCATTGATGTTGTTTTTGATAACCCAGTCAAGGCATACACTGTATAGTTTATCATTTTTCTTCTTATATCTGATAGGCATTTTATGAGAGACATTTTTTTTTTTTTTAAATAATATCTAGGATTAGATTTTTCTTTAATATTTTATTTATTTGACAGAGAGAAATCACAACTAGGCAGAGAGGCAGGTAGAGAGAGAGGAGGAAGCAGGCTCCCCACGGAGCAGAGAGCCCGATGTGGGGCTCGATCCCAGGACCTTGGGATCATGACCTGAGCTGAAGGCAGAGGCTTTAACCCACTGAGCCACCCAGGCGCCCTATGAGAGACATTTTAAGATCCTTAAACTATCTTGCTTCTCATTGGTCCTCTCCCCACCCCCATTTAGTATCAACCAGTTCTTGCCCAAACTGCTCTTTATAGTATTAGTTGCAAAATTGTGATTTTTTTAACTCTTCTGCTTCTTCAGTATTTATAAATCATCATTCTACTACTACAAGAAAGAACCCTCCTTTTACTTGCCTGTTATTTTCCTATTCGTGGATTCCTATTTTATAACATGGATTATAATTCATTACTGTTATTATTTTGATGTTTATATTATCCCAGATTTGACTAATGGGCACCCATTCAAACTGGCTCTTGTGTCCGTTTGACAAACCCTTCAGGTTTATCTTTTTTTATATTCTGGAACCAAAAAATGTGTTGGGTTCATCTGTCTTCCCTGCCCCAGCATGGAATCAACCAGTTCTCTTAGCAGATATTAGACTTACATGGACAAAAAATAGAAAAAGTTGAAACTTTTAAAATTACAAGGGCAGTAGTAGTAATAACAAAAAAACCTATTACTTCCAAGAGCCTAGAAACTAACAACTAAAAATTGTAAAGCCTCTAAAATTTAAAGAGTTTAGTCTTAAGAAAATTAAATATATGTTCCTGTATTGGATTCTGGACCAGAAAGAAAAAGTTGCTGTAAAGACCTTTTTGTAAGAGCTGTAGGTAAGTAAACAGTATTGTATCATTGTTTTCCTTTTTTTTTTTTTTTTAAAGATTTTATTTATTTATTTGACAGACATAGATCACAAGTAGGCAGAGGGGCAGGCAGAGAGAGAGGGGGAATCAGACTCCCCAGCGAGCAGAGAGCCCGATGCGGGGCTCGATCCCAGGACCCTGGGATCATGACCCAAGCTGAAGGCAGAGGTTTTAACCCACTGAGCCACCCAGGCGCCCCCAGTATTGTATCATTGTTAAATTTACTTATTATTTACTATGGTTATATAAATGAATTTTTTTCTTGTGGAATACATAGTGAAGTATTTTGGGATTAAGGAGCAGGGTATCTGCTACGGATTTTCAAATGGTTCAAAAGAAATATGTGTGCACACAATAGTGTGCATGTTTGTGTACATACAGCACATGTGTATGTGTATGGTAGGGGACAGTGATGAGTGAATAAGGAAGCGAGTATACCAGACATTAACACTTGGGGAATCTGAGTAAAGTTTTTTTTTTCCTTAAGATTTATTTATTATTTATTTTAGAGAGAGAGTGTGCAGTGGGGAGGGGCAGAGGGAGAAGAGAGAGAAACCGTGGCTGACTCCATGCTGAGCACACAGCCCCACGTAGATCCCAGTCCCAGGGCTCTGAGATCACTATCTGAGCCAAAACCAAGAGTCTGGATGGTTAACCAACTGTGCCACTCAGGTGCGCCTGAGTAAAGTTTTTTGCATCATTCCAAAACATTGGTGCAAGCTTCAAATTATTTCAAAATAAAAAACTTAAAAAAAAAAAGCCTAGTCTTCAAAGACAAACTGAAACTTTGTTTATAATTCATTTAAATTTTAAATCTTATTCCATATTCTAAAGTAATTAGAATTTGCCATAGAAAGTTGACTGAGAACCATATACATGTTTTTTATTTCTGGAAAGATGGTTTACATTTTGTGGGACATTGTAGTTACGTTCATTTAATCTTAAATTTAAAGAAGTTCTGCTCTTTTATACTTATTGGAGGTATCTGATCTCATTACAAGTTTTCCTTTAAAAACCTTTTTTTTAATATTGAAAGATTTCCATGTTCATTAAATATGGAGAATTTGGAGGAGGAAAAGAAACTATTCTTTTTTTTTTTTTTTAAGATTTTATTTATTTATTTGACAGAGAGATCACAAGTAGGCAGAGAGGCAGGCAGAGAGAGAGGAGGAAGCAGGCTCCCTGCGGAGCAGAGAGCCCGATGCGGGGCTCGATCCCAAGACCCTGAGATCATGACCCGAGCCGAAGGCAGCGGCGTAATCCACTGAGCCACCCAGGCGCCCCAAAAGAAACCATTCTTAAGTCTGTCTTTAAATACAACCATCAGTAATATCTTGTTGCATTTCTTGCCCTTTTTTCCTCCTTGTGTGTGGATTTTGCTTCAACTATAATTCTTTTTATACTGTATGTATATTTACTTATATTGCCTTTTTTAATGAAAAAAAATTTTATATTTTTGTATCATCATTAACTCAGTTTTATTGGCTTCAGAATAATCCACTGGGTGATTATGCCTTAATCACTTGCCTTAATTTAATCACTTAGATGTGTTTTTCTTAACTTTATAGCTATTATAAATAATGTCTTGATGAACATCTTTCTGCCTAAAACTTTTTCTATAGATTTCTATAGATTCCAAAAGATTTACTATTACTGCTACACTGCAGCATAGTTTGAATACTTAACATAGTGATATATTTAACTCTCCCAGGAGCCCTGTGTACTAGGTGTCAATATATTTCCCTTTTTTTTTTTTTTTTTCCCAAAGACTTTATTTATTTATTTGACAGACAGAGATCACAAGTAGGCAGAGAGACAGGCGGAGACAGAGGAAGGAAAGCAGGCTCCCGGCCAAGCAGAGAGCCTGATGCGGGACTTGATCCCAGGACCCCGGGATCATGACCCGAGCCGAAGGCAGTGGCCCTAACCCACTAAGCCACCCAGGCGCCCTATTTCCCATTTTCTAAAGAGGAATGGAGATACAGAGAGATTAAGCATCTTGTGCACAGTTGGATTGATGGTGAGGTGTAATCTGCAGATAGTCTCAGTCCAGAGCTGGACTACTTCTCTCTGGATCTGCTCTGTTGCTCATGACACTATATTTAGATAGCAGGAATGCTTTTAAGGCTGTTTACATCTCTTACTGCTCTGCTTCCTCAAAGGATTTCACCAGTTCACACCGTTAGATCCGTGTGTGGGATCCATATGATTGCATTGTTAGGTAGTATTGCATTGTTACATCACCTTTCACATGCTTTCTACCCTTTTAGTTTTGGAGTATTTTCTAGTCCTTGTTATATTCTTTAATGTCATTAGTAATCTTTGTTTTCTACCAGCTTTAGGCTTTGGAAATGAATTGTAGAGAATAAAAAGGGGCAATAAAATTAGCATGTGAAAACTTACACAATATCATGGGGACTTGAATTGTATTTTGGATTTGGTAACCCTAATGTTTATAAGATGAGTTCCTAGAATTGTGCTTTAGACCATTCTCTATCAATTAGCCTCATCTAGATTAGCATATTAGAGTCATCTGGGGAACTTTTAAAGATTTTGATGCTTATGCTTCATTCCCAGAGATTTGGATTGGATAGATCAGGATAGGAGCTTGAGCTTTAGGTTATGCTTAAAAGTTACCTAGGTAGTCCTGATAAACACTTGAATATGTATATGTTCTTTTATATGTTGTACAGAGGGATATGCAAAAGTATTTATGTAGCTATTATTACTTATGTAGGGATCAAAATGTAGATAGATAAGTGGGATAATTTATGCAGTAGATCCAAACATTTTCTGAACCCAGTTTCAGAAGGCGGTTCTGGTTGATTTAAACATGTACGTTTCTTTTCATTGTTAAACAATTGCATTGACCCAATCTGTTTTACACCTCTTTATCTCTTAAAGCTTGTGGACTCTATATTACTTTACGGATTATTTAAGATAGAGGAGGTGTTAGGTAGGCTTTACTAATCCTGAAGTCTTTTCTATGAAAATGTTCTTTGTTTACTATCCCAGAAACATTTATATACATTTTGGATACTACCTCAAATTTTTTGACTTCATGAAAAGTTGTTAAAATAATATTGCTATATCTGCTTTGCACTTTTCATTTTTAAAATGACAGTACTGATATTATTTCTGTATTCTTTCCTTTGTTCTGTATATTTTTCTCTGTTTCATTGATTTATTTATTTACTAGTTTTTTAAAAGATTTTATTTTTAAGTATATTTTTTGGCACTTTAGTTTCCCATTGGCATATGAATTTGTGCTTCTTACTAAGTGAGGGAGTTTATTTGGGAATGCTAAGCGTGCACTGTGAAAAATACCCAAGTACATATGCTAGTAGAATAGCTTACATAGGGGGCGCCTGGGTGGCTCAGTGGTTTGGGCCACTGCCTTCGGCTCGGGTCATGATCTCGGGGTCCTGGGATCGAGTCCCGCATCGGGCTCTCTGCTCGGCGGGGAGCCTGCTTCCCTCTCACTCTTTCTGCTTGCCTCTCTGCCTACTTGTGATCTCTCTCTGTCAAATAAATAAATAAAATCTTTAAAAAAAAAAAAAAAAAAAAAAAAAAAAAAAAAAAAGAATAGCTTACATAAACTTCATCTACTTTTGAAATTTTAGGATTTTTGTTGTTGTTGTTGTTGCATCAATAGCTTGATAATGTGAAGTAGTTCCATTTTATAATTTTTTAAACAAATGCTAACAACTGAGGGATTTCCTAATTTTCAGATGGACCATCAACAGATAAAGACCCTGAAGAAAAGAAAAAAGATGCTGCAATTACATCACAGAATAGCCCTGAAGCAAGAGAAGAAAGGTATGTCACTTTATGGAAATTCATTTCTGTTTGAAGTCTTAGTTGTATTTGATTGTTACTTCCTCCGTGATCTTATTTATGGTCTCATGTCTGTACTCCTTTTTCTATTTTCTAATCAAACAAAGTCAATTATCATATGGTTTCACTTACTTGTGGAGCATAAGGAATAACATGGAGGACATTAGGAGAAGGAAAGGAAAAGTCATTTGGGGTAAATCAGAGGGGGAGATGCAGCATGAGAGACTGTGGACTCTGAGAAACAAACTGAGGGTTTTGGAGGGGACATGGGTAGGGGAATGGGTGAGCCTGGTGGTGGGTATTAAGGAGGGCATGTATTGCATGGAGTGCTGGATGTGGTGCATAAACAGTGAATCTTGGAACACTGAAAAAATAAAATTAAAAAAACCAAACAAACCAGAATTAGTAAATGTGTATAGCCAGATAGAATATTATTCTAAGGTTTCTTATAAGATTTTCATGGAAATTTACTTGTCAAATCTTTCTTTAAAAAAAAAAAAATTTAAGAGACTTAGAAGATACTACATAAATAAGGAGAAATTACTTACACTGTATTCACTAAGCTTAATTGAATGGAATCCCTGGGATAGCACTAATAGAATTGATAATGAAGGTATTAAGATATTAATTAAGGATTCAAGTGATTACTGCCTTTATTTACCACATTTCTTTTTTAGTTTTTTTGGGTTTTTTTGTTCTGATTTTTTGGGGGGGGCTGGATCTGTTTCTCTTTTTATGCGAATTTCTTCCTTCTCAATTTAGCTGTCTGTCATAAGAACTTAAAATGTGAAGTTCAGTAATGAAGGGTTCAAATTGTTCCTCAGCTTTCATGAGGCTTTTGCATTTATTCTTTTCCTGTCACATGTAATGAATGAACTGTGTAGTATCTAGCATGTTGTTGTTGTAGATAATATGCCTGATAGGTTAAATACAGTTTCTCTGTTCTTGGGAAGCTTGTGTTTTAACACTTAACTCTGATGCAGAGCAGTAGTTCTTAAAGTGTAGTCCCAGGAATAGCAGGGAACCTGTGGCTTGTTAGCAAAGCAAATTCTTGGGCTTCACCCTGGAACTACTGAATATGGAATTGTGGTGGGGGGCCCAGAAATGTTTTTAACAAGCTTTTCAACTGATTCTGAGGGATTCAAGTTTTAGGCTACCCATTTTTTTTTTTTTTAATTTATTTAATTGACAGAGAGAGAGATCACAAGTAGGCAGAGAGGCAGGCAGAGAGAGAGGAGGAAGCAGGCTCCCTGCAGAGCAGAGAGCCCGATGCGGGGCTCGATCCCAGGACCCTGAGATCATGACCTGAGCCGAAGGCAGCGGCTTAATCCACTGAGCCACCCAGGCGCCCCTAGGCTACCCATTTTAACTTAATTTATGTTTTAGTATTTTCCCCAAAGTGATAATGTACCCCTCATTGGTTCAGTAACAGTAATTAATATTCCATATACTGTTGTCTTATGCATTAGAACTAACTAAACTTGATAATAAAAGAGGTAAGCTAAAGGGTGAACATCCTTTGTTAATAAAATTTATTCAGTGTTTTCTGACTCGAGATAGTTTTAGACTTTTAGAAAATTGTAAGAACAGAACAAAGAACTCCCAGTTGCCACTGTATGTGTATATGCTTACACATATGTGTGTGTACATACTCAGTCACATGAATAATTTTATTTTGAAATAAATGAGAGTCCTTTATATCCCTAGATATATCAGTGTGTATTTACTGAGAACAAGGACTCTTTCTCACATCTAAGCACAATATAGATAGCAAAATCCAGAAGTTAGGATTAATACAGTACTTTTGTCCTAATCTGTAGGGCATATTCATGTTAGCATTTTCCCTATAAAGTATTTTATTGCAGAGGAAAAGATTTTTTCCATAATATCATCCAGGATCACATTCTGCATTTAGCTGTCATCTCTGGTTTACTTTAATCTGGAGTAATTCTTCAGTCTGTCACTGTTTTTCATGACCGTAATATTTTTGAAAAGTATAGGTCATAATTTACAAAATTTTGGACAAATCTTGCAGTTGTATTATATTCAAAGTTGCTGACTTCATGCCTTGGATATAAAATATGAAAGTGTAGGCAGATATTTTAAATAGATATTGAGAAGGCATGAGTTCCTAGTATATTTTTGTCTGTTTTATGTAATTGCAGTTTAGGGAGAGAGCCTATTGACAAACACATTGAATTATCACATATGAAGTCTGACAAAGTGGTTTGGTGTTTAGCTATACACACTCATGCTTACTCACACTCTCTCATTCTGGAGAAGACAAGGCTTCAGGAAGGAGGTGATTAAACGTAAAAGGTATACAGAAGGACTGTTCTGCCCACCGGGATCAGTTTGTGCAATTTGATAGTGGGTTATGTGGAGAGAGAGGAGGTGGGATCTTTTTGGAGGAATGCAGTAAGTTACTCTGTGGCTGGTGATTGGTGTCTTTGGAAAGGTTTGTGGCAAATATCTTCAGTGTGATAAACATTAAAACCCCACAGAAAATATTTTGGTGAGACTCTTAAGAAGTTAGAAGCAATTGAAATGATTAGGTTGACTGGAAAACTGTTAAACTGTCCTGATTGAGTTGATGTTTCTAGGGAGGAGTTAAAGAGACATTTCATATTCTTTTTTTTTTTAATTTAAAAAATTTTTTAATAAACATACAATGTATTATTAGCCCCAGGGGAGACATTTTCATATTATTAAAATTCATTTTTAACTACACGTTTTTTATCCAGAAGAGAGTGTTTTAAATATAAACTTCATTGGTTGTCTAATTGGAATAGGGTTTTTTGAGCATTGTTTTTTCCCCTCTAGTCTTGGTTGAGAGCTTCGTATTCTCTGGTATCATCCTCTTACCTTTCTCAAAAACAAGATCCTTGTTTTCATTTATTGTATTGAGCTGTTATGTGTATTTTCTTTATTAAAAATATTAATGTTTAAAAGGATAATCAAGGTGTTTAACTGGTTAAAAAAACCATGAAACATGTCTCAGATTTCCTAAAACTTGAACTTTTTAGAAATCTGTATGCATGTCTTTTTTCATTTAAGAGTCGCTGAATATGATCTTATTTATGCCCCAAATTTTTGTTTTTAGAGAGTGATAGTAATGATGTTACTTTAAGAGTATTTTTCCTGTTTTCTTTTTGGTGTGTGTGTGCATGTATATGTATTTTAGTAGTTCCAGTGGCAACGTAAGCAGCAGAAAGGATGAGACAAATGCTCGAGATACTTATGTTTCATCTTTTCCTCGGGCACCAAGCACTTCTGATTCTGTACGGTTAAAATGTAGGGAGATGCTGGCCGCAGCTCTCCGAACGGGAGGTAAGTTTAGTGTACCCTGTTTCATTTCCTGGTTCTTTGTTCCTCACCACCACCGATGCCATGTCCACCTCCATGTTTCTGTTTCGCCAGTGGCTTCCTCGTGTAGCTGCTTGCACTACTTAGTTCAGGAAGATGTTGTGGCATAACGATGGCAGAGAGCACTAGGCATCCTGGGGCCTCTGCTCGCTACTATATAGTTCCAAGAAGGAGATCCTTTCTAATATGTGGATGTTTCCCTAGATTCATAGTAACTTAAAGGTTTTTCACAAATCTTCTTTTCCCCCACTTTTAATCTGCAAACCCTAGTTGATCCTTGGATAATGAGTTTAAATTGCATGGGTTTACTTATAATGAAGTTTTTTTTTTTTTCTCGACAAAACTAGTACGATACTGTAAATGTGTTTTCTCTTAGGATTTTCTTAACATTCTTTTCTTTAGCGTACTCTGTTGTAAGAATACAGTATATAGTACATATATAAAATATGTGTTAATTCTTTACATCATTGATAGGCTTTTGGTTAACAGTATGCTATTACTAGTTAAGTTTTTGGGAAGTCAAAGGTTATATGTGGATTTTTGACTGCACAGGGAGTTGACATCCCTAATCACTGTGTCATTCAAGGGTCACCTGTAATTACTCTGCTCCCAGATTGAGCATTAATGGTATTGTATTTGGGTCCTATTGTTAAATGGTAGTATGACATATAGTATTTAAGTTTTATATTCATAATTCCATTTTTTACTTTTAAGTGGAAAAGAGATCTTGATTTATATATATATATATGCGATTAATTTAATTTAATTTGAAGTCATTCTTATGTAAAAGTTTCATATATAGGAATATTTATCATCTTACACAAATTCATTCCTTTTCTTTTCTATTATACTGTACCATAGTTACTATGACCTGTTTTTATCTTTACTCTGCCCTTTCTATTTTGATTCCCTTATTGTCTCTTTATATTTTTTCTTTTTTCTTCCTAGTTTCTTTTTATTTCCTTCTATCCATTTGAATATTTGCATAGGAGTCTTCTGAGTGTGTCCATATATGTGATTGGCAGATGAAATGAATGGTTTCTTTGCATTGAAGCCTGAGTCACAGGATACAAGAAAGTTCTTTCTATAACTTTCTCTACTCTCTGCTGGAGCAACCAGAATTTATGGAGTTGTGAATTGAGGAATTGCCTGCTAGATCAATTACTTCCCCACTCCTGAGGGATAAGGAGTCATCAATGCAGGAGCACTGTGGACATTAGGTGAATCCAGAGGAGGAGTCTAGTGGGTAGGAAAGAGATCAGATTCTAATGAAAGTAAACAAAAAGGACTCTTTATTAGGGCAATGGGGTTGAAGAAATAGGAATGCAGTTTAATTTACTCTGTATTGAAATTTTTTTTTTAATGACATAATCGCTTATTTTTGACAATTCTTTGTGCCTGTGTTTAGATGACTACGTCGCTATTGGCGCTGATGAGGAAGAATTAGGATCTCAAATTGAGGAAGATATCCTTTGTGTGTTTATTCATGATTGTTTAAATAATTTGCTAGATTAACTATTTTTCTTCTTTCTGTATAGAATTTAGAGTTTGATTTTTCAGTTTCTGTCTTCATTGTATTATTTTGCAAGGACAGGATATAGGGCCATCTATGTCATTTTGTTCTTGTTTTCTTGTTACTCAAAATTAAAACATATGTGTTGATAGTATTTTTATTTTTCTGCCTTGCAAATTGAGAATGTGGCATCTCAGATGAATTTGTGCAGAAGGAGGGCATGGAAGACACACTATACATGTGTAGTAGTGTTTCATGTTTGGGGGATCTCAGCAAAGCATATGGGGTCCCCTGAGTTCATTACCCAGGAAGGAAGTATGTTTGTCCTGGGCACCACGGAAGGGGATTCAGGAGAGGGGTCGTGCACATCTGGGTGACCATGTGACCTTGGAACTGTTCTAGTTTTGGAAATGGCCTTGTTGGAAAGAAAGTATGCTGCTCTTTGGGCTCACCTGTTCTGTTGAGGAAAAAAAAAAAAAAAAAAAAAAACCCTGGTAAACTAGCTTCTTGCTGAGCTGGGGGGGAAATGAACCTTTAGGGCACCGTGAATGGTTTCTTCCCAGAGGGCCCCCAAAGGAACTGTGTAGTCATCAAGGCTTTTAGGATCCTTTGTAGAATTCAGATTTGGGCAAGTGAAAGTTTATATAAATGCAGGCTTCTTTTCACAAATTTTCTCACTCAGACTGAGTACCTAAGTTACTTTTTGAAATGTCTCTAATTTGTGTGCTACTGGCATTAAACAAGAAGAAAGCATTGCTCATTCACAGTGTAATAAAAGTAGGATCACTTTTATTTGCCAGTTACAGATCAAGAAATGAGGTAGAAACACTGCCTGTTAGCTTAATCTAAGTTGGAAACCGTTTTGGAGAACTGCTTAGAAATTTTAGGAATTCTTACTTTGGTGAAATTAAAAAAAAAATACCTTTACAATTTAACTTTTTTCCTTAACGGCCTAGTACCTATTTATCAAGAAATAAGGAATACAGACATGAAATACAAAAATAGAGTACGAAGTAGAATATCAAATCTTAAAGATGCTAAGAATCCAAATTTAAGGAAAAATGTACTGTGTGGAAATATTCCTCCTGACTTATTCGCTAGAATGACAGCAGAGGTGAGTATATATGAACATTTCCATGATGTGGTTCCATGATGTTAAGTGAAAAGATGTATAAATCACAAAGTACTTTATAAGTACTATATTTATAATAAATCATCATTAGTTGTTTTGCTATATTTATATGTATAAAGTACTAGACACATACTTTAGGTGATTAAATCTGTTGGTATCAATACTTTATCTCTTCCACAACTATACCATGATCTTTGGTTGATTGCCTTAAATCATTGTCTAAATATGAAACAGTTTTTATTTATTTTGGACTCACATGGAATTGAAGATTTGAATATCTTAATTGCAAACAGGCTTTGTAACCTCCAAGTTCTTTTCATTGTTAAACCCCTAAAATTGGTCACATCTTATTGACTGTTCCTTAAATTTTAGGGAATGATTGAGAAAACGAAATTCAGAGTTTGCTCTTTATAGACACAGCTGTTCATAATCTGCAGTCTCATTATTTTATTACACATCCAATAGAGTAAATTTGTCTTTCTATATAGCTAATAAAAATTATTATATTTTTAACATTCATTTTTCTAAAACCTCATTAAAATAACATAATACTTTAAATTAGAGACCATAATGTAATGAACTCCTTTATATCCATCACCTAAGCTTCACGTATTTTCAGGAATTTGTCACCCTTGGGACATCTGGGTGGTTCAGTCAGTAAAGCGTCTGCCTTTAGCTGTCATGATCCCAAGGTCCTGGGATTGAGCCCCACTTTGGGCTCCTTGCTCTGTGGGAAGTCCACTTCTCTCCTTTGCCCCCCCCCCCAATTTGAGCTCTCTCCAAATAAATAAATAAAATCTTTTAAAAAATAGAATTTGTGACGCTTTTTCTTTTTTTAAAAGATTTTATTTATTTATTTGACAGAGAGAGACACAGTGAGAGAGGGAACACAAGCAGAGGGAGAGGGAAAAGCAGGCTGTCCGCTGAGATAGGAGCCTGATGCGGGGCTTGATCCCAGAACCTCGGGATTATGACCTGAGTTGAAGGTAGCTGCCTAGGTGCCTCATGACCCTTTTCATCTATCCTTTTTTTTTTCTTTTCCCCTGAGTTGTTTTCAGACAAATCCCAGACATTGTATCTTTTTACCTTTATAAATTTAAGAGAGATACCTTTAAAAATATAATTTTCAAAAAAAATTTCTTCTTACATAATTATATTGTCATCACTACATCCAACAAAGCTAACAGTAATTCCTAATTTATATATTAATATTTTCTTGATTGTACATTTCTTTGTATCAGGATTCGAGTCTGCACATACCTTTAGTTGGGTCTCTAAAGATTTTGTATATATGTGTTTAAATCTCTTGCAGTCTCTTCTGCCCCTGACCCCCTTTTTCTTCATGACACTGACCTGTTGAAGAAACCAGTTTACTTCTGTATCCCACAGTATTAATTATCTCCTCCTTAAGATTTTTTTAAAATTAAGATTATTTATTTATTTGACAGACAGAGATCAGAAGTAGGCAGAGAGAGAGAAAAGAGGAAGCAGGCTCCTCACTGAGCAGAGAGCCTGATGCAGGGCTCTATCCCAGGACCCTGGGATCATGACCTGAGCTGAAGGCAGAGGCTTTAACCCATTGAGCCACCCAGGCGCCCCATCATGATGTTATTTATTTAACTTTTCCGTCCCCTCTATTTTCTGTGAACTGGGATCTAGTTGTATAGGCTTGATAACATACAAATTCAACTGTTTTCCCCACATAATACTTTCGGAATTGGTGCTTTTTACTTCGTATTGCATCAGGAGACACATAAAGTCTTGTTCTACTGTTAGCATGTTGAGATCGATTAGTGGGTTTGGATATTAACAGTCTGATTCCTCCATTGTAAAGTTCTCCTTTGACCTTTCATCTAATGTATTCATCCACTGATTTCCTTACCTAAATTGGTTAAATTACCAGGAGTTACAAAATAGTGATTTCTAAAGTTTTGTCGTTCCTTTCACATTTATTAGCTAGATTTCTTTGGTAAAGAAGCATTTTCCATTGTAAACTCAGGCACTTGGTGACCTCTTGGTTTGGATACAATTTTAGTATATGTGCTGCCGAAGCGAGCACTCTTGGTTTGGATACAAAAGGCAAGTAAATGTTGTCTGTTGTCTGAAACTCTCCCTTTAGTTAATAGTTACCAGAATGAGGAGTTGGTGCCCTAGTAACTGCCACTGGGGGCTTTTCTTTTGTATGGTTGTGCTCTTCTTTTCTGGTATCATCATGGGCTTGTGACATTTTTATCTGTTCAATGAGAATTGGTTCTTTACAGAAATTTATTTTGATAGCTGAAGAAATTGTCCTGTCTTTGGCTAATGGGAGCTCCTTCATATTAGCCCCTCATTTATATGACTCAACCACAAAAGTCTTTGGTAGCTTCCATTCTTCTCTGGCACAAAAGGATGACCCTGGCTTATCCTGTGCATTTCTTTTTTTTTCCTAATAGAGTGTGAGCAGGGGGCAGGGCAGAGGGAAAAGGAGAGAGAGAATCCCAAACCCAACTTCGCATTGAGTGCAGAGTTGTTATGGGGTTGGATCTCAAAACCCTGAGATCATAATCTGAGCCAAAACCAAGAGTTGGACGCTCAACTGATTGAGCCACTGGGCGCCCCAAATCCCGTGCATTTCTTGGTTCAAAATGGGAGCCAGATGCTCCTCCAAAAATCCCTCATTCCTTTTTGGGGAGGGCAGTGGTACGGACAACAATCTGGGTATTAGAGGTGCTCATTGCTGTAGTATTATTACATTGTTTATAAACCTTTAAGCAGTAATTAAATCTAATTTTCACATAGAAACTTAAAAGTATTTGATGAAATTTTAAAAGAAAGCAAACTCTGAGTTCTTGGAGGAAAATAATTTTTCACCTTTAAAACTCTAAAAGTTGGTTTTTGTTGCATTATTATTAAGCTAATAGAACATAAAAAACATTCAGGATATATATAGGAGATGCCTATAACTGAGTGGTATTGCCACCTCCCTCACAGGAAATGGCTAGTGATGAACTCAAAGAGATGCGGAAAAACTTGACCAAAGAAGCCATCAGAGAGCATCAGATGGCCAAGACGGGTGGAACCCAGACTGACTTATTCACATGTGGCAAATGTAAAAAGAAGAATTGTACTTACACACAGGTTTGTGATTATTTATAGATTCTTATTTTCATGTAAGAATGCTTAAGGGTATTGTGTTAAGTAAGTCAGAGGAAGACAAATATCATATATTTATTTATATACACACACACACACACACACATTTATAGAATCTAAAAAAAAAATTGAAATACTCAGATACAGAGAACAAACTGGTGGTTGTTGTGGTTGTTGGAGAAGAAGGGTGGGGGGTTGCATGAACTAAATAAAGGGAATTAAGAGGTGCAGACGTCCCAGTTATAAAATTTATAAGTCACAGGATGTAATATACAGTATGGAAAATATAGTCTGTAATGTTGTAACTTTGTTTAGTGACAGAGGGTAACTAAACCTATAAAGATAATCATTTTATAATGTATAAAAATATCAAATCACTATGTTGTACACCTGAAACTAATATTGTATGTCAGTTATAATCCATTTAAAACTAAATACATAAATAGAATGCTTGCAACTCCTGTTTCAAAACAAGTAGTAAAGATAATTACCAGAACTTTGATAATGTTTGCTTGCTTGCTCTCTTCTTTCTTTCTTTCTGTCTTTCTTTCATTTTATTTATTTATTTGACAGAGACAACCAGAGAGGGACCACAATCAGGGGACCAGCAGGCAGAGGGAGAAGCAGGCTCTCTGCTGAGCAGGGAGCCTGATGTGGGGCTTGATTCCAGGACTCTGGGATCATGACCCGAGCCAAAGGCAGACACTTAATGACTGAGCCACCCAAACGTCCCTGATAATGCTGTCTTAATACTAACACATTCCAGTTAATTGAAAATAAGTTGATATATTTATACTTTCATGGAAATTGTTACTGTGAAGCTGTATCAGTTAGGTAAAATTTATAAAAATTATTGTAGGATTTACTGATATGACCATATTCCTTCTCTAATAGTTGAGCAGTTGATTATTGGTTAGTATATAAATAGGTTATAATTTTTTTTATTAGGCAGGATCATATAATTTAAGAAAAGTTCTTTACTCTTCCTCACTTGGAGCATGGGTACTTTTGCTTAGCTGCTTTCCAGAGACTGATACCCTTTCTGCAACGTATTGATGACTTTTCACATACGATACAACTAACCTTCCTTTTTATTCTTGGACAAAAAGTTAGCTGAGAACAGCCACATAATGGTTGTTTTTGTTGTCTATGCGTGTGTAAAAATGGTTTATCACTGTCATTAATTTCATTTGTCAAGTAGCTATTTTTGTGCTGTGTCTGTAATTTACTAAACTCAAAATTTTCAACTTAAAGAACAACTTACAGTTAATATTGTAGGGTAATGGATTTAGGGAATTGAATTTTCTTATTGATAGAAAATTAAGCAGTTAAGGAAGTAGTATTACTAAACTCTCTATAAGTTGTAGAAAGGATCCTTTACTTTTTTTTTTTTTTTAATTTTAGAAGGTGTTACTCTCAAGGTTAAAAATTCAAAAGATACAAAAAATTGTGAGTGGAAAGTTCCCCTCCCACTTTTGCCTGCAGCAACTTGGTCCCACCTCCCTGGAGATAAACTAGGTTACTAGTTTGTTTTGTGGCTTCCTACGTGTTTTATGCATACACATGCAAATATGTATATATTTTTTGTTTTCCCTTTTTTATATTTATTTTTTATAATTTTTAGTAGTCTCTGCACCTGTGTGGTTCACATTCCCAACCCTGAGATCAAGAATTGCATGCTCTTCCGACAAACCCAGCCACGCACCCCTGTTTCCCCATTTCCTAAACACATGTGGTAGCACATTATATAAACTGCCTCTTTTAGTTTTTAAAGATACAAAACACCCATTTTCAGATATGCTCTATTTAACCAGTCGAAAGTCCTTTCTATCTTTTTGGAGTCTTTCATTTAATCATAGTTATCGATCTGATATTTCAGTATTTTATTTTGTGGAACTATTACTACTGATAGTCACTAAAATATATTAAAATATGAAAGTGGCTTCAGAAATTTCTGAGTTTGGGGATTCCTGGGTGGCTCAGTTGGTTAAACAACTGCATTCAGCTCTGGTCAGGATTCCAGGGTCCTGGCATTGAGAGCTCCACATCAGGCTCCCTGCTTGGCTGGGGGGTGGGGCCTGCTTCTCCCCATTGCTCTGCCACTACCACTGCTTGTGCTCTCCTGCTCTCATTCTGTCAAATAAATAAAAATCTTAAAAAAAAATTTCTGAGTTTGGATTGCTTGGTTTTCTTTTGATTAGGCAGAAACATCTCAGCAGTAAAAATTCTGTCCTGAAAGTGCTGCATATCAGGAAGTACTAAGTATAAATAGAAAGGTATTTAAAGCCAAAGCTTCTTTAAAACATTGGAAGTCAGGGTGCCTGGGTGGCTTAGTCGGTTGAGCGTCCAGCTCTTGATTTTGTTTCCTGTCATGATCTCAGGGTCCTGGGATCAGGCCCCATGTCAGGCTTGCGCTCAGTGTGGAGTCTGCTTGAGGTTCTCTCTCTGTCTCCATCTACCACCCTCCCCTTGCACACGCTCTCTCTCTCTAAACAAATAGATAAAATCTTCAGAAAAATCCATATGAACAAATATTTGCATAATCAGCTACAATAAAAAATGTTTCTTTTAATAGAAAGAACCTAGTACTAAATATGAGGTATGATTTTCTTAGAATCAATTCTGTCAATAGATAGAAAACTTCCAATGTTGGCAAAATAACTGATATTACAGACAAAAGTTTGACTCTTGGTTAATATGTACCTACCAGGAGATTAACATTTTTCCAAGAGAGCAAAAAGTTCCTCCTATCTTTGTACTTTTAGGGCCCTAGTTAGCAAGTATCTACATATAAATACATGAGAATATTTCAGAAGGATTTTTCAAATGATTTTTATCTGAAGGCCTTGGACAGAATGGTATTCTTTTGAGAATGCCTTTTCTTTATCTTCCTTTGGGCTTTTGAGTTAAAAATAATGTTGATAGTTGACAAGTATGGTGTGCTTCTCATCTTCAAGGTGGAAATATACTGGATTTCATCATCCCATACTAAATTTAAATAGACATTCAGAATGCAATATTGTTGGTGTTCAGGTTCTTGCCTTCACCCATCTTCCTCATCTTCCCCATAATTTAAACCTTAAGAATAACTTACAACTTTAATATATATAATGCACTGTCAGCTTCATTCGGGAATGTACGGTTGAAAGAAAACCTTCTGTTTTGGGGACCTTGTTTTCAGTAGTTCTCAGTGGAGAACTTCAGAAGTCTATTATGGTTGATAAAGTTTAAAATAATCACATTAGCTTATTTATTATTATTTTTTCCTGAGTTCTCTTTTGTTTTAAAAATTTTAGTTGTGGCAAAATACACATAACCTAAAATTTGCCACCTTAACCATTTTTAAATATATAGTTGAGTAGTAATACAAGAATACATTGTAGTGGGGCGCCTGGGTGGCTCAGTGGGTTGAGCCGCTGCCTTCGGCTCGGGTCATGATCTCAGGGTCCTGGGATCAAGTCCCGCATCGGGCTCTCTGCTCAGCAGCGAGCCTGCTCCCCTCTCTCTCTCTCTGCCTGCCTCTCTGTCTACTTGTGATCTCTCTCTGTCAAATAAATAAATAAAATCTTTAAAAAAAAAAAAAAAAGAATACACTGTAGTAATACAGGTAATGTATTTGTGGCAATCTCCAGGACTCTTTTTCTCTTGGAAGACTGAAACGCGATACCCATTAAACAGTGACTGTACATTTCCCTAGTTCCTGGCAACCACCAGTATCTGAATTTGACAACTCTAGGTAGTCAGAGGGATAAATGGAACCACATAACAGTATTTGTCCTTTTTTGTCCCTGGCTTAATTCTGATACCTGATCTATTCTAAGATAGTAATTAGAAGCACAAAGAAATGTGTACAGATCAGCATCGCTAATCATCAGGGAAATGCAAATGAAAACTATGTAATGTTCATAAATAGTTCATATTATAGCATATATCAGAATTTCCTTTTTAAGGCTGAATTATCACTGTATGTATATACAACATTTTGTTTATCCATTCATCTGTTGATGGACACTTCTACATTTTGGGCTTTTACGAACACTGCTGCTTTAAACTTTTGTATACAAATACCGCTTTGAGACCCTGCTTTCCATTCTTTTGGGTATTTTCTCAGGAGTGGGATTTCTGGTTCATATAAGCTTTTTTTTTTTTTTTTTTTTAAGATTTTATTTATTTATTTGACAGACAAAGATCACCAGTAGGCAGAGAGGCAGGCAGAGAGAGAGGAGGAAGCAGACTCCCTGCCGAGCAGAGAGCCCATTGCGGGGCTTGATCCCAGGACCCCGGGATCATGACCTGAGCCGAAGGGATGGTGGGGAGATGCAGAGGGAAAGTGGGAGAGAGAATCTTAAGCAGGCTCCACGCCCAGATCCCACAACCCAAACCAACATCGAGTCAGATGCTTAACCAACTGAGCCATGGAGGCATCCCTATATTAGCTGTTTTAAGGCAGTGTAAAGTACCTATTTATAGAAAAATTGGAAAATGCAGAAAAATATGAACAAAAAATTTAAATCACCCGTTAATCTGCATTTAGAAGGAATAGTGGTCAGTATTTTGGTGCCTGCAGTATTTTGTGAAGTTTTTCTTCTTTTTTTTTTTTAATATATTTTTAAAATTTTTATTTGTTTGACAGAGATCACAAGTAGGCAGACAGGCAGGCAGAGAGAGGGGAGAGGGAGAAGCAGGCTCCCTGCTGAGCAGAGGGCCTGATGCAGGGCTCAATCCCAGGACCCTGGGATCATGACCCGAGCCGAAGGCAGAGGCTTTAACCCACTGAGCCACCCAGGTGCCCCTTGTGAAGTTTTTCTAATCTAGTTGTAGCTAAATCCTATAAACCATTTTTTTTAAGATTTTATTTATTTGACAGAGATCACAAGTAGGCAGAGAGGCAGGCAGAGAGAGAGAGGAAGGGAAGCAGGCTACCTGCTGAGCAGAGAGCCCGATGCGGGGCTAGATCCCAGGACCCTGAGATCATGACCTGAGCCAAAGGCAGAGGCTTTAACCCACTGAGCCACCCAGGCGCCCCTAAACCATTTTTTTTTAAAGATTTTATTTATTACAGAGAGCATGAGCAGTGAGGAGAGGCAGAGTGAGAGGAAGAAACAGATTCTCTGCTGAGCAGGGAGCCTGGCATTGGGCTTGATCCCAGGACTCCAGGATCATGACCTAAGCTGAAGGCAGATGCTTAACCAACTGAGCCACCTAGGCACCCCTTTAAACCATTTTATGTATAGTTGACCGTTGAACATCATGGGCTTAAACTGCATAAGTCCACTTAACATACAAATTTTTTTCAACATATTTATGTCCATTACTGTAAATGTATTTTCCTTATGATTTTTTTTTTTAATATTTTATTTATTTGACAGAGAGAAATCACAACCAGGCAGAGAGGCAGGCAGAGAGAGAGGAGGAAGCAGGCTCCCCGCAGAGCAGAGAGCCCAACGCGGGGCTCGATCCCAGGACCCTGGGATCATGACCCGAGCCGAAGGCAGAGGCTTTAACCCACTGAGCCACCCAGGCGCCCCATCATGTTTTCTTTTCTGTAGCTTGATTTAAGAATTCAGTATGTAGTAGGTATGACATACAAAATATGTATTAATCGACAGTTTGTGTTGTTGGTAAGGCTTGTAGTTAACAGTAGACTATTAGCAGTTGTGTTTTGGGAGAGTTAGTTGTGGATGTTCAACTGTGTAAGGAGTTGGTGCCTTTCGCCTCCACATTGTTCAAGGCAGAACTGTACTTCTTTTCACTTAACTACTGTAATAGTGTAAGCATTTTCCTTTAATTATTTAAAAAAAAAACCAAACCCTTTGTAAACATCTTAATAGCTGTATAATATTCCATCAGATGGGTATGCTCTTATTTCATTATTTCCCTGTTGAATATTTAAGTTGTTTCCTGTGTTACTACTATAAAATTACACCTCAAACATCCCTGTACACACATCGCCAACCCCCAGCTTTATGAGGAATAATTGACATATAATTGAGTGTTTTTAAAGTGTACAGTGGGATGATTTGATATACATATACATTGTGGAATGATTACCAAGATCAAGATAGTTAACATATCCATTACCTTACGTAGCTAACTCTTTTTTTGTGTGTGTGGTGAGCTTCCTTAAGATCTACTCTTTTTTTTTTTTTTTTAAAGATTTTATTTATTTATTTGACAGAGAGAGATCACAAGTAGGCAGAGAGGCAGGCAGAGAGAGAGGAGGAAGCAGGCTCCCTGCGGAGCAGAGAGCCCGATGCGGGGCTCGATCCCAGGACCCTGAGATCATGACCCGAGCCGAAGGCAGCGGCTTAATCCACTGAGCCACCCAGGCGCCCCCTTAAGATCTACTCTTAACTGTCGTCACTATGCTGTATATTAGATCCTCAAATTATTCTCCTTTACTTGAAAGTTTATTTCTTTTGACCTTCATCTCTCCATTTCCCCCTTCTCCCAGCCCCTGAAACTACTATCTATTCTCTGTTCCTATGAAATCCGCATTCATTCATTCATTCATTCATTTTTACGATGCCACGTATAAGTGATACCATACAGTATTTGTCATTCTTTGGCATATTTAGCATGCCTTCCAGGTCCATCCGTGTTGTCTCAAATGGTAGGATTTCCTTCTTTTTTATAGCTGAATAACTTTTCTTTACCCATTCTTCTGCTGAAGGACATTTAGATTGTTTTCATATCTTGGCTGTTGTGAGTAATGCAGTGAGCGTGAGTGTGTAGATAACTCTCTGAGGTATTGATTTCATTTTCTTCAGATGTATTTGTGGAATGGGATTGCTGGGTCATAAGATAGTTGATTTTTCTTTTACTTTTTATGCTTGCTCTGCCTTTTTTTTTTTAAATCTACACTCCAATGTGGGGCTACGACTCCAAGATCAAGAGTTTCATGCTCTACCAACTGAGCCAGCCAGGCTTCCCTGTGTGGTAGTATAATTTTTAATTTTTTGAGGATCTGCTGGCCTGTTTTTGCAATGGATATGCCAGTTTATATTCCTGTCAACTGTATAGGAGTTCCCTTTTCTCCACATCCTCAGCAGTTTTTGTTATTTCTTGCCTTTTTCATAGTAGCCATTCTAACAGGTGTGAGATGATAATTCTTTGTGGTTTTCATTTGCCTTTCCCTAATGATTAGTGATATTGATCTGTACTTTGTGATCAGATACTTATCTGTCTTTGTGTTTCCAATTACCATCTTACAATAGATTAGATGTCAGGTTCCTAGGTCAGAGAGAATGGATATTTGAGGCTCTTACTTTGTTGCTGCCTAACTTTTAGAAAGGTTGTGACAGTCTATATTTTTCAGAATGAAATATTCATAATTTTTACACCTCTGCTAATTTATAAGAGAAGATTGATGTATCTTTTAATTAACATTTCTGTGCTTCTTAGTGATGATGAAATTTTTAAATATTTATTAGCCATTTATAAAAAGTATGTGTGACTTTAGAAGGTTTTCCCACTTATCTGGGATAAATTAAACATGAAAGACAAACAATGACTTAGAAAAATAAAGTTTTGAAATATGTGTCCTTTTGACATTACTTATTTGAACTTGTTTCAGGCTCTTATACATTTTATTACGGTACTGTTGTGGTTACTGTCCCTCTTAATGTAGAATGTTCTTATATAGGTCAAACTTTTTATAGTATTTTAAAAAATAATATTTTTCACTTGATTTTGCTGTAGGTACAAACTCGTAGTGCTGATGAACCGATGACAACATTTGTTGTCTGCAATGAATGTGGAAATCGATGGAAGGTATATGACACTTTCTTATATTCATATTTTATCCACTTATAATAGATTTTTTTCACATCTTTTCATAAGACTACCTAGGTATCTAAATATATACATCTGCTCATGCTGTCTAGTACTATTGAAGTCCATGACAAACCATTTGTAAAGGAATATACTATATTGTACTCTATTAGAAATGAAGAATGTTAATTTAATTTTCCTATCTTCATACGGTTTTGGTGTGGGAGTAACAGGATTGAATCTTAACTGCACTTACTGTATTATAGTTCTGTATATACTATACTCATTTAATTGCTTTGATTCTTGTACTTCTGGAAGATCTGTCTTCAGAGATTTTGGGTATTACTTGTCTTCATAGATTTTGATTCTGCAAAGTTTACTTTGTTGAAATCCAACAGGGTGGTTTTAGTGTTTATTTTAGGAATTAACAGATGAGCACTGTCATGGTTTGGTAGGCTTTTCAGTGAGACTTCATATCGCCTATGTACTTTTGAATGAGCCCCGCACAGGCAAGTGTGTGTTATTTAAATGATCCCTTTTTGAGTGATGTGAGCCACAGAAATATAATTTAAACTTGGGAGAAGAATCACTTCTGAGACCATTTTTATTGTTAATGGAGATGCGAGTGCTAGGGGTATGTATTTGGGGAGACTCATGTGGTAGGGGTATAGTCTTTGGAGCCAAACAGGTTTTGAACTCTGCTTCTTATCATTAGTGAACTGTAATTTTCTCACATATTAAGTGTAAATAATATCTACATCATAGGCTATAGTGAAGAGTACAGATACTATATTTAAAAAGTGCCTGATAATCGTTGGTATTCCAAAAATGGTTGCATTTATTGGTTTTGTGAAGCTTTTGTGAGTCTTTTTTTTTTTTTTTAAGCTATACTTAGCTTTAGCCCTTTAATGCTCTTGAATTATTTAGCCCTTTTGAATTATTCACCTAAGTTAAAACATTTTCTGAAAGTCAGAAATGAATAAATTGCTAGGCAATGAGAGAATACGCTCCACAAATATGGTATAGGTTTGGCCCTAGATATTATTTTAGAGGTTGAGACCAGTACTCATTTTATTATATACAAAGATGTAGTTCCGAGCTGGGAAGGTTACTGGTATTGAGAGTGTCATCATGATTTGAAGTAGTGTTTTCCATCCTGAGTTGGTAGTTTTTTACATAGGTTAAAGAGAGGGACATTCCTATTTTTTATTATTTTTAGTTCTGTTGAGCAAGTCTGGCTTTTCCAGATAGCCCTTAGATTTATTTTACATAATGGATGATAGTGATGATGATGATGATTTCTATTATTATGGGGCATATTACAGTTGGTTTTGAATACAGGCAGTTTGCAGTATAGTTCCATAGTACTTCTTGGATTTAAGAAAGGCCAACTTAATGTAGCAAGCTGATGCCCAAGGATGGCTTACTTTAGAAGTTCAAGATTGGAATTCAGTTTTTTTTTTTAATTTGTTTTTTTAACCTAAAAACATTAAGTAGAAGGGTACCTTGATAAAAAAAAATTGATAGTATTTCTTTAGTTATATATTCCTACCGATTGTAAATTGGAAAAGTCAAACATGTAGGATAGGTGTCTGTTCATGTCTGAGAAGTACAACATCTTTTAAAAAAATGCCTCTTTTTTTTATCAATATAAGGTATATACTATGTTAAATGGGGGGTGGGGTACACCCCATTGTCTGTATTTAAAGATCTCATGAAATACTTTTCTCTCTTTTTTTTTTTTTGACAGTTCTGTTGAGTTGGAAGAAATGGCAAAGTGTCTGGACCATTAAAAAATGGATTTTGTAATTAGCTTTAAAACTAGGCCAAGCATCTAGTTTACCTGCAAATCAGATTTTTAAAGTAACATACATCCCTTGGGTTAGTCTTGGTTTTTGACATAGCATTCCTTCCTTAAATGCCTTCTGTAGTTTCAGATCAGTAGGGAGACCACATAATAATTGTATGGTATCTGTTTCAAAACATTTTTTTTCATTTTTATAGTAAGCTGATATTAAACTCTTATCAGTTAAACTTCTGGCAATTTATATTTACTTTTTTTTCTTTTGAGAGGAAAATGAACCTTAACTTTTTAAAAGTCCAAACACACACAGTAGGAATACTGTTCTTCTCAGTTAATACATAAAAATAGAAATTATATTTTTCCCCCATATTGGCACATACCCGCAAATAGTAAAGGAGGAGAAAAGGTAATATAAGTTTATCAGATGTGGTGTGTATTCAGATAATACTTGACCAGCTTATCTAAATTGTACATAATATTTGAACTAGCCTATGAGATTATCTTAATTATTATGTTCACAAGTCTGGGATAATTAGATATTATTTTGCATTTGTAACTAACTGTGATAATCATTTCTTGTACATGTTTATGACTTTTTCTTACTAGATTTTACTTTCGGAAACATGACTTGACTTTGTTGAAATAAGTTTGGTTTTGTTGTTTATTTACCTGTTTGACTTTGTAGTTGCATTTTAGTTTTGCAGAACACTGTTGTAGTTTAGTAGGTTTTTCATAAATCCCAGCATAGGCAAAGAATGAAAGCGTCTGACCATTTTTCCCCTCATAGGAAGACAAACTTGGAAGGAAATACTAGCATTTTAGTACAGTATAGTTACTATAAATAGATATAACTTGATTTTTGATTTGGAAATCTTTACTGACCAAGAATTAAGTTTAAGGACTATATAAATCATTAAAGCTGTGGTCTTTCCATATGGAGGTTGATAGAAAATATTTTTGTCCTAAGTTGAATTTGGTCTTTTTCTGTTACACCATGAATGAGGTTGTTCAACAAACCAAATAAATGGGCTATAATGCAGTTGGTTTTACAGTACAGATCTTACACTTAAAATTTATTTTTTTTACATGTGTACCATTTGTTTTGTTAGGAATAAGAAAAAATGATTTCCTTAGGGAATGTTCCTTAGGGTACACTTGCTCTAGCACATCTTAAAGGCTGTTTTTACAAAGGCCACATTTTATCATGCTAAATCTGTATTCTATCATACTCCTATAGGAAGACTTCAGTACATGCTTTGCACTCCCCTTTGCTCCCTTTTCCCATTTTTTTTAAATGCAAATCAATTTGATGTAATACAGAAAGCAACATTAAAGTTTCATGTTAGGACCCCATATATGAGCATTGGCCCACTGGTACCATCCTGTCTCTACTTTGTTATTTCACAGATTAACTTTATCACTTAAAAAATAAAGTGCATTTTTGGAAGAATGAGTTTTGGAAGAATAAAACTAAAATAGTCACACTTTTAAATTAAGTGATCCGTTTTTAAATTTGTAATTCAATAAAGTTTCTTGTTATTAAACATGTATCACATTTTGTCATTTTATTTAGATATTGAGACCTGCTCTACCTTATGTTTCAGAGGTTTTTTCCCCCCCAACTACTAAGGTGGTTATTTATTTATTTTAGAGAGAGAGTATGGGCATGTGGGTGTGAGCAGGGAGGGGTGTGAGGGGGTAAAGAGCTAGAACCACCCTGGACTTCCTGCTTATGCAAGGCAATCAATTTCCTTTGTGTTTAAGCTAGTTTCAGATAGATTTCTGTAACAAGCAACTGAAAAAAATTTTTAAAAATCCTAAATTGTTTTGGATAAGTATTTGAATTGGGTAAATGTAAAATGATTCTAAATAAAAGTACTGCTATCAGAATATGAAAAGCTTTGGGAGTATTACTGAGATATCCAGGTAATTGAAGAAGAAGCATAAGTGATCTGGAAGGGCAGTTAAAGTCACAAGTTATTTATCAGCCTGATTTACCTCGGGATTTTTTTCACTATACTGTCCATTATTTCCCCTCTTAATGATTGCAGTCCTAATCCTGTTTTAAAATTCATCAGAACAAGTCCATAAGACCAAATGCTTAATCTCCTCCCTGTTAAAAAACTTTATTATTTATTTATTTATTTCTTTGTTGTGGGGTGGTAGGGTCAGAGAGAGATGGAGAAAGAATTATCTTAAGCAGGCTCCATGCCCATTTTGGAGCCTGATGTAGAGCTTGATATCACAGCACTGAGAACATAACCTGAGCCAAAATCAGAGTCAGACACCTTAACTGACTGAGCTGCCCAGGTATCCTACTTTCCCTTTAAAAAAAGATTTGAAATATAATGGACATATAATATAGTATAAATTTTAGGTGTACAATAATGATTCAGTATATGTATTTTTGCAAAATGATGTCACAATAAGTAGTTAACATCACTTACTACACAAAATTACAATACTTTATTCTGATGAGAACTTTTTAAGATCTACTTTCTTAGCAGCTTCCAAAATATACGATATAGCATTGGTAACTGTAGTCACCATACCGTTAATTTAAAAAATTTTTATGCTTAAGTAGATAATTACTCCTTTACTCAGACTTCTCATTCTTAGGCTAATCAAGTTTTAACTTCTACTTTTCTTTTAGTTAATATTTTGATTATTTGCTTTTCCACTGTATCCACTGGGACAGTTAATTCAGGTCAATAGTTTATAATGCCAAGGCCACAACTTCATCTCCCATGAGATTAAGTTGGCATTATTCAGGAAGAATCCTGTTTGGTGACTGTTGTACTTTAGATGACTCAAAATAGAAGTTTTTGCTTATGCACATACCAGGAAAGAAAGCTTAGATGGTTTAGCTCCAAATTCAGTAACTAGTGGAGGAAAAAAAAAAGCTGCCTTATCTAAGACAGTAGTAGTATTTTTATATATGAAGGCTGATTTTTATTTTTTAAGTTTATTTTTTTTATGAAGACTGATTTTTAATAAATACTTGTCATGTTATGTTTTAAAAAGAAAAACTGGCTACCTGAGCCTTCGTGAGTCATGAGGGCAGAAGAGATTGGTCAAGGCTACTTTTAACTACCACCTATGAAACTGGTTTTATTACCTTTGTCTTTTTAGGTCAAAATCATGAACTAAAAATGATCTCCCTGGCTCTGTAATTTTCTCTGTGTCTGTATTTGTGTGTATGTGCTCATACTGGGCTTTCTAGTTCTTTTCCTAGGGAATCAGTGTTGCATAGTGGTTAAGAGCACAGGCTTTTGATCTGCGCAGATTTTTTAGCTGTAAGACTTAGAGCAAGGAAAGTCACCTCTGTAAAGGGTAATACCATCCTCCCTTAGAATTGTGAGTAAGAAGGGCCAAACAATAATTTGTAAAGGCCTTGAAGCAGTACCCATCTCAGTCAGTGAGGGAGTTTTTTTAGAATGGCCATTTAAAAATAATTAAGGGGGTGCCTGGGTGACTCAGTCATTAGGTGTCTGCCTTTGGCTCAGGTCATGATCCCAGGGTCCTGGGATTGAGCCGGGCATCAGGCTCCCTGCTTGGTGGGAAGCCTGCTTCTCCCTCTCCCACTCCCTCTGCTTGTGCTCCCTCTCTTGCTGCATCTCTCTGTCAAATAAATGGGTAAAATCTTAAAAAAAAAAAAAAAATAAAGTCTCTCTGGCCAATGTGGGGCTCAAACTCATGACCCTAAGATTAAGAGTGGAATGCTCCACCCACTGAGGCAGCCAGACGCCCCTCGAATGGCCATTATTAACATAAAGGCACACATATATATGTCCTAGAATTTGCTTTTTTCCTTAAACTGTTGACCTAACACTGCTTTTGAGTGGATATAGATACATGGGATTCATTTTCACTGTAGAGTAGTCTATGCACATATATAACATTTCCTTTAAAGACTCTTCCCCAGGGGCGCCTGGGTGGCTCAGTGGGTTAAAGTCTCTGCCTTCAGCTCAGGTCACAATCCCAGGATCCTGGGATGGAGCTGAGACAGGCTTTCTGCTCAGTGGGGAGCCTGCTTCCCCCTCTCTCTGCCTGCCTTTCTGCTGCTTGTGATCTCTGTCTGTCAAATAAATAAATAAAATCTTAAAAAAAAAAAAGACTCTTCCCCATTGTTTTGATGTTTTGTAGAATAGATTCTTAACAATTTAGCTGGCTAGCTAATGGACATGTGCATTTATATGATAGATATTGCCAGATTGCTTTCCAAAAAGTCAAACTAGTTTATCTACCTGTCAACAGGATATAAAGGCCCATTTCCTGACACCTTTGCCAATAATACGGGGTATTGAACCTTATGGCTTGAGCAAATCTAGGGAGGAAATAGTAACCAGTATCCTCTCATTTTAATTCGATTTCATAGGATTATCTTTTTGTATTTATTTTGCTCATCTTTTCTTGTTTCTAGCCAGTTGATTTATTATGCTAATTCTGTTTTTATTGTGTCTTTCCTTTTTACTCTACAGAGTTGTCGTGTTAGTTTGTAGGTACTCCTAATGCATTCTGCATAGTAATCTTTACGGTTTTATAGCCTGATATTTGTGGGTTTTTTTTAATATTTTATTTATGTGTTTGACAGAGATCACAAGTAGGCAGAGAAGCAGGCAGAGAGAGGAGAAAGCAGGCTTCCTGCTGAGCAGAGAGCCTGATGTGGAGCTCGATTCCGGGACCCTGGGATCATGACCTGAGCTGAAGGCAGAGGCTTTAACCCACCGAGCCACCCAGGCGCCCCATGATATTTGTATTTTAATTCTTTTTATGTTGTCTTTGTGATACAGAATTTAATTTGTTTTTTCATACAATCCAATCTATTAGTATTTTATGGTTTCTGGGTTTTCTGTTTTGCTGAGGAGGACCTTTTCCATCTGAGTTACAAAAGTATGGCCTATGTTTTCTTCCAATATTCTAATAATGTTCTCTTTTTTCTTTAAACAGTTTGGAACTTATATTTGTTTATGTAGCCATTTTTTCCCAAATGGAGCGTCATCTATCCCAACAAAATAATCCCTCCAGAGTTTACCTAAGAATTCTTAAAAACCTTAGAATTACACTGAATTTGTATGAACCTTTTGGGACTGCTCCAGGATTCTTTCATATATATAGATGTCACTAGCTATTACCCACCAGATTGATTTGTAGTGGTAGTGAGCTCTATAGCCACATGGGCTGTGATGATCTCTTTCTGAGATGTGATACATTGTGAAATAAATTTGGCATGGAATTTTTGTTCTATTAACTATGGGAATTCCAGTTTCATGCTATAACTCTCCAGACATACATAACTCTACAAATATACAAACAGAATACTGTTTTTAACTAGATACGGGGTAAAGTATATTTTCAGTGCCTCTGGAGCTTATAGTCTAATGGGAAAGACAGATAGGTCGACATAATTGGTAAACTCAGATGATAACAGGAAAATCCCAGAATACTAAAGAATGGCACCAAATGGAAGTATGAATCAAGAGGTCAGGTAAGGTTTCCTTTGGACAGTGATGTGTGAGGTAAATCTTAAAAGAATGACAGTTCACTGAGTGAAGGCTAGCATTGTAGAGAGGGGTGGGGGTTAAGATCAGCAGGGCTTGCTGACTGTGCAAGGAGAAACAAGGGAGAAATTAGCACTTAGAGAAGAGCTTAGGTGACTGGCTGGGTAATTGGGGAGATAGGTAGGGGTGAGGCTTGGAGGGAGAGGGGCAGCAGGATGACAAGTCAGAATTAAGATGAATTTCACTCTGTGGGATATACAAAGAGAGATGTCCAACAGGCAGCTGATTATGAAGAGCTTGAGGAAGTCTACACCAGGTCCTGATCTGGTAGCCATGAACGTGTTGGCGGTAATTTAAACAATGAGAAGGGGAACTATATAGATTAGTAAGAAAAGTAAGCCAAAGCCTAATCCTTGGAGGCCATGGCATTTAGTAGACAATAACAGCAATAACTAACATCCAGTGACTGCTTAATGTATTTTAGATGGGTTAGGGTTTTTTTTGTCTTTAAAAAAAGATTTCATTTTTATTATTATTTTTAAAGATTTTATTTGGGAGAGGGGCGCCTGGGTGGCTCAGTGGTTTAAAGCCTCTGCCTTCAGCTCAGGTCATGATCCCAGGGTCCTGGGATCGAGCCCCACATTGGGCTCTCTGCTCAGCGGGGAGCCTGCTTCCTCCTCTCTCTCTGCCTGTCTCTGCCTACTTGTGATCTCTCTCTGTCAAATAAATAAATAAAATCTTTAAAAAAAAATATATAAGATTTTATTTGGGAGAGTACAAGGAGTGCACAATTGGGAGGAGGAGAGGCGGGGAGTGGGAGAGGGAGAAGCAGACTCCTGGTTGAGCAGGGAGCTCCATTTGGGGCTCTGTCCCAGGACCTAGAGATCATGACCTGAGCCCAAGGCAGATGCTTAACTGACTGAACCACCCAGGCGTCCCTAAAGATTTTAAATAATCTCTACATAATCTCTACACCCAACACGTGGCTGGAACTCACAGCCCTGAGATCAAGAATCCTGTACCCTACTGAGCCAGCCAGGCGCCCCCACATGGTTTGGCTTGAATCTGCACAGCAAGCCTGCAGTCTCCTTCAATGTCAGGCCCGCAGCTCCCTTCCACTATACTCCGTAAACTTCTGTCGCCTTTGGGGGAAAAAATCTAAACAGCAATGCTAGGGATAAGGTACCATTATTATCCCCGTTTGTATAGGCGAAGAAAGAGGCCCAGAAAGACTACGTACCCACCATCAAGCAGTGAGCAGCAGTCTGTCTTGGCGGCTGTGGCCCCCACTGGCTGCAAGGGAGCAGAGGGAGAAGAGGACGACACAGAGAGCAGCAAAAGCCTCACAGAAGACAAGAAAGTTGTGTTTCCAGTGAGGCATGGGCAGCGGCAGAGAGCTGGGCAGTCAACTGGGAGTGCAGTGGTGTCAGGCTGGGCTGGTGGAGATCCCGCCACATGGGTGGGTGCGCTGCCGAGGTACAAGAAGCACATGCAGAGATGAGCAAATGGAGACAGTGGGAGTGCGGAGTCTAATGGGAAAGGAAGGGGAGTCAGCAGTTATGTTATACAGGCTCCTTTCGAACTGGGGAACCCAAGGACCCACGTGGTGTGGGAAAATCTCAAGGTCAGACTGAGGACACAGCATGAGGGAATAGAGAGTGGAGTGCCCCCCACCGTTCATTTGCTGCCATATCCCCCACTTTCTTAATGGAACTGAGAAGGCAAATCCTTCTAAATTTTCTTTGGAAACTCTTATTTCTTGGTGCATTGATGCCAGGATTTACCCTCAGCTCTTTTCATACTCTAACTCTTCTAGCAATCTTATTCATCTGTGTGGAAAATCCCAAATACTCCAGCCTAAAATCTCAACCACCCAGGTCGAGACATCCAACTGATGTCTTGACATCTTTTATCTGTCTTAACAGTCACTTCATACACTGCATGTTTGCAACTAGACTCATATGGGGTTGCTTCAGTTACAAATGCCTTCCCTACAACTCGGCCCCAACACACACACACACCCACCCCCTCACATCCTCTGCCAAAATCTTCTGTAGACACTCAAGAGTTCTCTCAGTTCCTCCCTGTTCTAGTACTTGCTACAGTATACCGTAGTGGCCATGGACACCTATCATCCTTACTTACATGTAAACCAGAGGGCAGAGTTTATAACCCCAATCACAATTATGTCCTCTGTCTAGTGAAAAAATGAGGCTGTAGACTATGGCATTAAAGGCACATATAAGGGTGCCTTGAAAAGGAGGAAAGAGCCCATTATGCTCTGGCACTGGACTGACGGAGGTGAGAACAGATGCCCATCCAGATATATTTGTAGGTTACATGGGAAGATGAAGTGGGTGGGGACCCACTTTCACCATAAAGTAGGTTAAGATGTTTCACTGAGGACAAGGGGCTTAGTCTGTGGCTTGAAGAGAGTAATGTAGAAATCGTCAGGCCAGGTGAGGGTAACCAGAAGGAAAGAACTCCCCCCCGAATGAAGCCTGCCATGGGCCCTTTGCATGTAAATTATTTTTTTTAAATATTTTATTTATTTGACAGAGATCACAAGCAGGCAGAGAGAGAGAGGGGAAGCAGGCTCCCCGCTGAGCAGAGAGCCCGATGCGGGGCTCGATCCCAAGACCCTGGGATCATGACCTGAGCTGAAGGCAGAGGCTTAACCCACTGAGCCACCCAGGCGCCCCTGTAATTTTTTTTTTTTTTTAAAGATTTATTTATTTATTTGACAGACAGAGTTCACAAGTAGGCAGAGAGGCAGGCAGAGAGAGAGGAGGAAGCAGGCTCCCTGCTGAGCAGAGAGCCCGATGCGGGGCTGGATCCCAGAACCCTGGGATCATGACCTGAGCCAAAGGCAGCGGCTTAACCCACTGAGCCACCCAGGCGCCCCGCCCCTGTAATTTCTAAACCACTACTCAAACTGTTCCAGATTTTGGATGTCTTTCCCATTCATTGCAGTGATGGGTTTCTTCAGGATGACTCAGGGATACAAACTACTAGATTTACCCAGAAGTTGTTAAAGTTATTTCATGTGCCTACAATTATAAATAGTGGGGTCTGAAAATCAGAATCCTGGGGTGCCTGGGTGGCTCAGTCGTTAAGCGTCTGCCTTCGGCTCAGGTCATGATCCCAGGGTCCTGGGATCGAGTCCCACATCGGGCTCCCTGCTTAGTGGGAAGCCTGCTTTTCTCTCACTCCTGCTGGTTGTGTTCCCTCTCTCGCTGTGCCTCTGTCTGTCAAATAAATAAATAAATAAAATCTTTAAGGAAAAAAAAATCCGAATCCTAGCCTCGTAGCTAAATGATACCTTGCAGATCTCTGTACTTACTACATCTTATAGTCCCCAACATTTAACATGTGGAATAAAAATGGAGATAAAACTCTTGTGCTTTATTTTTTATTTTTTATTTTATTTTTTTTTTTTTTAAAGATTTTATTTATTTATTTGACAGAGAGAGAGATCACAAGTAGGCAGAGAGGCAGGCAGAGAGAGAGGAGGAAGCAGGCTCCCCGCAGAGCAGAGAGCCCGACGCGGGGCTCGATCCCAGGACCCTGAGATCATGACCCGAGCCGAAGGCAGCGGCTTAATCCACTGAGCCACCGCCCATATTTCTTTGAATAATAAAAATGGAAATACACTTACTTGAAAGTTCCATTATGAACGGGACTAAGTTGCAAATTAAAAATTCGTTCTCTAAGTTGGCAGATTCTGATAGTAAAATCATGGTAACTTTTCAACAAATGCATTTTCTAAACACCACTTCTCTTACCAAACAGGTGCGACTGATGTACTTAAGAACACAGTACTTTCATTATCCGTTAGAGACACACGTGCACACACACACACAGATTCTAAGATAAAAGCGGAATTCCATTTTATAAGTAGTGGTGACACATCTTTATAAAATGGGAATTTGGGTCCTGTGATGGCACTGAGAAGCAAAATATTCAAAGCAGTCAGACGGAAGGAAGGAGTAGCTAGGAAACACTTGAATGCCTTTTCTTTAGGAGGAGAGTCATCAGATAATGCACTCATGCAAAACAAAGGCAGTCCTCTTGGCTCCAATGGACGCACGTGCCCCAGGCAGTAGGAGTCTTCTAGAGTATCCTTCGACATTGACGACATGCTGCAGTGACCGTCGCCATTGACAACATGCTGCAGTGACCGTAAATGTAACTATCCTATCTTTTTCTAAGACAGCCATACCCCACTTTTCCCCCGAAAGTATCAGTACAGGTGGCCACAGTTTACATTGTGAATACACAGGCTTCTGTAAAAGGAAGCATCTGTTTATTAAAACAGCCCAAGTATTACTCTAGTAGAAGGTACTACTACCTATAAGTTCCCTGTACTAGATGTAGTCCATCAGTTCTTTTATTATTTTATTAATAATAAATATATTTGATAACATCCTATGCTTCAACTGATTTCTCAGCTAAGGACTGAAGCAGATCTTTATAAAGGGCAGAGTTCATGAACCGGGGATAGGAGTCTCTGTGCATTAAGGTGTAGATCTGGAGTTGTGCATCATCAAATATGTGTTGGGATGGCTCCACCATATTCCTATTGATGACTTCTCTTACTCGGGAGTCCAAACTGACCTGTCAGTAGAAACACGTAAGAGTGGTATTAGACATATTCTCTTTGGAAATCCATCCCCAACGCACGATGGCTTGTTCTGCTTTTTAAAAAATCCCAAACCAAACAGTCATCCAAAAATCTAAATTGCTGAAAAAGAAACGGAACACATAATGCAGGGGGTTCTCAAGCTTTAGCAGCATCGGAAGCTCCTGGAGTGTCTGTTAAATGATTGCTGGCCCCCACCTGCAGAGCTTCTGACTCAGTGGGTCTGGGGAGGGGCCTGAAAAGGTGTATTTGTCACAAGTTCTAGGCAGTGCTGGTGGGATCACACTGTTCTAGAAAACCACAACATTGTTTTCCTTCTTTAAATGGATTGTACTGTGTCCTCTGAAGAAAGAAGGTAGTGTGAACAGACTTGCTAATTTCCTAATAACATTAGGTCTAACCCCGCGAGGTCCCGGGCTGTGGCCAGGTAGAAAACACAGTTGCAGATTTCTGGGAATGAGCATGAGGCTGGCTGGTAAATGGATGCTAACTCAGAGCACTGTGGAAGGGTTAAGAGCACAGGGCCCGTGTTTAGAGCCCAGCTATGTGTCACTGCTTATTTGTGGGGCCTGGGACAAAGTAAGCTGCACCTTAATGAACTCCTCCATAAAGAGGAAAATGGTGATGAATAATGGTGATTGGTGGGGGCTTAATGAGAATTTATTTAAAGTGCTTGGAATTCACTAAGTCCTTAGGAGACATTGGCTCTTCTTTCTTTGATGTTTTCCTCATCCTAGAAAAGGTCTCAGACCGGAGCAAGCTACTGGGCTCCGACTCTCCCCATAGGATGCCAGACAAACATGCCTACAGGCTGCAGAGCCAAGCTCACACATCTTCTCTTCCGTGTGAAGGACCTTGGCCGGACCAGCTCTGCCCCAGGGGGCCATGATAGTTCCAGTGCTGTACAATGCACATGCTACTCTTTCGTATGAACATGAAAATATGACTAGCTGAATCAGTAAATACTGACTTCAGTGGTCTGACTTTACAGATGCATATACCCACTTTTCTCCTGGAAAGCCCCTTGTGCCCATCCATAGGTAACGCAAGACAGTTGACCTTGAACAACATGGGTTTGAATTATATTCTTCTCTTATGATTTCTGAGTAACAATTTCTTTTCTGTAACTTTATGGAAGAATACAGTATAGAATACATATACAAAGTATGTATTAATTGGCTGTGTTGTCACTAAGGCTTCTGGTCAACAGTAGGCTCTTAGTAGGTAAGTTTTTGGGGAGTCAAAGTTACACACAGGTTAGTGACTGTGTGGGGTCAGTGCCCCCAACCCTGTGTTGTTCAAAGACCAACTCTGCATTCAACGCAGATTGCCAACATCTCCGGATCTCTTTCTTATATAGCTTGTGGAGTAAGAGAACAATTTATTTCCATCCAATTCCAAGTCCCTCTCATCCTTTTCCCTCTGGCTCTGTGTTTAGTCACAAAGTCTCAGGCACCCTGCCTCTTTAACCCCTCTCAGACCTGTCCACCTCGTCCCTCTTCTCTGCCAAGACCCTTGGGGGGTCACTCACCGTTTCCTGCTGGATTGGTTCACTGGCCTCCTAACTGGTCTCCTATCTCCCGAGTGCCCCTTCACACCACCCCGCTGTTTGGTCAGAGGGCTCCTTCTAAAGCAAACCCCATTCTGACACTCCAACTTCAGACCCAGCATTGACTTGGCCAGGCACTCAGGCTAAGTCCGAAGTTTACAATCAGGCTTTTACGATCTGCTTCCACGAATTCCCCTGGTCAACCTTACTATTCCACGCAAGAATATACAGAATTTGGAGTTCCACTTGGAATTTTAAGAAAGAAGGAACTAGGGTTGCCTTGGCACAGTCGGTTGAGCTTCTGATTCTTGGTTTCGGCTCAGGTCATGATCTCAGGGTCATGAGGTCACAACCCATGCTTAGCAGGGAGTCTGCTGGAGATTCTCTCTTCTCTGCCCCGCTCTGGCCCTCCTCCCACTCACTCACGTGATCTCTCTCAAATAAATAAATCTTTAAAAAAAAAAATAAGAAAGAAGGAGCTGGGTTTTGGATCACCCTGACCCCACAGATTTTAGATACGAAGGAACGAAAACTGAGGGGATGGAAGCTTGGCTGATGTCTCTCGGACAATCTCTGCTCTAAGGGAAGGACACCTCAGGGAAAAGCTCTGTCTCGTATTAGTGAGGCTACTTCTAGTCAAATAAAAATACCTGTAAAAAATACTGGTGCTGGGCGCCTGGGTGGCTCAGTGGTTTAAGCCGCTGCCTTGGGCTCGGGTCATGATCTCAGGGTCCTGGGATCGAGTCCCACATCGGGCTCTCTGCTCAGCAGGGAGCCTGCTTCCCTCTCACTCTCTGACTGCCTCTCTACCTACTTATGATCTCTCTCTGTCAAATAAATAAATAAAATCTAAAAAAAAAAAAATACTGGTGCTCAGAATAAAAGGACAATTTTAAAGAAATGCTTACAGGGTTTACTGTTTTTAAACAGTGTTTACAATAAAATGCATAGACTCCCCCTTCTGGAGAATCTGGTGAAAGGAATACTTTTTCCAGAAAGAGGCACAGTCTTTCACAGGTTTCAGGGCCCACAGGAGAGCCCGCGTGTGGGACCACGGTCAAAGGCATCTGGATAGTACGAGTGCAGGTCATCTCTGTTTTGACCAGCTGTCACTGTGCCCGGTGACCCTACACTGACGCGGTTCATTTACCAAGGGCCTCCCGGGAGGAAGCCCTTTGTGGGGGTACGTACCTCTTTAGGAGATAGAATAGAAATGTAGTCTTCGTAGATTATCCTTGCTTTCTCTTCAATGACCGTTTTATTAGCTTCCTTTTTCAGTTCCTCACATGCCATCCAGAAAAGCATATTTTCTTCACTGAACTCTGTTCGGAGGAATTCCCGAAAAGCATTCCTTCCCGCTGGAGTGAGCATTACCTTGTCGAAGGACTGAGCCCAGGCATTCACTTCCTCCAGGGTGGGACTTGGGCTTAGCGGAGATGGAAAGAAAGGGGCAAGAGGGAGCTATGTTATCAGTAGTTACTTTGAATTTCCCCACTAGAAACATACCCTTTTCCTCTCTGAGGATGAAAATGTGCCGCTCGGCCCTTTTAGGAAGGGAGAGAGCTGTGCTCACTTCCATAGGCCCTTGGCAAAAACACATGAGTATGATCCTTTCCAGCTGTCCAGCTGGAGTGCACGGCTGTTGCCCATTAAATGCTCGCAGACCGATCGTTAGAACTGCTAAGAATGTACTTATTTACATCTGGATGAGTCCTGACAAAGTTTTAAAATCGTAACAAGTAAAGAAAAATCCTAGAAGCATCTGACCAAGGCTTCTCAGTCGCCTGTGACAGAAGTACATCAGACCTTAGCATACTACCTTCCAGAACAGCCATAGAGCTGTGTCTTGTGGTTTTTAAAATTTGAGAAAGAATTTTACAGAGAAAGGGGAAAGAATATGTTACATAAGTGCGAGCTCTAAAGGGTGATAACAAACACACCCTGGAGTTCAGTATTCCCTGTGAGAACCAGCTCCTCACCACCAGCCGCCCTCCTGGGGTCCCCTGGCCGCACCCCGTTCTCCTGACTCCGCCACCCTGAGGGAACTGCTGGGTTGGACTTTGGACCCACACTGGTTTAGTTCATTTTTACTTATATTTTAATTATATTGAGGTCAGAAAACATCATCTGTCCAACAATGATCCCTATTAAATAATTTCTTCCCCTCCACCTTCCTTTTCATCGTGTTTATGTATCCCTTTAGGTATCCCTGAAGAATATATCCTTCAGTGTTTTTTTTTCTTCACTTCATAAAAATGGCTGACTCTTTGTTCTGCCGCTTGCTTTTGTCATCCCACACTAAGTTTCGAAGATTCGCCCGCATGGCTCTATGTGGCCAGAGTTCCTGAGTACTCAGGATTTATCTCCAACTTCCCAATCTTGTACTGTCCTCATCTGATTTCGGTATCCATGTTGAATTGATTTCCGAGACATTTGGGTAATTATACACAACCTGTATAACCTTGGAATGATTAATTCCAGAACTGCTTTGTGGAACCAATCTGTAAAAACCCATTGAATTTAGTGTTTATTTTGTAGGAGGGTGTTGTGAGCTGAGTACTATCCCCTAAGAAAAGATATGTTGACATTGTAACTCTAGTACCTCAGAATGTCACTGGATTTGGAAATAGAGTCTTTGTAGATTTAACTAAGTTAAGATGAGGTGATTAAGATGAGCCCCGATCCAGTGGACTGATATTCTTCTTTTTTTTTAAAGATTTTATTTATTTGACAGAGACACAGTGAGAGAGGGAGAAGCAGGCTTCCTACTGAGCAGGGAGCCCGATGCAGGGCTCAATCCTAGCACCCTGGGATCATGACCTGAGCTGAAGGCAGATGCTTAATGACTGAGCCACCCAGGCGCCTGGTGGACTGATACTCTTATACAAAGGGGAATCTGGGGGTGCCTGGGTGGCTCAGTTGGTTAAGTCTCTTCCTTGGGCTCAGGTCATGATTCCGGAGTTCTGGGATCCAGTCCAGGCTCTTTGCTCAGTAGGGAGCCTGGTTCTCCCTCTCCCTCTGCATACTGGTCCCCCTGCTTGTTCTCTCTCTCTCTCTAATAAGTCAATAAAATCTTAAGGGAAAAAAAAACAACAAAGGGGAATATGTATACAGAGACAGGCACACACTGGGGAAGGGTGGTCTTGTGATTGGCATGATGCATCTATAAGCCAAGGAATGCCAAGGACTCCTGAGCCATCAGAGGAGCTCTAAGAGTGAAGAGGTCTCCCCTAGAGCCATCAGAGAGCATGGCCCTGCTGACTCCTTGATTTTGGACTTCTGGCCTCAAGAAAAGTGTAGACTTCTGACCTCAGAAAAACAATATTAAAAACAGAGAAATAAGAAAAAATAATACAGAGGGATCCCATGTGTCATCTGTCCAGTGTCCCCAAGGTGACATCATGCAAAACTATAGTACAACTTCACAGTCCTCCTGGACACTTTTGATAGTTGGATTCTGCTCACTTATTTTTGTGATTCCATCTTTGATTGCTTTATATGCTTCAGAAACCATTATTTTATATATTTTTATAGATGATTCTAATATCTGAAGTCCTCTGGGCTCTAAATCCAAGCGTCCTTTCTACAGACTGTCATGGGTTGTAGGTTGTGTCCTTTCAGTTTTAGTTTAGATTCTGGTTGGTCTTACTCTTTAGAAAACTGAGAGTCAAATTGGGGATATTTTCTTTCTTCCAGCAAGGTCGTGTGTTGGCTTCTCCGGAGATCTAGGAGGTCTAACTGGCTCAGAACTACCTGGGCTCCTTCCATAAATCAGGGCTTAATCTGGGATCTCAGTTTCAACACCTTGTCCCCACCCTGCTCTGTACTTGTTCTCAGAGAAAACCCTTCATTCCTGTGCTTAGCAGTCACACCTCTCAGGTTTTTGCTTACTTTTTAAATTTGCTTTGGTTTTGCAGGTACTTTGTCATTTTCCTTACTTTCTAGGATTCCAGCGATGCAAAAGCTTTGGAATAATGCAAAATCTGTTGTTCCACATTGGAAAGCCCCTCCGGTGATATACTCTGCCACACTGCCAAAAATTCTGTATTTAGTTTGGAGAGGAGAAGATGTATACCCCCAAATTTAGTATGTGGCTACTTGTCCTAGTTGTGTGAAGGTCATAGAAAAAAAAAAACACACTCACAATATATAGAGGTTCACAGTGGAAATTCTATGTCCTTTTCTTGAAACCACATCTTTTTTTTTTTCTTTAAAAGATTTTATTTATTTATTTGGCAGACAGATCACAAGTAGGCAGAGAGGCAGGCAGAGAGAGAGAGGAGGAAGCAGGCTCCCTGCTGAGCAGAGAGCCCGATGCGGGGCTCGATCCCAGGACCCTGGGATCATGACCTGAGCCGAAGGCTGAGGCTTAACCCACTGAGCCACCCAGGCACCCCTTGAAACCACATCTTGAAGATGGATTATAATGGACCAGCAGTGAAGCATACATGAAAGGTTTAAGACCAGAGAAAATAGATTATAGAGAGAAGGGAGTGAGCAGACCCCCCAAAAAAGGGATATTGAAACAATAGGTTCAAGTTTAGTTTCCAAATTAGCTTAATTGTGTATAGTTGGATCCCATTTCTGTTCAACTATGTGTAAATGCATAGAAAATTCCTTTGAGGACATATTACAAAAAAAACCCCATGATGGCAGTTATATCTGGAGATTGGGACAAGGTCTAGAAAAAAAGGAAGATTGAGTTTTTATTGCAAAACTTTTGTAGTGTTTGTGTTTTATTTATTTTTTTAAAATATTTTATTTATTTGACAGAGAGAAATCACAACTAGGCAGAGAAGCAGGCAGAGAAGCAGGCAGAGAGAGAGGAGGAAGCAGGCTCCCCGCGGAGCAGAGAGCCTGATGCAGGGCTTGATCCCAGGACCCTGGGATCATGACCTGAGCCGAAGGCAGAGGCTTTAACCCACTGAGCCACCCAGGCGCCCCATGTGTTTTATTTTTATAGTGGGTAGACTTTTTATCATGCAAAAAAGCATTGTGTATGAAAACAAAGTATCCTTTTATATCTAGGGAAATTAGTTTTTTTTTTTTTTTTTAAGATTTTATTTATTTATTTGACAGAGAGAGAGATCACAAGTAGGCAGAGAGGCAGGCAGAGAGAGAGGAGGAAGCAGGCTCCCTGCGGAGCAGAGAGCCCGATGCGGGGCTCGATCCCAGGACCCTGAGATCATGACCGGAGCCGAAGGCAGCGGCTTAATCCACTGAGCCACTCAGGTGCCCCGGGAAATTAGTTTTGAAAGAAAATGTTTTAAAAGATGTTGAAAACATAATTTAAAAATAGTAGCTTAGAGTAAGCTACATAAAAATCTTGGATTTTTTTCAGAAAGTTAAATTGGTGTGGCTAAGTATCCTAAATTATGTTCCTTAAATATGAGGAGTCAAAAGATACTTTTTTATTCCTGTCAGTTTTAAGAAATACATATTAAAGGATGATTCTGAAAAACTTAAAGGCAATTGCTAGTACATTTTTTAAAAATAAGAGAGCAGAGGTGCCTGGCTGGCTCAGTCCGTACCGCATGTATCTCTTGATCTCAGGGTTGTGAGTTCGAGCCTTACATTTGGTGTGGAGCCTACTTAAAAACAAACACACAGGAACAAACAAATAGATAAGAATATTTAAGAGAAAGCAATATGCATTACTAAAGGACCTAAAAGCAAAGAAGGCACAGTTCAAATAGGCAAAACCAAAACCAAACAAAATTAAGGAAGTAATTAAGAGGTATTATAAGGAATCAAAGAATATGCTAGAAGATTAAATTTACCAGTTGTCATCAAAATAACTGACCCAATGTCATTGAATTCTAATTCCCCATTTAGAGACAGACTGCTATGGGACCAAAGTCTAACATAATGCTATTTTCAGCGATCATACAAATCATACAAAATATTACAAAAATTAAGAACAAATAGGCAAAGGTATATGAGGCAAATGCAATAAGAATAATATTAATATCTAAGTAGAATTGGAAATGAAAAGCACTATGTTGGATAAAGTCATTTCATATTTTGGAATTTGATTGAGAACAAATAATGGCCAACATCTATTGAATGCTTGCCAGGCTCACAATAGCCAACAGTAAACTGTGATCCTCATTTTACATACAAGGAAACTGAGGCAGAGTGTGTCTTCTCAGTAAAGTGCCTAAGGTCTCACTGTCAGGATGGTTAGAGTCAGGCGTTGACGAGGCATTCTGGTTCCAGACATAAAAGCCTCAAAGCTTTGGTACAGAATACAACACAGCAGAATATATAAAATAAAAGCCATTTTAAAAAACGTTAATTTTTTTAGTAATTGACACCCAACATGGGACTTGAACTCCCTAACCCTGAGATCAAGAGTTGCATGCTTTTCCAATTGAGCTAGCCAGGTGCCTCAAGATAAAAGCTATTTAAAATACTTTTTATTTATTTATTTGAGAGAGAGAGAGAGAAAGAGAGAGTGTGCCACAAGTGGGGGGAGGAGCAGAGGGAGAACCAGGCTCCCCACTGAGCAGGGAGCCTAATGTGGGGCTCAATCCCAGGACCCTGAGACCATGACCTGAGCTTAACCCACTGAGCCACCCAGATGTCCCTTGGTAAAAGTTATTTTTAAACAAACTCATAAATTGTGGAATATTTTTCAAAAGTTTTTACTTATTTTTTTTAGAAATGTCTATACCCAACATGGGGTTTGAACTCACAATGATCAAGAGTCTTAAGCTCCTCCAGAGTATGCCAGGTGCCCCAGACTGTGGATGATTTTAATATGCTTCCCAGACTTTGAAAAATCTGGGTAAGGATAAATAAGATAAAGAATGAAAAAGAAACAGTTAAGTAACCTCCTCTTAGTCTACTTGTTTTTTCCCCTCAAAAATAAGCAATTTAATACAAGATCTATTTGAACAATGCTTTTAGGATATTTTTCCAGTATATGTGATAATATAGGTATAATATGAAGAAAAGGTATTAGAATGGGTAAGTGAAAGTAAGCCAATTAATAATACAGGATAATGACCAAAAAAAAAAAAAATAATAATACAGGATAAAAAGAGATAATTTTAAAATCTGATATTATGGAATGTAATTTTATGTGTTTTCTTCCCAACTTTTTTTCAAAATACTAAAATGAATATAGTATTACATTAGCTAGAGTAAAACTTATTAGTTAAGAAAAAAAATGGACTTTTAAAACTTTCCTGAAAATCAAACATATATGTTTCACTACGGTCTTTTATTTTAAAAAGTCTATCATGGGGCGCCTGGGTGGCTCAGTGGGTTAAGCCTCTGCCTTCAGCTCAGGTCATGATCTCAGGGTCCTGGGATCGAGCCCCACATTGGGCTCTCTGCTCAGCGGGGAGCCTGCTTCCTCCTCTCTCTCTGCCTGCCTCTCTGCTTACTCGTGATCTCTCTCTGTCAAATAAATAAATAAATAAATCTTTAAAAAAAAAAGTCTATCATATGAAAATAGGATAATGTCACATTTTGTCAAGAAGCATCAATTTATATTTGTGATTAGCAGGGATGAACTTTATAATGGAACCAGTTTTTCTCCCTGTCACACAATGAACTCTGCAGAATGGAAATGGGATGCCACATTGTGATTTGATACTATTAAATTGCAGTTAGAGAAACTGTTACAATGCCGAAAAAATCAAAACAATAAGTCTGGCATTTTTGTCAGTTTAGTGAGCTAAACCATAATGAGATTTACCTTTCTTCACAGGTTGGAAGGTCTTCTCTTCTGAGTTCATAGGAGGGCCTCCTGGGTCTCTGTTCTTCTTGGTTTCTAACAGTAAGACTGCATGAAACAAGACATTTCCATGTCAGTTGAGATAATTCTGCATCGAGGAATATTTTAAAGGGAACTCCAGATCACCACGTAGAATTTCTTTCTTTTCTTGAAAAAAATTGACCCTGACTGGTTTTCTTAAGAAAACCAAAAGTAAGGATCCTGGGTGACTCAGTCGGTTAAGTATCTGCCTTCAACTCAGGTCATTATCTCGGGGTCCTGGGATGGAGCCCTGTTGTGCTGCCTGCTCAGTGGGGAGCCTGCTTCTCCCTCTCTCTCTGCCTCTGCCCCCCACTTGTGCTCACTCTCTCTCAAATAAATAAATATTTAAAAAAAAAGAAACCAGAAGTATGATGCTAAAATATTAACAGAGTAAATTATAATGTTATGGTCTACACTAGTTGAGGGAGAGTTTACATTTAGATTAATATTTTTTTTTTTAAGATTTTATTTATTTGACAGAGTGAGAGAACAAAAACAGGGGAAGCATCAGGCAGAAGGAGAAGCAGGCTGCTTGAGCAGGGAGCCTGATGCGGGGCTCAACGCCAGGACCCTGGGATCGTGAACTGAGCCAAAGGTAGATGCTTAACGACTGAGCCACACAGGCACCCTCATTAATAGTAATTTTCATAAAAACATGTCCATTAGAAAGTAATAAAAAAGTCAGGTTATCAGGGATGTTTTGGGTTTTCATCTCATTTCTGCACCTTGAAAAATAGTGTACGTTCTCTAGGCAAAATGTGTTTGTGTTTCCAATCCAAAATGGAGGTTTCAAATATTTATAGGTATACTTGGAAGACGTGTTAGAGGAAAACATACAAACAAAATTTATTGTATTTTTCAGGAGACTTTAAATTTCCTTGTATACATCTTATACATCTCTTTGTACACTTATTCCAAGTGTTTGTGTTGTTATTGCAAATGCAGTTTTCATCTCATCTCCTAACTGGTTCCTGTTTGTACTTATCAAGGCTATTACTTTATTGAGCATTATTTATACCTCAGGAAGTTACCTGTTTAAAGTGTACAGTTCAGCGGTTTGTAGCGTAATCACAGGGTTGTACAACCATCACTACAATCTAACTTCAGAACGTTTTCATCACTCTGAAAGGAAGGCCTGAAGAGCAGCTCCTCTCCATCACCCCCTATATCCCACGTCCTCCTGCCCCAGAAACACGCGAACTGACTCTGTCTCTCTAGACACGCTTCTTCTGAATGCTAGAGCGCGTGGTCTTCGGTGGCTGCCTTCTGTCACCTGGCATCATGGTCTTACGTATCATTCATGTTGTAGTGGGTGTATCAGTACTTCGTTACTTTTTGCAGCTTACTAACTTTCCCTTGTATGGATATGACAATTTGTTATCCATCCATCAGCTGATGAACATTTAGGTTATTTGCACTCTTGGGCTATTTACAAATAATTCTCCTGTGCACGGTCATGTACTAGATTTTTTTTCTGTGGATGTTTGTTTTTATTTCTCTTGGGTAGACACTTTGGAGTGGAAATGCTTTCCTATGGTAACTCTTATTTTTAACATTTTGAGGAGGTCGCACATTGTTTTCCAAAGCAGTCGTACCATGTTATATTCCTACCAGGAATGCTGGAGGGACTCAGTTTCTCCACGTCCTTGTCAACACTTGCGTCTGTCTTATTCTTACCATCTCGGGGGGTAGGCGGTGGTATCTCATTGTGCTTTTAACTTGCATTTTGCTAATGGCTAACAAGATGAAATAGTTTTTCATGTGTTTATTTGCTCTTTATATGTTTTCTTTGGAGACCTGTCCACTCAGATCTTTTGCCTACTTTTATATTTATTTATTATTACTTTTTTTAATGTTTCAACTTCACAATATGTTATTTATTTTTTATTTATTATTAGCATATAACATATTATTTGCCCCAGGGGTAGAGGTCTGTGAATCATCAGGTTTATACATTTCACAGCACTCACCGTAGCACATACCCTTCCCAGTGTCCATCCCCCAGCCACCCCATCCCTGCCATCCCCCTCTTTTCAGTAAATAATGGTTTCTTGAAACAAAAACAAACTTAAGAGGCATCTGTAGGGTGTTCTCATTGTAGGAGCATAAATACTGCTTGACTTCTTAGGCTTCTTTTGTAAGCAGAAAACATCAATACACAATGGGTATGAAAAATCAAAGAGAAAAAGAAAGGATGAATTTGAAACAAGATTTCTAAGAGAACTGGAAGCTACATTGTGAATTAAACAATGCAATCTTTATTTAAGCTTTGACATGTTTTCCCTGTCTTATTTTTTAAAAGTAGGAATATTTCTCAATGAGATACTCTGTTCCTAAAAAAGCAAAAAATATATTTTGTGTCAAGCTTTTAACCTGAGTGTATTGTTATTGTTACAGTAGAACAAGAAAACATTGCTGGAAGCCACAATAGTTGTTCACTATGTTTAAGAGCCATTCAGTAAAAAGAGCCCCATTGGTAGGTATATTTTGGTAAATTTTTGAGCTACAAAGAGGAAAAAATTCTCCAATCTTCTAGAAAGGAAAAAAAGTTTAGTTTTAAGAAATCAAGCACCTGCATGACTTCTTTGATAAAATGAAATGCCAGAAGGCCATGAAGCAGAATTTTGAGAAAGATAATACAAGGGTTTAGAAAACACATTGCCTTTTTCTTTCCTTAAAAATTGTCTCTATTATGTATTATCAACACAGATAAGTCTCAAAAGCATGCTGAGAAAAAGAAAATCAAGGAGAGTAAACACTGAAACAGTTAAAGTTTGCTGTGTACTTTTTTTTTTGGAAGATTTTATTTATTTGTTTATATATTTGAGAGAGAGGGGTGGGAAGGGGCAGAGGGAAAGGGGAGAAAGAATTCCAAGCAGACTCCCACACTGAGCGTGGAGTTCAATTCCACAACACTGAGATCATGACCTAAGCCAAAATCAACAGTTGGACGCCTGACTGAGCCACCCAGGCACCCCATAATTTTTTCCCCCTCCAGCACATGCATTTAAGTGCTATATGCTATTGTATTGTATAACTACACTGCAATATATTTACCCATTCTCTGTTCATGAATTTTAAGGACATTTTCAATTTTTCTCAATCAGATTAATGCTTCATTTTTTCTTCCTGAAGTACACCCTTTCTTTTAGGGAAGGTCTGAAGACAGTTAGCTCTCTTGGCCTTTGGATGTCTGAAAATATCTTGTTTTACCCCCGCCCTTGAATTATAGTTTGACTTAGTTTTCCATTACTTTTCTCCCGTTCTTTGAAGATATTGCTCTATTATATTCTTTTAATTGAAGTATAATGAACATAACAGTGTTATATTAGTTTCAGTGTACAATATAACAGTTCAACATTGTTTCCCATTGCTCTGTTGTCTGTTAAGTACACACACAATATGTGCTGAAGTGTTGGCTCGGACGATGATGTCTAAGCACAGCTCCATGATTTATTCAGCACAGTTGGTGCCAGTGGAAGGAGCCTGCTCTGGAAACAGCATGCCACCACCTGCTATGCTCACACCGTCAGTCCCGTACATTGTTCAGGCCACAATCTCAGCCTCTTGTGTCTCTCTGAGGTAGCAGAGAAGGGAGGGTGAGTGGATCAACAGGCGTCTTCCCAGCACTAGAATATCTCTGCCCATCTCTCACACAGACTTCTCTAATCATCTCACTGGAACTGATTAGTGGAGCGAAAGACTGGAAGAGGGGCCAAAATGACATCCTGTCAGCCCTGGTGGATATCCTCCTGGTCTAGGGTGGATCCTGGACACCCACGTGTGTAAGGTGTACCTACACAGGGTTCTCCTCTGGCTTCCTGCCAAGTCCTCTATGTTCCTACTCGGCGCTGAAGCCTTGCCTGGAGTGCCAGACCACTTGCCTCCTGCCAGCCCCATGTCCCTCATATTCCCACTTGCCGCCTGGGGTTTTGCTCTGAACAGGGCAACCACTCACCATCAGGACTCCATCAGTTGTCAGAGCGTTGTATTGCTGGGTCCCGTCCACCAGACTGGAACTTCCTGGACGTTAACAGTAGGTCAAATCAAGCAAGAGACCAAATTTCCTTGGACATTTCATGTCGGCCTCCGCCTGCCTCACCCCCATTCTAACAGTCCTGTCACTGTTCTGGATAGTGGCACTATCACCTTGTCGTCTTCTCTACTGTGGAGTGAGGTCTTGGTCCAACTTTGGTCAAGCCTACATAAATATACAATAACTTAATTGCCTAAAGTTAGGCACACATTTGGGGGGCGCTAAGCACTCTCCGTAGCCAAGATTTCAGAAATGCCACCTAATGTTCTTATGATGTAAACTCTATATGTTTCTCCAGACCTTTGACAGTGACTCAAAGGGTCAAGGATATCTTCCATTCAAGTTGTGTATCTCTCTTTTGAAACAAAGATTATGTATCTTCCTGTACTAGTAAGTTACCCTATCATTTTATATTCTTCAGTTAAGCATATATTTTGACATTTCTCTTTATGAAAACATGAAATTAATAAAAGCAAAGCTGAAGGTCAAATCCGGGCACCCTCCACTTTACTTCAACATTTAAGACCCACCTTAAATTCTTTGTCCTCTACAAAGCCTTTATTATCAAGTAGGCTGCCTCGAGTTCACTCCTTTCTAACCATCTAAGTTATTGTTTCTGCCCAAATATTAATATTCGATCGTCAATGGCCGTGGACTCTTCTTTAGTTGTTTAACACACAAACATGATGCCAGGGATTTGAATAGAAGTCCCGTGAGAGCTGGAAAACGAGCCCCTCGTGTGTGTGTGTGTGTGTGTGTGTGTATTTGCTGTTGTACTTCACAGATTCCAAATCAGTGTTAGGCATATAGTAGTCATTTAAAAAACATGCATGGAGCATCTGGGTGGCTCAGTCAGTTAAGCATCCAACTCTTGGTTTCGGCTCATGTCATGAACTCAGGGTTGGGAGTCCGAGTCCCATGCTAGGCTCCACACTCAGCATGGAGTCTGCCTGAGATTCCCTCTCTTCCTCCCTTTGCCCCTCCTATTCATGCTCTCTCTAATAAATAAATTAATATTTTAAAAAATAAAATGAAAAACACATACTGAGTTAATCGTAAGTTGGCACTACTCCAGGGTGCCCTCTGCCAGTCAGGAGGGTATGACTGAAAAAGCCCCAACCTTACCAGGAACAGCTGCAGCAGCAGCACCAGCAAAAGCAGCAGGCGTTGGACCCGTGGTCCCCTGCTCCGGGCTGGTCTGGCATGGAGCCGGTGGTCTCCTGGGGTGCAGGTGTCTGCCGTTTCCGCATCTCCGTCCGCTCAGATCTCATGGGCTGCAATAGGGAGAGCAAAAGGGGAGCCCGTTACCACCACACAAAGCCAGAGAGTCAGTTGTCTGAATCGCAGAGAAGACGCAATTATGACTCTCTCCAAGTCATTTCTGAGAATTCTGGCAAATTTTAGTGCTTCTCATTCATTTCTATAGCCAACATCTCATGCCTGGCATCTGCCAAGCACTGTGAATAAAGGGACGAATGCAGGGGTCCCTATTCTAAGGCGGTTCCAGGTCAGGAGAGGACTCGAACACTGACATCACCTACATGAGGCCGTCATGGTGACGGCTATGATGAGGGCATTTTGCAGCCCTGATGTCCCTTCTGGGCTCAACTGCCAGGGAGCAGTCCCAGGTGACAGCTGAGTTAAGGATGCCCACAAGGCATGACTGTGTGAGCACTGTGGACCAGAGCATGCATATGGGAAGAAGCCAGGCCAAGATGGCAGGCATGTTAATGAGGCTGTCACAAGAAACATCCCAAGAGGGAGGATGGAAGTCCTGGGAGGCCACCGGCTTCTGAGACACTACTGACAGGTCCAAGTCTTAACAAGCTGTGAAACTTTGAAGAAGATACCCCACTGCAATATGTGCAAAGCATCTAGACCCTACCTGCTACTTAGTTTTGCTCAGTGAGTTCCAGGAAGCAAGGCAGGGCTAGGGACTGAAGCCTGCTCTGACTGGTCCTGCCTTCTGCAGGGGCACCCCCCCTGGCCTACCTCAGTGGACAGTAAGCTATTGCAAACAAGGTCAATGTCCTTCAACCTGTCCTTTTTCTGAGGACCACAAGAGAGAAGCATAAAAGCAATGTAAGAATGGGAAATTGCCAAGTGAACTTTTCCATTTGATGCTGTCATTCAAATGTTGGTGAAGTAAAAGCAAAAAATACCAAAACTACATTAAAGAACCTTAGATGGGATTTTGGGATTAAATTCTGGATATGTTCTTCTGTTCCCACACTAGATTTATCTCTTCCTACTATTACCGATTCTTATAGTCTATTGGACTTTTTTTTTTTTTTAAGATTTTATTTATTTGTCAGAGAGAGAGAGAATGAGTGCGGGAAGTGGGAGGCAGAGGGAGAAGCAGACTCCCTGCTGAGCCAGGAGCTGAGGCAGGGCTTGATCCCAGGACCCTGGGAATGGACTGAGCCTCCCAGGTGTCCCTGGACTTTGCTTTAATGATCACAGTTTTCGTATATGTGTTTATATTGGGTAGGCAAAGTTCTCTAAACAAATTAAAAAAAAATTGGTATTGGCTGTTCATGTCTGTTTTCTCGTCCATGTGAATTTTGCAATCAGCTTTTCAAGGTCCAGAAATACCACGTTGGGATTTTGAGTAGGATCACATTGAATTTATAGGTCTATTTATGAGAAATGACACCAGTTTGAGTACCTGCCAAATCAGGGCGACTCTTCTGGAGTAGCTCTTTTAATTATTCCAGGATGTAGTTCCAGGACTGCAAGAGAGACGCAGCCAAGTGTTTACAGTCCTTTCATCCACAGCTGGAACAACGCTCACAACTCCCAACCACAGTGCCCAGCCCGATCAGTCCAGGAGGCCTGCACTGGGGTGGCTCACTTGTTCAAAGGATGGAGACAGAGACATCTGTCCAGCTCACAGCCACGTTTTGTGGGCCCCAGGGGGAGACAAGCCTCTTTTAATGCCCCTGGGGTAGAAACCTGGGGCTCCTCCAGGCATCTGTGGCATTGCAGCAGAGAGAGACTGACAATGGTTTCCCTTTATTCAGGACACTGAGGGACAAGGACAAGCCAGCACAGGCTCTAAACAGAGGTGCTGGGAGCAGGAGATACCCCAGCTGATTATTTTCTAAGAGATACTGATGCAACTTGCCTCATTAAAAAGAAAAAAAAAATCCCAACAGCTTCCCAGAAGGAAGGATTGTAACGTGGCAACGTCAATGGGTTTCAAGGGACTACTCTTCCAACCTCTTTGCAACACTGGGTTTTCCCGATCAGTACATGAACTATGTGTTCATATGCCTCTCTGTAGATTCTAAAGACTTTCCTCAAACAGGTCTTGCATATTTTTGATAGATTTATTTTTAAGTATTTTATAGATTTGTCTTTGTTGCTGTTGTAAATACTTCCCCGCTTCAAGTTTTTTTTTTTTAAAGATTTATTTATTTGACAGATAGAGATTACAAGTAGGCAGAGAGAGAGAGAGAGAGACCAAAGCAGGCTCCCAGCTAAGCAGAGAGCCCGATGCGGGGCTCGATCCCAGGACCCTGGGATCATGACCTGAGCTGAAGGCAGAGGCTTTAACCCGCTGAGCCATTCAGGCGCCCCTGGCTTCAAGTTTTTAAGTAGTTATTTCAGTGTATAGGAAGGCTAAGGGTACTATATCTGGCCTCCCTGTTAAATTCTCTAATTAATTCTAGTAATCCTTCTACTGATCCTCTTGGTTTCTAGGTGGATGATCATAGAGTCTATAAATAGTCACACCTGTCTGTTTACTTCCTGTACCTTTCCAAGTCCAAGATCCTTCCTCCCCTTGGTCTAATTTCACTGGCCACATAAATATGGAAAAGTAGCAGTACTTTTAGGTACCTTTCACTTCTTCATGACTTGAACAAGAAGACTTGTTGGCAGTTTGCCCATATGTGGAATATGTGCTGGAGGTTTCTGGGAGAAGAGAATTTTACAGAGCTAAGCATATTTTTTCTGTTAGTTACACAGCACAGAATAAGTTGTGCCTCCTTATCTTATTATTTATTTATTTTGCGGAGAGAGAGTGTGAGTGGGGGGAGGGGCAGAAGGCGCAGGAAAGAGAACCTCAAGCTGACTTGAGTTCAGTGTGGAGTCTGATGCAGGGCTCGATCCCAGGGCACTGGCACTGGGATCATGACCTGAACCAAAACCAAGAGTCAGCTGCCCAACTGACTGAGCCACCCAGGAGCCATTCCCCCCTCCGCTTATCTTTTTAGTTAACATATTTTATTTGCTTGTATATACCTCATGTCTGTAAATCCTGGGAAGATTTAATGATTTAGTGGGCAGACTCTGAGAGAATGTCATGGGCTTGCTCATGACTAAAGACAGCCTTCAGAAATCAAAGGCAAATGACATGAAAGTCTGTTCTTACACATTTTTGAAAACAGCTCTATTGAGATGGAACAAACATACAGTCTGCACATACTGCTTAAAGGGTATAATTTGGTATGCTTTGGCATGTACATACCTGTGAAGCTACTACTACAATCATAACCACATCATGCACTGCAAGCTTCCTCACACCCCTTGGGAATCCATCATGCCCCTCTCTCCTGCTCCTGCCTGCTCTCAACCATCACTGATCTACTTTCTCCCACCATATGTTAATTTGCATTTGTTAAGAATTTTATACAAATGGGATCTTTTTTGTTTGGCTTCCTTCACTCAGCATGATTATTTCATGAGGGTTATGTGTATCAATCCTTCATCCCTTTTTAAAATTTCTGAGCAGCATTCCATTGTCTACATGGATTTGCTCATCCTTGCACCTGTTGCTGGCCTTACACCTTACTAATGGTTCCTGAAAGAATTATATATATATAAAAGGCATTGTCTTTTTTTTATTTTTAAGATTTTATTTATTTATTTGACAGACAGAGATCACAAGTAGGCAGAGAGGCAGGCGGAGAGAGGGGGGAGGCAGGTTCCCTGCTGAGCAGAGAGCCTGATGCAGGTCTGGATCCCAAGACCCCAGGATCATGACCTGAGCCAAAGGCAGCAGCTTAACCCACTGAGCCACCCAGGTGCCCATTGTCTTTTTTTTTTTTTTTTTAAGATTTTATTTATTTATTTGACAGATAGAGATCACAAGTAGGGAGAGAGGCAGGCAGAGAGAGAGAGAGGAGGAAGCAGGCTCCCTGCCAAGCAGAGAGCCCGATGCGGGGCTCGATCCCAGGACCCTGGGATCATGACCTGAGCAGAAGGCAGAGGCTTTAACCCACTGAGCCACCCAGGCGCCCCCCATTGTCTTCTTCTGAACACAGAAGTCTTTTATCAGGTGAGAGGTGCATGTGGCTGTGATTGTATTAAAATTTAAAGCACTGTGTACAGTTGTGATGTTTCTAGTTTGCTCTTCCACATTGAATAATGCTTGATGATTATGTTCTTTTGGTATTTCTTGGACTAGACATGGTTGTTAAACTTTTTTTTTCACTTAAAATTCCTCCTTTCTTTTCTCAGTGTTTCGTGTTTCAATTCATCTTTATAGAGTTTCAACTTAGCTTCATAATATATTTAATTTTTCTTCTGTTCAACATTAGAATTTCTTGTATGGTTTCTTGGAAATCTTACATGTGGTTCAGTAACATTGACATCTTGAATTATTTAAAACTTTGGGTAAACAATAAATATATGCTATTCCTATAAAATCTACAAGCAACCTATCTCCTCTCATTTCCAAGCTTTTTAAATGAATAGAAATGGTTTTCACTCAATTACTAGGTGCTGGAGTGTTCAGTGGACAGAGTAGTTAGTCTTGACGATTTATGCCCTACTGAGCCATGGTGGAATAGGAGAGCATGAGAAAAGGCAAAAAATGTAAATAAAAGCTGAATATTAAATATTAGCAAAATGTTGATAATTGTTGAAGTTGTGTCATAACACATGGACTTTGTTATACCTTCCTTTCTACTAATTTTTTTTCTTTTTTTTTTTTTTTTTGATAGCAAGGGCGCAAGCTGAGGGGAGGGAGAAAGAATCTTAAGCTCCATGCTGGGCATGGAGCCCTGAAATCATGACCTGAGCTAAAATCAAGAGTTGGATGTTTAACCAACTGAGCTCCCAGGTGTCCCCTTCCACTGTACACTTAAAAATGTTTGAAAATCTTCTTTAAAGTTTTTAAAATGTTGAATTCTATCAGTTAAAAAATCTATTGAGGGGGCACCTGGGTGGCTCAGTGGGTTAAAGCCTCTGCCTTCGGCCCAGGTCATGGTCCTGGGGTCCTGGGATCGAGCCCCGCATCGGGCTCTCTGCTCAGCAGGGAGCCTGCTTCCCCTCCTCTCTCTCTCTGGCTGCCTCTCTGCCTACCTGTGATCTCTGTCTGTCAAATAAATAAATAAAATCTTAAAAAAAATCTATTGAGAATATGAATCTATTAAGAATATGAATCTTCTTTGAATAGTGAATGAAGTAAATTAATGAATTTCTTAATTTTGAATCACCTTTACCTTACTAAGTAAACTCTTCCTTGGTTTAAAAGATGGTTATTCTTGGGGTGCCTGGGTGGCTCAGTGATTTAAGCCTCTGCCTTCGGCTCAGGTCATGATCCCGGGGTCCTGGGATCCAGCCCCGCGTTAGGCTCTGCTCAGTGGGGAGCCTGCTTCTCCCTCTCTTTCTGCCTCCCTCTCTGCCAACTTGTGATCTCTGTCTGTCAAATAAATAAATAAAATCTTTTAAAAAAAGATGGTTATTCTTTTATTATACTGCTGAGATAAATTTGATAAAATTTATAAGGAATTTTCAAAAAAATCAATCTTTTTTTAAGATTAAAGATTTAATTAACTAATATGTTTGCAAGAGAGAGGAAGAGAGAGTTGTGGGGGAGTCAGAGAGGGAGAAGGAGGGAGAGAATCTGAAGCAGACTCCATGGAGCCGATGTGGGGCTTGATCACATGACCTGGTGCACGACTTGGGCAGAAACCAAGAGTTAGATGCCCAGCTGATTCAGACACCCAAGCACCCCTATCTATCTTTATTAGGAAATTATTTTTGTCAGTACTGGAGATTTATAGAATGTGCCTGTAAAATTACTGAAATCTCTCAAGAGTGGCTTGTTGAATATGTTTTCAGTTCCTTTTTCGTTTCTGTTCTTTTCTTCCTTTCCTTGAGTCAGTATGGTGTTTTTTCATCTCCTATAAAAAAAAATCCATTTCATCTAGTTTGCAAATTTACTGAAAATCATTATTAATAGTCATCTTATCACTGTCGGAGTGTAATGCTTTTAATTACTGCCTGCTTGTTTAAAAGACATATGCGTAATTGCTTATGGGAGAGTTGTATATTTAATATTACAAAATACTTGTAGAGACTTAATTTTTCAAGGTGATAGCTGACTAATGTGAGGCCTAAAACATGTATTATAAAGATTTTATTTATCTATTTGTCAGAGAGAGACAGAGAGTACACAAGCAGGGGGAGATGCAGAGGGAGGGGGAAATGCACACAGTGCTGAGCAAGGAGCCCGAGGTGGGATGCGATCCCAGAAACATGACCTGAGCTGAAGGCAGATGGTTAACCCACTGAGCCACCCAGATGTCCCTAAAAACATATATGGAATGAATGCCACCCGTTTTAAAGATTTTTAAAATATACCATTGGTATGTATCAGCTCAGCTAGTCCTTTCAGACACTGGTGTCTGATTAGCCAAACTAGCTTCGCGTATCTTTTTTCCTTTGCCATCACCGTATCTGTGGGAGAACTCTGCACACATTTAAATTCCATTAATTCTCTCTAAATAACATGGAATCGGTGCTTCTTTATCTCAGCTATTGTTTTCCTCTTGAGGTGAGTATCTGGCATGGACTGCTGGGTATCACTTCAATGTCTGTTGGGATGTCACATGCATAATGAGCCAGTAACTGGCTGCCTTTGCTTGAGAAGTTATAGGAAAGCAAACCAATGTCAGTGACCTCAGATGCTTTATTCTATAATTTATGGCATTTAAAGAGCAGCCTGAGGAAATGTGAATAATAGAGGTTGGCAATTTATTAACTATTCAGATCTTAACCAAAAGATAATCCTACTCAAACATGGCTTTTCCCAATTCCTAGGAACCTGGCCTTTAAGAGAATTCTTTCAAAGTTCAAGTAAAAGCCAGGGCAAACTCTTAATCTTGATCATACTCTTTTAGTAATTTGGAATCAAAAGTAATATCTTGTTAGAAAAAAATTTAACCTAACCATAATTAGCTCAGAAAAAATATTTATTTTCTGGTAAACTTAAACTTGGTGCTTGGATGATCATTAATAGCTATTTATTTTCATTATAGTTTCCAACCTCTGAAAACAGCCATTTTTGAATTACGCATTAGGAATATGATGACACATCAAGTCTTGTATGAAAAAAATCTTCTCTCTTAAGGCCTAAGACCTGAGCTCCTGTTAGAATCATAGACAAGAGTATAGACTTATGGACAAAATGCCAATGAAGGAGAACCAAGAATCTTAGAGGGCATAAATTCAAGACCATTCTGAGCAATTCTTAGAAAATGATCCTACCCTCAGGTGACAGTTCAGGACCCCGAAACTTAAACCAATATATAAGGAAACTAGAGAGGCCAACTTCCCACAGAAGCAACCCAAATCCCAAATCCATCTATACAGCCTCTGACTTCCTTTTTCTTTAACACACCTTGCCTCTTGAAGTATCTTCCCTTTGGGCAGTACTCCATAGTGGATCGCCAGCGTATGAAAATTAATAAAGGGAAACCTCACTAAAAAGGAGTCAGGAGACCAGAAGGGGGAGCTCTCACCCCTTACCAATTGATGTCAATTACAGGAAGAACTGCCAATTACAGACCCCAACAGAAGAATCCTCAACAGGAAAGAATGTCAATTACAGGCCACAACAGGAAAAGAGACACACTGTATCTCCTCCAAGAAATCAACTACCCCAGCAACTCAGCCAGTGAGAAACCCTCATTATCCTTAACTCTTGCTTTTCTCAAGTGGACATTTTTTCCAAACAACCCCTTCCCAGCTTCCTTTTTATTAATAACATTACTCTCCTTTGTTGTGCTAGCCCATGATTTTTTGCTGTGACTTGCCTGTCCCCAATTACAATTCTCTGCTATTCTTGAATAAATCTGTTCTTGCTGGTAAAATAACTTTTATTTTTATCACTGTAAATTTCAAGTATTTCTGTTTTCATTTCCATTGCTCTTTATCTTTCTCAAAAAGCTTTTGTTAGTTTTCTCCTCACTTCTGGCACTAAATTCTTGGTTCCTTTATTTTCCATCATTGCTGTTTTCTAATTAATGCATTTTGGGCTACACATTTTTATCCAATTACTGCTTTGATCTTAACTATGTGTTTTGATATGTGGCATTACTGTTTAATCCAAAGAACTCAGATCAAATTTAAGCTCAGATTTCTTTTTATCCAAGGGTTTTCAGAAGTTTATTTTCAGCTTCTTGACTAAGCTGTCATTAGGATATATATATATATATATATATATATATATATATACACACATAAATTTTTGGGGGGGGCACTGATTAGAAAATGTGGCCTCTATGACTTTTCCACTTTTGAATATATTGGGATTTGGGTAAGGATATAGCTTTGCTTACCTTTAGTTTTATGTTTTCCAGAATGGCATATAGATGAAATCATACAATGTGTAGCCAATTCTAGAATTTTCCAATCATTTTCTGGGATCATAATGTCATTGGGATCAAGAACCCGTTAGCCTGGTCACTTGCTTCACAGTGGAATCATTACATCCCAGACCAAATGGGGTCTCTCTGATTCTTTCCATATTTTGGAAAGACTCTAAATTGTAATACAGATAAGCAGGCTGTCAGCACGTTGAAAACATCACGTGTTTCACAAGAAAGGTGATTTATGAGTGTGAGGAATTGTTATGCAATGCCCTCATCTTAGATAAAGAAGAGTGGGAATGGGGTGGGCACAGAGCACAGGACGCCTTGCCTCCTCGCCACCCGTGAGCTCAGTCCTCCCCCTTCCCCCACCTCGCACCTTATTTACCCGTTACAGAAGTAACGGATTTGAGTTTTGCCCTTCCTGTTTTCACATTGAAGGAATTACAAATGAAGTCCAAATAGGGTGGGAGGTGCAGGTGGAGAACTCTTTGGTATATGACAGTTTTAGTAATTCCAAATACACCAGCTCTACTAGGTTGACTACAAATGAGCGTGAGACCCTGAGCGTGACGCTTCCTCATACGCTACATGGTGCATGCGACTTATATTTTTTCCCGTCATGCCTTCTATCGGTCTCCCCCGAAAATTTTTTTGAGCCTGTTCAAATGACCAGGTCTGTACCAGGAACAAAGCTGCCTTCCTCGGGAGCCACTTCTGTTCATCTAGCCACACTGCTTGCTGAGCTGCCACTGCCAGGGGCCCGAGCTGCATCAAAAGAATGGCGGTGATAACTGTGCTGCCGCCTCAAGAGACACTCTCCTTTCCTTGTTCTGCAGTAACACTGCTGAGTAGTTAGCAGAATTTGCTCCTCATCTGACCCTGATTTTGGTCTTCCTGCCTTTTAAGTTTCCCCACCCTGGAACAGCTTTTTCTAACATTATTTTGCCCTGGATGCATGATGAGTTTTCACAGATGCCCCCTTTAGGTCTGTATTCTGCACCCCGACCCTGCCACAGGGCAAGCACACCCAGGGTGTGCTCAACGGCCACGTGGCAGGCAGCCGCGTGTGAGCCTCCTACAGGAGATGCAGCGTTTGTTCTTGGAGTCAGATGCTCACCTGTGAGGACGGGCAGGGTCAGTGGAGGAATCTAGGATACGGGTTTCTCTCAGAGGGCGCCTGACTTCTGAGGAACTGGAAGAATTCAAGTGAACAGGCTGGGGAAAGGGACTGTTCAAAGTCCTTACACAGGTTGGAGGGAGGTGCATATCAGGTGTGATCAGGCTTTCAGGATCTCAAGGGAGTTGCTTCGAGAGTGCTTGGCTTTGAGGGTGGTTAACCCACAGGAAGTCTCTCTCATTCAAGAATCTACACCATGAGGTTTGAAAAACAGGCCAGCTGAAATCAGCCAGGCCCATTCATTCACTCCTGAGCTTCCTGGGTTTAGCTACTTCATCTGAAAACACCAACAGGTAAAGGCAGCTTGCTTTGAGTCACAGAGTCCAAGCCTTGACACCAGATCACCTGAGGCTTATTAAGTCACAGCCACGCCCACTGTCTGCCTAAGACTTCCACCTGTTATTCTTAGCTGCCAGGAAATAAGCCGAACCCAGGTCAACAGTGATGTTTCCATTTTGTTTAGCTGGATCCTGAAATAAAACAATTTCAAATTTTAGGGAATGTGGGCACATTACCCTGTGCCACACACAGTCATCACCAGAAAGAAGTCCAAATCACCCCAGCTCATGAAATATTAATGAAAAGCAGGAAGTTACTTGTACTAACTTCTACATAGTGAAATGGACCAGAACTCCAATCAGAGCTGTAACTTCCACTTACATGACACAGAGAGCTAACAGTTTTTAAGAGCTCGTGGGGTGGTGGAAGATCTTAGCTCTTCTCTGTGCAAAACTAGGAGTTTTCAAAAAATTGTCTTTGATTTTATTGTCTGAATAATTTGGGGGCTATTTTTAGAAAAAGCTGGTTCATTGTTCTAGGAGGGGAAGTCAACTGAAAGCATACTAATAACAATAGGCATTTTAGAATTATAATTACTTCCAAATGGATGTTTACACATTTCCTCACCTCTTAAAAAAATATGTAAGTATGTTACCATCTGTTTCATGGTGCCTGTGAATGGAAATCTTTACTCTGCTCTTTAAATAGCTGCCACCAAGTTTAAGACCATAATAGTAACATCTTTGTCATCTTTTCTGCTATTATTAAATGGACGTATTGTGTGACTCAACGTTTATGGTTGCTTTTGGGAAATAATAAAAATAGTATGATCTGAAGGAAATTAATCAATTATGCATATTTTAACTTGTTCTTTTTAAATATCAACCAACAATTAAGGAACATTTTGCAAGTACTGACTGAAATTTTTATCCTGGGCTTTCCTTATCCCAAAGACCATGGGGTATTTCTCAAGGAGACTGGAGACAGATGTATTCCCAGTAATAAAGTAGCTCAGGGCACCTTGGAAAGTACTAAATGTGTATTACAACCTTTTCTGTGGGGCTGCTTTAGGAAATCTCCAGATCATGAAGGAATGTGTCAGGCAGTCATTAATGGTATGCATGAGAATTTCTGCCAGCTTTTTAAGTGTTTCTCAGCAAGGAATAGGCCCTCTTTCAAGAATGTATGAGTAAATCACTGCAAATTACAGGAAAAAAAAAAGCAACATGGAAAAATTAAAGTCCAAATTCGAACTTATTTCTATGGACAAACCTACCCATTTTTCCCTCTTCCTAGCTTGGTAAGCAGCGTTGCAGTCTATCCTGTTTAAGAAAGCTTGAAGCCACCCTCCGCTCCTCCCACTTCCATCTGGTGGCAAAGCCAAATGAAGTCTCCCCCCAGGATTCTTTTGTGTCCATCCCTCTATCTTTCTCCACATGCCTAGATCCTAGTTAACATCCCTGGCATTGGATCATGAAGAAAGTCTCCACATCAATCATTCTGCCTCTATTCTGGCCTTAGATCATTGGAAAAAGGGTAACATTCTGGAAGGAGATATGACAGAGTTATCACTACCCTTCCTTCCTCTGTGGTATTTCTCTTTTACTCTTCCTTCTAAGGCAGCGTTTTAGGTGGTACTTGGTAGGGAAGGAGTTGCCTTTGGGATGAGTATGCTTTTGCTTGGGAGATACATTTTCATTTTCATTTTGGATGAAGGTAAGGCTGGGGAACCGAAGAAACACAAGTTATTGAGGGCGCCTGGCTGGCTCAGCTGGAAGAAAATGCAACTCTTGATCTTTGGGTTGAGTTCAAGCCCCACATTAGGCATAGAGATCACTTAAAAAGAAAAAAGAAGGGTGCCTGGCTGGTTCAGTTGGTTAAGCATCTGACTCTTCATTTTCGCTCAGGTCATGATCTCAAGGTTGTGAGACTGAACCCTGCATTGGCTCCACACTGGGCATGGAGCCTGCTTGAGATTCTCTCTTTCTCCCTCTCCTTCTGCCCCTCTGCCCCATCTGCCCTCCCTACAAAAGGAAAACAACAGGTTTTCTGATGCTGCTTTGGCTTACACTCTGAAGAATCTTGAGAGAAGCATGGACAGTGCTAAATCATCAGCTAGGTCAGGAGGGTTAGAGACCTGACAATGACCATGGGCAGAAATTGGGCAGGAAGGTGGTCTGCTCCTCATAGTTTCTTGTGTGCTATCTCTCAGGGACCTAACTGCTGTGGAAGATGGCTAGCTGGAGAGCAGATATAGTCAAGATAAGGTTAATATTAATTCCAGGACTATGTAACTAGCATTCTATGTTAGTCAAATTTGAAACATTTTTCTAAACTGGTATTTCTTTTCCTATGACAATTGTTGGACATCTCATTTGTTTACCATATCCAAAATATCTTAAAAAGAAACCTACACCAAAACATCAATACAGTGATTTTTTTTTCCCATGATGGTAGGATAGCAGTGCCTTACATACAGGAGGACTAGAAATAATACACATATATATATCTCTATACACACTTACATACATTTTATATATAATGATAACACAATGACTTAATAAATTAAGCTGCCCATTTTCACGTAGAGGAAATAAGTTGCCAGTGTATGAATGGATTCCACCTGACCCCTCTGCCAAAAATATAAAAATCAGTCATTTTTGTTTTTACATATGAAGTGTAGCTTTTTTGGGGCGACTGCGTGGCACAGTTGATTAAATGTCCAACTCTTGGTTTAGGCTCAGGTCATGATCTCGGGGTTGTGGGATTGAGCCCCACGTCGGGCTCCACACTCAGTGCAGAGTCTGCTTAAGTTTCTCTCTCACTCTGCTCCTCTTTCCCGCACACCCTCTAAAATAAATGCATCTTTTCTTGAAAATTAGAAGTTCGGCTTTTTCTTAAAATTTTTAAAAGATTTATTTATTTATTTGACCAAGATCACAAGTAGGCAGAGAGGCAGGCAGAGAGAGAAGAAGCAGGCTCCCCGTTGAGCAGATAGCCAGATATGGGGCTCGATCCCAGGACCCCAAGATCATGACCTGAGCTGAAGGCAGAGGCTTACCCCACTGAGCCACCCAGGTGGCCCACTTTTTCTTCATTTTCATAGCAATCCATAACCTAAAATCAGTCTAAGGATACCATGCAGATTTAGCCAACTGTTAAAACAGGGAAAGGTGCACACACACACACACACACACACACCCCAGAAGAGGTAAAATAATGAAGAAAATGCCAAATATGGTGATCCTATGGAAAAACCTACATTGCTGATGGGAGTGCACACTGATACAACCTTCGGACACTCACATAATCCACGAAAGCTGACCATGTGCACACCTCTGACCCAGCCATTGCGGCTCCTGGGACCCACTCCCCAGAAAGGCTGCACCAAGAGCACGCACTAGGCTATTCTTGGATTATGTAGTAACACGTAATAACCTAAAACTACTCAAATGTCAACAGTAGGATGTGTCAATTGTGGTATATTCATACAACGAGCTATGATTCAGCAATGATTGATCTGCAGTTACCTCGACATGTGGATGAATCGCACCAACAACGCTGAGTAAGAGAAGCCAGGTGAAACAGACCATGCCCTGCATGACTCCCTTAAGAGAAAAATACAAGCCCCGGCAAAACAGCTGTCCGCTGCGAGGAGTCTGAATAGTGCTTCACCTCGGTGAGGAGGTTTCTGGGAACCTATAATATGCTGCGGCCACAATGCGGGTGTAGGCTACAGGGGTGTGTTGAGTGGTGGAAACATGTGCACTTCTCTGTCTGTACGGCATGGTCTTAATGCTAAAATGCAAACAAGGCAGGCTAGAAGACATGATTAGGGAAGACGGGTGGAACAGAGGTTTATAATTATCCGGATGTCTGTCACCTGCCAGGGCGTCTGACTTCATGAGCTTCCCGGGGAACATGAGGCCCGGGAGCGACGCGCCCGCGAAGGCTTGCCAGCACTAACAGCCTGCACGCCAGACTCCACATGCTGGCTCGCCTCCTCTCTCCACTTGAAGTGTTCCTTTTTGGTTTACTCTTACCGCAAGGTCTTTGCCTCGTGCTTTCAATGTTTTTGACCCGTATGTCAAAGGGCCAGAAAGCATTATGAAGGAGGAACTTTTTAAAATGTGTAATAGCACTGGGTGTTACACACAACTAACGAATCATGGAACAGTACATCAAATACTAATGACATACAATACGGTGGCTAACAGAACATAGTAAATGTGTAATGGTGATTGACATGAGTGTCCATTTCACACAGAAATCATCCTACGAAGTTCTTGGTGTAATTCTAGAGCCCAGTAAGCACGATCATGGCCTTATGAAAGATTTTTGTATGTTCCAGAGTTGTTGGATACTGTCAACAAGACACTGTGAGAAATGGTAGCGGGGATATGGGCTTCACAACCTTCCTGGATGCTTTGTTTCACAGCTTCTCAAATGTGGAAAACATGCAAAGTCTTTGATGATGTAGCAGGAGGATCAGGCAAAGAATGACCTGATTAAGGGCACCTGGGTGGCTCAGTCAGTTAAGCAACTGCAGGTCATGATCTGGGATCGAGGCCCTGCTCAGCGGGGAGTCTGCTTCTCCATCTTCCTCTTCCTCCTCTCACCCTGCTCGTGCTCTCTCTCAAATAAATAAAATCTTAAAAAAAAAAAAGACCTGATTAAAAATCTAGGGTAAAAGTTTAGAAATATGACTACATTGTTTGTTTCCAAAGGATTTCCTGCTGAACTGGTCACACATTTATTGAGCTCCACCTGAAATAGTCCGTGTTGCAGATGGGGTTCCTGTGGGGTGAGCCTGACTATCTCTGCCAAGGGCTTATGCTCTAGGTAGAGAAACACAAAACCATGACAAAATATTGGTGAGATGCTAAAACGGTCGATACCCTATAGCATGATGAGGAGTTGTGGGCAGGGAATGTCTCTGAGGAAGGGACACCTAAAGTGAGACCAATGATGTAGCGGTGGGTGCACATGGATATTGGGCGAGGGGCAGTGCTTCCAAGAAGGAACTGCAAATATGAATGATACTGACCCATCCCCGGAACATGCAGGAAGGGTATAAATTAGGAAGGGATGGAGTGCTGAGGACACATGAGTCAGGGAGATGAGCATGGGCTGGAGGCCTCAGAGACCAGAGAATTTATGGAGGAGAGCACCAGAATGAGGGAATGGGTGGGTCACAGGTATGGGTTTCAGGACAAGGTTTCCATGTTGGTGCAGTTGGTCAAGGCTGACTCTACAGATGATCACATAAGTGAGGGCTGAGGTGTGGGAGGTTTTGGGAAAAGCCTTTTGGAAGTGAGAAATCAAGAAGCCTTGAGACCAGAGGGCAGCACAGGTCATTTACAGGAATGAAGACAGGGCCAGCACTGGAGAGAAAATGACGCCCACGTTCTAGAGTCTTCTACCTGAGGGCAGGGGCCAGAGAGTGAGCAGATGACGGAAAGGAGCAGAAGCTGAGGTTCACTCTAAGGACATGCCTTCAGAAGAAGTATTTTTTTTTAAGTTGTGGTAAATTTACATAACATAAAATTTATCATTTTAACCATTTTTAAGTGTACAGTTCAGCGGCACTAAGCACACACACACTGCTGTCCAACCATCACCACCATCTGTCTGCAGAACGTTTTCATCTCCAATCCCTGAATTCATGAAACACTAACTTCCCATCCCCACCTCCCCAAGCCCCTGACAACCGCCATTCTACTTTCTGTCTCTAAAAATATGAGTCGTCTAGGTACCTTGAGTAAGTGGGACCACACAGTATTCATCATTTCACATCTGACTTATTTCACCCAGCATTGTGTCTTCAGGGTTCATCCATGTTGTAGCCCGTCTCGGAACTTAACAGTAGGGTATTTGAGGGAAGAATGTTTTCAAAGTGGCCATAGAGACACCCACTTAACTTCTAAGAATGGAAGTAAGTGGTAGAATTTCAGTGGAAAAATGCCTGCAATTACCAGGGCCATGGGGGAAAGCACTGTCTTCAGAGAGTAGCCAGATTTCAGTGAGAGAAGGAAGGGAAGGGATGTTGAGACACTTGTGAAAACCTGGGGCATTCTGCTGGCAGACTGATTTCCAGAGAGCACGGCAGGCAGGAGGCTGAGGGGCATCCGATGAAGCTAGATCATGGAGGTATTCATCCCTGTAGTGACCAGGATCAGAAGCCAAGTGGGAATACCAGGTTTATTTGGAGAAGTCCTGCAGGTCTTGGGCTGGCACTTAAGGATAATCATTGAAAAATAATGAGCAATGAGGGGCGCCTGGGTGGCTCAGTCAGTTAAATGTCTGCCTTTGGCTCAGGTCATGATCCCAGGGTCCTGGTATCCCAACATTGGGCTCCCTGCTCAACAGCAAGCCTGCTTCTCCCTCTGTGCTCTCCCCCACCCTCTCAAATTAAAAAAAAAAAAATTAAAAAAATAAATTAATAAAAAAATAATGGGCAATTGATCCAGAATTTCTACAACAGTGTGTAGGGACCTGTGCCACGAAGGGAAGAGATCATGGGGCTTCAAGTCAGAGGGTCTACTTCTACTCTGACCTTTGCCACTTGTGTGGTCTGGACCAAACAACTTCATCCTCCTAAGCCTTCACCTCCTCATCTGGATATCAGCCACCTGGAGACTGGCTCAAAGTCCTAAATGAGAGAATGTGCAGGAGAGGTCTCTGAAGACTAGTAAGTGCTACTCTAATGCCATTATTATTGTAAGTTTAATTATAATTAGTTATAATTGTGGTGATTATGGATTATGGTGATTGCTACACACCCTGAATAGAGTAAAAAAGCCATTGAACTGTACACTTTAAATGGGTGAATTGTATTGTATTATAAATGATCTCCCAATATAATATTATTAAAATGCTGTTACTTTATATAGACTTGTCACCGGCAACAAATGTAACATGGTTATCAATTACAATTAAAACAATTTTTTTAGATGCCATTTTTCAATTTACCTTAAAGGCAGCATGTTGGGCTGTATGAGTCCAGAAGAGCAGGGACACCGGCCGTAAGCTCAGTTCTGGCCCTAACGTGGTGACCCTCCATAAGTCATTTGCCTGTGCTGGGCTTCTGGTGGCTAAGTCATTTCTACTTGCTGTTTTGTAAACTTCACGTTCACTGGGCATGGTATTTAATTGGGCATTGTTACTTTTGTTAGGTATGACAAAGGAATTCCATGACTTAGAGACATCAGGGCAAGGAAAGAAAGACACGCAGGAAGAAGAGTAAGGAGACAACACGTGGCAGGGAGGAGCAGCAACACACAAGTAACCCAGAGTTGCAAGTAGCGAGGGGGAGAGGGCTGTGGGTGCATGATCCAGCACTGGGGTGTAGTCGGAGAGTGAACAAGCCACCCGACTCCCGAAGGAAACTCTACATCATGGCCCAGAACTGTGTATAACATCTCATATTTAGACAGATTTTCAAGTCTATATCTGAAAAAGGAAGTGTCATGAAAATACTTTCCCGGGGCGCCTGGGTGGCTCAGTCCATTAGGCATCTGCTTTCAGCTCAGGTCATGATACCTGGGTCCTGGAATTGAGTCTCAAGTCGGGCTCCCTGCTCAGCAGAGAGTCTGCTTTTCCCTCTGCCTCTGCCCCTGGTTGCAATGTTGCTCTCTCTCTCTCTTTCTCCCAAATAAGTAAATAAAATCTTAAAAAAAAAAAAAAGCAAATACTTCCACAAACATCATGTTATAGTGGGAAATTCAGATGAACATGCCAGTCACCTTATATAGCATCTCAGTACTCTCTTGTATATGGGAGTTGGTTGGTACAAAGATCCGGAATGCAAGCTCTTTCCCTGGTTAAAAGCACAAGAAGTGCTCTTTGGCCCAGAGAATGATCACATTTATAGTCTTTCCTACATGCAACAGTGGAGACATGGTTCTCAAAGTGCAAGTGGAGAAACAGACATGAGTAAAGCTTAAATCATTACATTTCAAATTTTATTTGATAGAGAGGATAGAGTAAGTGCAGTTAATCCCACATTGGCCCTCACTGTGTTCAATCTGCATATTTCATCTCTTTCCCTGGTTTTGAAATCTAAATACATCTAGAGCCCAGAGGGTATCATGTATTATGCATGCTTCAATATAGCCCTAGGAGTGTGAACTGAAATTTGATGTGAATTTAAATCCTCTATAAACTCACACTTACGAAACTGTCTAAAGTAAGGCTGCAACTTCAGAGTGAAGCCAGTTTCTTCTTCGGTTCTGAGGTGATACAAGGAATATACCCTCCCAAAAAGAAAAGGTTATAAAGGCCCTCTGTGCTCTCCTAATTGGCCCCCTACTCCGAGTTACACTCTGAATTCCTTTCCATACCAGGACAAGGGTCTGGAAACCTCTGATATCCTCAGAGGCATTTCTGGAGGTGATACAGTTTCCTCAACCCAGAGAGTTCTCCAAATTAAGGATGTGGAGGGGGAAGTGCAATATAATCACCATCATCCTTGCTCAAGGCCAGCCAGGGAAACTGCAGCGAGGAAGAGGCTGTGTAGGGGCGGGGGTGGGGAGGGTAGGAGGGGTGGAGAAAGTGAGGGTAGGGGGTTAGTGAAGGGCTGCAATCAAGGAAGCATCCCAGCCTCTCTGAGGGATAAGACTTCATCAAAGAGCTGGCCTGGAGCACACACTGTCAAGATCTTTTGGCAAACAGAGTCTCCTGTTACCCTTGCTGCATATGCCCAGAGTGGCCTGGTAGCCACTCTGTCAATGTTGAAGTGACCTACCAAGCTTTTGAAAGGCCCTTAGGAAATAAGGTTCTTAGTATAACTAAAAGGGGCTGGTAGAACAGACACGGTGCCCTTCTGATGTAATGCAGTGGGAAGTTCAAGCACCACCCAGGAAGTGGTCTGGTCAAGTCACGGAATCTAAGCCTATTCCAGCCTTTGGATATAACATCTAGTTTGCAGAAGTTTAGGAAGTAGAGGAACACGTTCAGTGTCATGAGGAAAAACTAAATAAATCTATGACGTAGAATAATTCCCAGGGCACTGGATCCAGTTTCTTTCCCAAGTTAGAATGTGAAAAAAAAGATGGAGAGTAGACGAAGTAGTCAGACAGAAACTAAGGAGAAACGATGTGACATGGTCAGTGTTAGGGACTGAACTGGGTCCCCCTCATTTTTATGTTGAAGTCCTAATACCCAGTACTTCAGAATGTGACTATCTTTGGACACAGGGTCTTTAAAAGTGGTGATTACGGTAAAATAAGGCCAGTGGGGTGGGGCCACAACCCAATCTAACTGGTGTCCTTATAAGAAGCAGAAATTTGGACACAAGAAAGACACTGAAGATCCATGTGCACACAGAGGAGGAACATGTGAAGGCAAAGAAGAGAGCTGAGTGCCGAGTCAGAGAGACGCCAGGAGAAACCAAACGTGCTCACACCTTGATCTTGAACGTTTAGCCTTCAAACTGTGAGAAAATAAAGTTCTGTTGTTTAAACCACCCAGCTGGTGGTATTTGGTATGGCAGCTCTAGGAAACGAATAGAGAAGTTAAGCGATGCTAAAATAGTGTTAACCTTGTTGGGTGTGACAAAGGCATTGCTACTATTATATGGACATTACATTTTAAATGCACTTATTATAAGGTTATTAATTTCTTAAAAGTAACATTTTTATTTTAACTGTCTTTAGTCAATAACATTTGTAATGAAGCTTCCTATCATTGTCCCAAAGCAATTAGTTAGAACTACGGAAACTCTTATGGACAAGGCCTCCTTCTTTGATCACAAGCAAGAGTAAGCCCTCACCCAGGGCTGCAGAAGCCCCCCACCACTCTGGTCAAATCTACTGGGGTTCTCCTAATCCGTTCTGTTTATCTGGCCACAGATCTTACAGACATTAGGCCTGGATGACTATTTGTTATTTGACGAACTAATTTTCCACCAATTAGAGCAGATGGGTAGTGAAATGTGTTAATGTACATGCAAATGAAGGATAATAAAAGTGTAGAAAATCTGTGTTCCTAAGTAACTAGCTACATTTCTGTACTCCTTACAGGTCTGTCTGGGCAAATTTTTTGCTATGTCTCTTTTTACAAATTCTACCTTCCCACATAGAAAATTCTCCATGATCCCTTAGTGGATAGAAGCATTGGGTCCTCAAACTTGGCCTTATGTCCATTATTAGATGTTTTCATCCTGTGATGATAGCAAGCTCCCATCCCATTTAAACGTTTTAGATTGTAAGTGATTTGACTTTGTGAAAGCCTCGAGCATCAGAGTTATAAACTCAGCCTTCGTGCATATTATTTCCCTCTGGCCCTTCTTCCTTAGTACTTTTGGGGCTTGTTAAATGTCCTTAAGTTTTTCCTGTTCATAGGAAAATGCTGAATATTAAGGTGGTGGATACCAAAAGGAGCCTTAAGTTAGATCCTCTGACTTCATTTCCTATTGGAGATTGTCTTTCATTGAATTTTTGGTCTTGTCTTTCTGAAATTTTTTTAAGAGTGAACAGTTTTTCTAAGAAAAAACATTGCTAAGTGGTTGAACGTCATATTTACTTTCATATAGACTGTTTCCTACAAAAATGCAGTAATACTTCACACTTCTATTTAGGTTATAGATGAGAGGGAAGCAAAACTTTTCTGTAAAGGACCAGAGAGTCAGTACTGCAGTCTTTGCAAGCCATATGGTCTCTATAGCAACATCTCAGCTCTGCCTCTATTGGCGCAAAAGCAGTCACAGACATCATATCACTGAGTGAATGTAGCTGTGTTCCAACATTGAAATTCAAATTTCATAACATTTTCATATGTCATGAAATACTCTTTTCCTTTTGATTTTCCCCCCCAACAATTAAAAAACGTAAATATTGAGCTTCTCAGTTGGTGACCACATCTAGATGCTAGGAGAGCAGTGTCCCCACAGAGAGCACGGAAGCTCCATGTCCCTCCCCCATGCCTTTCCCTCAGCATCCCTTCCACTGGGCTGTGGCTGAGTTACCGACCTCCCCTGTGCAAGAAGGAATGCTGCTAGCACACTGCCTTTGGATTTGAACTATAATTCTTCCCTGAGTCTCCAACATGCCAGTCCTAGCCCATCAAGACTTTGGATGTGCCAAGTTTCCACAATTCTGTGAGCCAATTCCTCGAAATAAATTTCTCTCTCTCCCTCTCTCTCCACACACACACACACACACACACACTAATTTTTTAAAAATGTAATAACCATTTTTAGTGTGCAGGTCATACAAAGCCAGGCAGCAGTCTGGATGTGGCCTAGGCAACCTAGTTTGCTGACCTCTGTAGTAAATATATAGAAAATCTCAGTAGATTGTTTATGGTTTTAGAAAAGAAAGTGCAGATTCTAGGGCAGTAATATCCCATTGATTATGCCAAAGAATCTCCCACCAGAACCTCATGAGAATTTAGTACAGAGCAAAGCAAGCTACATTTCATAAAGAGCCTAACAAATTCTCATTTCTGCCTACAGTCCAGACCAATCCTTTCATTTCAAAACACATCAAACCAGCGTCTACTCACCACCACAGCTGGAGCTTTTGTGGACATCAAAGAGTTTAGGATTTAGAGTAGACTTCTGAGGCTCCTCTTCTGCTCCCTCTGTTTCCTCTCCAATCTTCTCCAAGTCCATACATGGTGCCCCTATCTACCCACATCCGAGGAATCACCTTGATTCCTCTCTCTGCTGCTCAATCATTGGCAAGCCTGCCACTCTGGAGCGGACGTTGGGTCTACCCACTTCTCTCCAATTCCACTGCCTGCCCAGCCCAGGTGGGCACCATCTTTTGCAAGGACCACTACAGTGAGCTCTAATCTCCTTGCACTTTATTGCCCACAGATTTTCCAAGACAGTGACCAAGAGTTGAGTAGTTGCAATAAAGACCACGTGGCCCATAAACTCTAAAATATTTACTGATTAAATACAGTCCACATTTTGTGAGTCCCTTCCTGTGGCCTTCAGTGGCAATCTACAACACCGGAAGAAAATCTAAACTCTTTATCAGAGCCTACTTTTTCTAAGTATGGCTTCCAAATAATGCAGTTTCTCCTTTATCTATATGAGCAAAAGTAGTAGTCATCACACCTTACATTTAATTTGTGAAATGATTCTGTGGATATTTCAAGATCCTCTTTTATCAGTGGGGAACTCAGACTCACAGAGCTTGTGTGATATGCCCAACCCCCAAAGTCAGGCCCCAAACAGACGTGAATGTAGATCATTCGGCTCTAGGCTCAGGTCCATCCCACCACCCCACAGGGCCTTGCTCTTGACACCACAGCTGTGCACGGGCTTCAGTTGGACAGGTTTGGGTTATTTTTGGATACCCTTCTGTAAATGCCTCTGGAGTCCTTTTTCTAGTAGGGCTGCTTCTGATTAGAATGGAAACTCCAATGTACTACCTTGGTTCCATGCTCCCTTAGTGTTCCCAGGACAGCCTCTGGGGGCTGAGCTGATGGAATGTTTTTGTCTGCTCTTCCCAGGGTATATGTGGGAGAAATCTCTGGTCCTCAAGGTTCTGGTTTTCTACAATTTTTGCCAGAATAGCTACTGAATTTTAGGTTCCTGTCCCCTCCTTGGCATAAAATGTTAAATAGCTAGATATGTAGAACAAACATTTAAAACTGAAAAAATTTCAAGTAACTGAAATGTTTACTGGTTATGCATTTTGGCCTCCCTGTAGTACCATAGCTATTTGACAATCTTTTTGTAAGACAATATAAGGTGGTTAGATACAGAGATCCAGAAATAAAACCCCCATCCTAAGGGATACATTAAAAGGCTCACAGAACATCTGAATCTTGATTTTGGCTCAAATCTTGATCTCAGGGTCCTGGGATCAAGCACTATGTCGTCGGGCTCTGTACTCAGTGGGGAGTCTGCGTGAGGATTTTTCTCTCTCCCTCTGCCCCGTCTCTCTACTCATGTGTTCTGTTTCTCTAAAATATGTAAATCTTTAAAAAAAAATTCATAGATGATTGTTTTTTTTTTAAGGTTTTATTTATTTATTTGAGATAAAGAAAGAGAGAGAACAAGATCAGGGGAGCAGAGGGAGAGAGAGAAGCAGGCTCCTGGCTGAGGAGGGAGCTAGAAATGGGGACCATGTCATGAGATCATGACATGGCATCACGACCTGAGCCAAAGGCAGACACTTACCTGACTGAACCTCCCAGGCACCCTGACAACCAATTTCCATTAAGAAAACATAATCTCTGTATATGTAGCTCCTGATTCTCAGAATACATATGATATATTTTAAATAAATATATGCTCTATCTAAATTAGTATTTATAGGTTTTTGGGGGGTAGAGGGAGAGAGAGAGAATCTTAAGTGGGATGTGGGACTTGATTTCATGACCCTGAGATCATGACCTGAGCCAAAATCAAGAGTTGGATGCTGAACTGACTGAGCCAACTAGGTGCCCCATAAATTAGTATTTATAGTTTTAATACATTCATGATTTTGAATACATCATTGAAAGATAAGAAAAAGAGATAAACCTTTTTTTTCATTTACGACATTTGTTTAATATGCTCAGCTGAGTTTTTCACTTCCTTAGATTTTGCAGAATTGTACCTTTTTCATACCTCTTTGCATCCTTTCATTCACCCTCCTTTAACCCAAATTTATTCAACATCATCTGGTCATGATGTTCAGATGTTTTTGTTACTAAGTACTTCATCTCACCAAAAGAATAGCACAGTCTAATTAGTCATTTAAAGGGCCAGAAGTAATTTAACTTCTCCAACAAAGCCTTAGCTCTCATAGGAATTTGATAAATTCCAGTTTGTTGCATAACCAGATCCTACAATTCTTGTGCCTTGACTTAAATCTGCCCACAAACTGTAAGGAGTGCAGTCTCCCTAGAATTTAGAGGTCAGATCAATGAAGCCCGCTCTCATGATGCTGAGGAACTAAAGACTGAGGTACATCTGTGGCCTTGGGGACACAGACCGGAGGTGCTGTGCTGCTCTCTCAGGTCAGGAGAGGCCTGTGTTATCCCCGAAACACCTTTCTGCCTCTAAGACTACTATTCTCACCTTCTACTTAGAGCAGAATCTAATTGTTTCCATATACTAGTGCAATCTTTTTAAAATTAAATTTTTTTATTTGAGAGAGAGAGAGATTAAGCAAGCAAGGACACACATGAGTGAGGGTGTGCAGAAGGAGAAGGAGAAGCAAACTCCCCACTGAGCAGGGAGCCCAATGAGGGACTTGATCCCAGAACCCTGAGATTATGACCTGAGCTGAAGGCAGACACTTAATCGCTTAATCAACTGAGCCACCCAGGCACCCCTAGTGCAGTCTTTTAAAAAAGAAACAAATGCATAAGTCAAAATAAAAGTGTGGCTTGTAACAGAAAATTTAATATGAAGATTAGTTATATTTGAAGCATTCATGGAGAGAATGTTAAAATTATTCCTAGCCCCCACACAGACTCTCCTCTGCAAAACTGAACCAGCTGTCCTTTCCAGAGAATGCTGGTAGACTTTTTTTTGTTGTTGTTGTTGTTTATTTGTTTATTTACAGCATAACAGTGTTCATTGTTTTGGCATCACACCCAGTGCTTCATGCAGTCCGTGCCCTCCCTATTACCCACCACCTGGTTCCTCAACCTCCCCCCGCCCCCCACCCCTTCAAGACCCTCTGGTTGTTTTTCAGAGTCCATAGTCTCTCATGGTTCATCTCCCCTTCCAGTTTCCCTCAACTCCCTCTCCTCTCCATCTCCCCATGTCCTCCATGTTCTTTGTTATGCTCCACAAATAAGTGAGACCATATGATACTTGACCCTCTCTGCTTGACTTATTTCGCTCAGCATAATTTCTTCCAGTCCCGTCCATGTTGCTACAAAAGTTGGGTATTCATCCTTTCTGATGGAGGCATAATACTCCATTGTGTATATGTACTACATTTTCCTTATCCATTCATCCGTTGAAGGGCATCTTGGTTCTTTCCACAGTTTGGCGACCGTAGCCATTGCTGCAATAAACATTGGGGTACAGATGGCCCTTCTTTTCACTACATCTGTATCTTTGGGGTAAATACCCAGCAGTGCAATTGCAGGGTCATAGGGAAGCTCTATTCTTTTTTTTTTTTTTTTAAGATTTTATTTATTTATTTGACAGAGAGAGATCACAAGTAGACAGAGAGGCAGGCAGAGAGAGTGAGAGGGAAGGAGGCCACCGCGGAGCAGAGAGCCGGATGCGGGGCTCGATCCCAGGACCCTGAGATCATGACCTGAGCCGAAGGCAGCGGCCTAAACCACTGAGCCACCCAGGCACCCCGGGAAGCTCTATTCTTAATTTCTTCAGGAATCTCCACACTGTTCTCCAAAGTGGCTGCACTAACTTGCATTCCCACCAACAGTGTAATAGGGTTCCCCTTTCTCCACATCCTCTCCAACACACGTTGTTTCCTGTCTTACTAATTTTGGCCATTCTAACTGGTGTCAAGTGGTATCTCAATGTGGTTTTAATTTGAATCTCCCTAATGGCTAGTGATGATGAACATTTTTTCATGTGTCTGATAGCCATTTGTATGTCTTCGTTGGAGAAGTGTCTGTGCTGGTAGACTTTTTAAAGTATTTCCTAATACTGTTTTCTTATTGGCAACATCTTGTAATAAAACATACTGGTATGACACCAAGTAGTCAGTTGTGGACTTTACTGAGAGCAAACTATTTTGAATATAATTCTTTGTTACTAAATTTTATTTATTTTGTGGTCTACAAAACACAAAAATTTTGGCAAATTTGAATTCATAGATGTATTAAGTAATATTTTCATAGGTATTAAGTCATAGGTATAGGCCATATATAAAAATATATTTGAAAAAATACCCTTTTCAGAACCCTGTTTGAATGGTGAAAATCTTAGTATCTGTACCAGATAAAAATATATCAAAATATAGGGACGCCTGGGTGGCTCAGTTGGTTAAGCGGCTGCCTTTGGCTCAGGTCATGATCCTAGCGTCCTGGGATCGAGTCCCACATCGGGCTCCTTGCTTGGCAGGGAGCCTGCTTCGCCCTCTGCCTCTGCCTGCCACTCTGTCTGCCTGTGCTCTCTCTCTCTCTCTCTGACTCATAAATAAATAAAATCTTAAAAAAATATATATATCAAAATATAAGTGTTGAAAATAAAATTATACATGTTTAGGGGCCTAAAATAATGATGGATACATATTAGAGGAATAATGATAATAGGTCCCACTTATTGAATGCTCTCTTGAAACTTCTGCTGCACATTTCTTTTTATAAAGTAAGTGTAATTATTCCTATTATACATACTCAGAATTGGAGGCTCAGACAATTAAGTGAGCAAAATAAAAATTCAAGCTCCATTTTCCTTCATACCAATGCTCGTGTTTTTTACACTATGTAACTGCAATGTGAAACATAACGAGTTGCAAGGATCATAACATACTTCTTTTCCTTCTAACATTTTTAAACTCATAAAACATATAGTGCACTTTACAGTTGTAAATGGCAAGGTTTTTTAAATGACAAGATTTTTAATGTTAATTTTCTCAGTTATATTGGAAACAAGTGATTCAATAGAAAGATGATAATAGTATCCAAAGATAGAAAGAGGAAAAAGAAAGAAAAGAAACTTAATTCAGGAAAAATATCTTTAAGAAAAAAGACAACAGGTCAAGGCAGACCACAGTTCCTTTGCACCAACCAAAAAGGTCAGAAAAATAACTAGAATCACATTTCTAAAGACCTCAAAGAACGGTGGAAGCAAAAAGATTAAATTAACATTTCTGAGAGGCACAGCTCTTCAAAAGTGAGAAGTCTGTCATCAGGTGTTTTTTCCCCTTGAGGGCATTTGCTGACTCTAGGCTTGGGTTGAGAATATAAAGGGACTCCATAGTCTCATGTGGGACAGCTAGTCCCCACGTGTAACAAGACCATCCTCAAACACATAACTGGCCTCCTCCAGGCATTTACCAGATGTGGAAGCCACCTGGGTAAGGTGGGCGCAGAAAGCAAGCTCAAAACTTCTGAAGGGAACACTGAGTGTCTTAGTCTTTCAAGACTGAGGAGATAGAAACCCACTAGGCTCTAACTCTGAAGCCCAGGAGAAAACACTTGAGGAATGGGAAAAAGCCAGAGGTTACCTATTTCTTATTAAAATTGCAACTGGCCCCAACTCATTTCAATACCTGTTAGTACTGAAGTGGACAGTTTCTCAGCCTCACACAGGAAACCCCTCCAAGGGAGTGTCCTTGCTGGGGATCCATATTATCTGAACAAACACAGTTTCTTTATATATAATGTGTACACACAATAAATGTCAGGAAGTATGTGAACAGACAGAAAAATATGACAGAAGAAACAAATAATAGATATAGACTCACAAACAATATCAATATTAGATTTAGTAGATAAGCATTTGATGCACAAAACTGATGAAAAGATGAAGAATTTCATCAGAGAATTTAAATGTATTAAAAAGAATCAAATAGACATAATACATTTTTTGAACGAAACACTTTCTGAAATTAACAACTCCCTGGATGGCTTGATGGAAGCCTGGGCACAGCAGAAAACAGGTTAAATAAAATAATACACAGGTCAAAAGAAAATATTTGAAGGGAAGAAGAGAGAGAGACCAAACAAACATACAAATGGATAAAACAGAGCATAGAATAAGAGACACAAGGGAAGAAAGGCCAAATCTAACATATGTAGACCTTTTTAAAATTAAATATTTTATTTATTTATTTGACAGAGAGAGAGAGTGTGCTCGAGAGCAGGAACACAAGAATGGGGAGTAGGAGAGGGAGAAGCAGGCTTCCTGCAGAGCAGGGAGCCCTATGCAGGGTTCAATCCCAAACAACTAAGCTGCCCTGGCATCCCTGTAGAATTTGAGTCCCAGAAGCAGGAGAGAAAGAGAGAAAACAGGCAAGAAGTTGTTGTGTGAACATTTCCCAAAATTGATGAATGATATAAATCTACAGATAAAAAAGCTCAGTGTGAAAAAAAAAAAAAAAAAGCTCAGTGTGTTGAAAGCAGGACAGATACAAAACCACACATTTTGTGGCAAGTCAAAAACAAAGAGAAGAATTTTAAATCAGTAAGATGAAAAGCCGTATTACCTTCAGAGAAGCAGGACTTTTCAACAGAACCTACAGAAGTCAGAAGATAACGGTTTGGCACAGGCAAGGCACAGACTGGGATGTGCAATACATACAGACACGCACATTTTTGACAATAACTTATATCCAGAATATATAAAGAACTCTTATGAATGAAAAAGACGACAAATACCACAATGGAAAAATGGGCCAAAACTAGTAGAGACAGTTTATAATAGAAAATACACTAAAGAGCCAATAAAAAGATGCTCAACATCATTAGCAATTAGAGAAATACAATTTTTTTCAAGATTTTTAAAACAATTTAACAGGGGTGCCTGGGTGGCTCAGTGGGTTAAAGCCTCTGCCTTTGGCTCAGCTCATGATCTCAGGGTCCTGGGATGGAGCCCCATGTTGGGCTCTCTGTTCAGCAGGGAGCCGGCTTCCTCCTCTCTCTCTCTGCCTGCTTCTCTGCCTGTTTGTGATCTCCGTCTGTCAAATAAATAAATAAAATCTTTAAAAAAAAAACAATTTAACAGAGGGAATGGGAGAAGGAGAAGCAGGCTTCCCACTGAGCACAGGGCCCAATGTAGGACTTGATTCCAGAACCTTGGGATCATGACCAAAGCCGAAGGCAGACACTTAACCAAAGGAGCCACCCAAGCACCCTAAACACACACACACACACACACAAAACCTAAAACCATAATGAATTACCAAAACACTGCCACCAGAATGACTAAAATTAAATAGGTGGACAACGGTAAGAGTTGGTGAGGTCACGAAGCAATATATTGCTGGTCGGGTTGTAAATTAGTTCGGAGTATAAAAGCAGTTTGAAAAACAGACAGTATCTCCTAAAGCTACACATATTTACCCAGCAATTTCACTCCTGGGCTTCCAACAGAAATAAGGCTTGTGTTTGTCAAAAGACTTGAATAAGAATACTAATATTAGCATTATTCATAATAGCCCCATACTAGAAATAACTCAAATGTCCTTCAATAGAAGAAATAGATAAATAAAACAGATGAAATAGATAAATAAACTGTATTGTGTTAACACAAAGGAACACTGCACAGCATTGAAACCTCACAATACATGCAACAACAAGAGAATCTCTAAAAAATAACCCTGAGCTAAAGAACCAGATGCAAAGAATATGTACTATATAATTCCTAAGAAAAGGCCCAGCTAATACAGGTGACCCTTGAGCAACATTGGGGGTTGGGCTGCTGACTGTCCCCATGCAGCTGAAAATTTGCCTATAACTTTCGATTGCCCCCAAACTTAACTATAGAGCCTACCATTGCCTGGATGCCTTACCGATAACATAAACAGTTGGTTAATGCATGTTTTATGTTATATGTATTATACACTGTATTCTTACAATAAAGTAAGCTAGAGAAAATAAAATGTTATTAAAAAATCAGAAGGAAAATTCTCCTATAGTAGTGTAATACATTAAAAAAAAAAATCCATGTATAAGCTGACCCAAGCAGTTCAAACCTGTTTTTCAGGGTCAACTGTACATGGTTTGAATACTTATGAGAGTGGTTATCTGTGGGAGTAATGACTGGGAGAAAGTAAGAGGGGGTCTTATGGATACAAGATGAAATTATCCGATATCTTGATCTAGAGCAGTGGTGAGTGATCTTGCCCCCCAGGAAACATTTGGCAATGTCTGGAGACATGTTTTACTGTCACATCTAGGAAAGGGTGCTACTGGCATCTAGGGACAGGGACGCTGCTAAACATCCTACAATGCATAGGACAGCCTCCCAAATAGGCAGGTATTTAGTTTATAATGTCGATAATGTTGAGGTTGAGAAATGCTCATCTAGACGATAGGAAGTTACATGGGGCTATACTCACGTAAGGTTGATTAAGGTGTATACTGAAGATGTGTACACTTTACTATTTAAGTTATAACTCAAATAAAGAAGGGTAAAAGTAATAATGTCACAAAGTACTTATAGCTCCACACTGAAATTTAGCTAACTTATATAGAAACTCTGTTGCAGTTTTATGTATAAGTCTAATTCATTAGCGTCCTAATGACCTGAATTTGCCAGGAATTACACTAAGTTAGGAAGAATGGAACCCTTTAGTTCTCATCCCCATTAAATGCCAAGAAGTATCTATACTTCCTTGTGCAGCAGAAGATGTATGAATTATTAACTGGGTTATTTACTAGGAAAGGATATTTGTAGAAACACAATAAAGGTGTATGTAAATTCCACATGTCTGGGATTTTCTTGGAGCCATTCTGCTGAACTGGCTTGGGAGACTGCTACAAAGCTACTCCCTACTTAATGCCCTGTATTTCTGTCCAGAAGATACAGAAAAATATACATGTACTTTTAAGCAGTAGTCTAACCTTTGTTCCCAAGATAATAGCATTTTGCCACTAATTACCAATAATTAAGAAATCTACTAGTCCCTTACACATCATTCTCACTCCACTCTGAGATGTCAATTTTGTTGGTAAAGGTGGGGTAAGGCATACATTGCATCATTCTTTCCACTGTCTTGCATAAATGCAACAGCTGTATAAGTTTATGTTGATCTAGCCATGCAGCCCAAAAAGGGTTACAAGTGCTGGGAGCTGGTAGACTTGGAATAGCACCACAAACCTGTGTTTCAACTCCTGAGCGAATACTGTTCAATTAGGGGTGATAGGCACCTAAGGAGCCAAACGGGAGAACGAAGTGTACTCCTGTACCTCATTGTTGGGTTGACCTGCAGATGTACAACCCAGGACAAGCCAAACTGCTAAGTAACTGCCTGAGATGTGGTTGTTTCAAATCCAAACACTAACATGTACTTCAAAAGGATTTTACAGTTTGGAGTAAAATTAAGCAGTAAGTAGAAATCGAGCACATCTAAACCAGAATAGTTAGCTGGCTTTAAAAAGTCACTCAACAATGAACACTGTTATGCTGTAAATAAACAAATAAACAAACAAACAAACAAAAAAGTCAGTCAAGTAACCTAAGTGAAATATCCCTGCGAGGCAATAGCGCATATTACTCCTATTTCACGAATGATTCCCCATGCAAACAGCTAGAATCTAATAATTGGGATTAGAATCAGAGCAATTTATTCTACGAATCCATCATCATGTAATATTTCCTTGTGCTCTTGGTCACATCAAACTTTATTATGAATGGCCTCCACGGAAGCCCATTCAATCGTACTATGAACTGACTCACCCAATGCAGTGTGTTGTCTAGATTCCTGAGCTGCTCAAGGTAAAATTCAGAGACCATCTCAAGTAGGTGCCGGGTAGTCAGTGAGTCACACTTCTTGTATTAAATGTTAAGCTCTGACTCAGAGTGAACCCTGTTAGTTGCTGACTGACACTATACGTATTTGACTAGAAGAAGCTCACACCATGACTCACCTGGTGGTACATGGAAACCAATCTGAAATATTCCCAATTGGACAGTGATTCATATTCTAATCATACTGGAACTTGACTTAACACATGTGGTTTCAAAACCTGATTCTGCTAAACTGGCTTGGGAGATTGCTACAAAGTCACTCCCTACTTAATGCCCTGTATTTCTGTCTAAAAACATGTTGTAGGTGTACGAGGTGCAAAGTCAAAGGTAATATATCCCAGTTCATGCACTGGAGAGGACCACGGTTTCCTTCATCAAGGAGGCTAGCACCATTCCTACAAGTGCTTTCTTTGGAGGACACAAATATAATCCTAAATAACTTTGTAAGCCAAATGCTTACTTGAAAGTCTCTGCCATACAATTCCTAAACTGCTTGTGTGAGAGCTCGACCTTGAAAATACCTGCTGCACCTCTCTGTGGAAGGTGAATGTCATTATACATGCAGTAATGAAAGAACTGTAGGATTTTAGGATTGATATTCAAGTGCCTGGAGTGGAAACTATTATTTACCAAGCCACTGCCTTAGAATAAGAAAGCTTCCCCCACTTCACTCTTGCTTGTCCACAAAATCTGGAATAAAAAAATCTCCTTCTATGTAAATTTGAAGGCCTTTCCTAAAAAGCTCTCTTAAGTCAGCAGGAAGATTTTCAGAATTTAAGAAAAGCTCAAAAGTGATTTCTAAAGAAAAACTGCTACAAGGGATTAATAAAATATGCAACCATATGTGTACTCCAGTGGGACCCCGAATTCTAGTGCTGGCTCTGCCTCTGGCTTGATCTGTGACCTTAGCCTAATAAGTTATGTAGTTCTACCTTCTGCTGTGCGGGACCATGATGAAGCTGTGGGACAGTAGCCAAATTATTGTCCCGTCTTTCTCGTGTTGTATATAACACATGCTTGTATATGTTCCCTTATGAAATGACTTCCAGTTTCCTATTTGTTACAGGTTCATAAACCTGTAGTAAACAGGAACACATCAGTGTGGTGTATAAGAGCCTTAGGTGGCGAGTCAGAAGACCTAACTCTAATCCTATTTGGAGCCCTATTTATTTTAGCTGGAGATCTCCAGTAGGGACCTCTACCCTCTCTGAGTGTTTTCTCAGCTGTAAAGTGAAGGAATCTGAGTTTTATTATTCTATGTATTTCTTTCTTTATTTTTGAAGTGATCTCTGTGCCCATCTTGGGGCTTGAACTCACAATCCAGAGATCAAGGGTCTGAACCAGCAGGCACCCCTATCTTTCTATATTTTTGATATTATGAGAGTATTTTGGCTAAAATGTTTACAATCATCTTAGAGAAGTTAGCATTTCTAGCTTGCAAGGTAGGTTTCCAGATTCTCTTAAATACAACTGACCTGGTGCAATATTTTAATGGAGACCTTGGATTTTCTGTATATACCATGACCTAGTGTGTATTTTTTATGCACATCATTTAACAAAATGAAACATTTTTTGAAGGTTAAAGATAATTTTCAAAAACGCTGTTTGAAATGTGTATATAAGTATTTCATAACTACTTAAAATAAAAAGGGTCCAGATGGTATACAAATGCACTATATTTAAAATTTACATATCAACAGGAAATATTTACTGTTTTTCTAATTTTGGTGATGGACATCTTCTACTTTGATATACATACTCTTTATAGCATATCCAAAAAAAATGCATTTTGTTCCTGATCTTATTATATAGTATTTTGAAAGCTACTTAGCCAATTTTGCATAAATACAACAATAGTAATACTAGCTCTTGTTTGGTATGTGACAGAGCTCTACAGTATTAATTTACTGAAAGCTGGAAGCTACCCAGTAAAGTAGGTACAGGTACTTTTTCTTATTCTCATTTTACAGATGATAAAGCAAAGGCACCAAAATGTTAAGTTACTTCCAGAAGTCACACAGCTAGGCTGGGATTTGAATCCAGACAGTTACAGAACTTGGACTCTGACTTATCAGGCAATACTGCTTCTCATATGCATTACTGATACATGAGATAGAAGATGTTATTTAATGAGTAGAAAGTACATAGGATGAGGCCCAGTAGAGGTTATGAACAAAAATTAGGTTATGAACAAAAACAAGCATTTACAGATGGAGTCCTTTCATTACAAATGTCCCTGCCAAGTCAAGGGACGAAATCAGTTCGTTTTTTGAACTCAGACACTTGTTTAGTCAATTCCATAATCTGCAATCACTAGAAGAAAAATGAAGCCAAGCCACGCTGGGGCCCTGTGCCCCGGATGACGAGCTCAGACCCAAGTGGGATGACTGGGGATTGAGGCAGGAAACTCCCTGCTCTCCCCAGTCTAGAGGCCTGAAGGAGCCCAGCGGGCCAGTAACTACTTTGCAAGGCGGTGAACGAGAGGAGTCCCTCCCGCACTTGCTACGTTTGGGACGCCCTGGGAACTCCAGCTAGGCAGCCCGGTTGGCACAGTCGGGGTCCGAAAGAGCCCTGGGCCTCCGCTGCATTCAGAGAAAGAAAAGGGTGGAGAGAGTTCCCCTCTGGCGCTTTCCTTCTTCTGGATAGAAAATGATTCACTTTCACCCCTGTAACTGTACGCTGCTGGCCGCGAGGGAGCCGCAGCAGCACCCCGGGCTCCCAGTCCGTGCCCGCGTCCCGGGCTTTGAGCACTCTCCGCCGCCGCTGGGGTCTTGCAGGGCCCTGGCCGCTCGCCCGGATTTTCCTCCGAAACTGGCGAGTCCTGCCTGGGAGCGCGGTCTCCAGCAGCGCCCTTCCCCGCCCACTCACCACCCACGCCTGGTGGGGTAGGTCGTAGAACCGAGACTCCCCAGTGCCCACCGTTTTCCGCTCACTCCCCGGGACGCGGAGCACAAAGACCCCGCCCTCAAACGCCCACCCGCGCAGCTCGCTCCTAGGCCCCTACCTCGCCTCAGCTGGGGGAGGGGAATCGCTACGCACACCCACCCCAAGAGGTCCTACCATCCCTTCCCGGGGGCGCGACGTCCCTCCTAGGTCCCCCGCGCCCACGCCCCCTTCCAGTCTCCGCAGTCTGGCTGCCGCGACACGTTCCAACTTACCTAGCGCCTCTCGGAGAGGGCGGAAGATTCAATCGCCCGGGTTTGTTCAAGAAAAACACCCGCGGCGCCTGCACCTTAACCCCTTGTCCAAGGGTGCGCCGACAGTTCAGTCCATTAGGTTTTCAAGAGCGTAACTGCCGACACCCAGTCAGACCCTCCAGGGTGCATGTGTAGGCGCTTCCCGGTCCCCCGCCTGAGTTGCGCTTTTCTTAAAGGGAGGTTCTGTGATTCAGGGAGTGTCTCGTCTTCCGTCCTACCTGCGCTCAAACTGTCTGTCTCGGGCGCCCGGGCCGGTGAGAATGCCGGCGTTTCCACAGCCTGGAGTTCCCCAAATCTACTTGAGGGGTCAGTACGCATTTTACTCTTGAAGGGCTACCCACTCACTGACCCCAGGCCAGAGGTTGAATCGCGCGCACGTCCCGCTGGATCCGGCAGCGGATCCTGGTGACTGGGGGCCCCTCTTGAGATCCAGTCACACCCTAAGCCCATACACCCCCAAAATACGCACTGACTGACCTACCGGGCAGGACCCGTGGATGAGCAGACTTCTGCCATCGCGGCGACGACCAGAGAGCTCCAGGTCCTGCCCTGCGTGAGCGTCCCGCTTGGCCCCGGCCACTTCCCAGCCCGAGGCCTTGGAGTGAGTCCGAGAAGGGGAAAAGGGTTTGAAGATGCGGGGTACTCACGATTTCACCGTCCGCCGGGCGAGCGGGAGGAGAAGCTCCGGCCAGCTCGCCTCCGTCGGCCGTGCGCATGCGTCTCGCGTGTGCCCTTTTTTTTTTTTTTTTTTTTTTAATTACAATACCAACTGGTGGCCTTACTACGCCCGCGATTGCTTTCCCCGGTGTTCGTTTTCTTTTGGCTCTCGGTCTTTCCTCTCACCTTCTCCCTCTCTCACGCTCGCTCAGCTAAACCTCCTCCCCGCCCCCTCACTCCCGCCTCCCCAGCCGGGCTATCCCGGTCTCGCAGCCTTCTTGCGGCGGCGCGCTCCACTGCGGCGGGGGCTGGGGGGAGCCCGGCTCCAAGCTGGACCCGGTCCTCGGCGGACTGTAGCCCCCACCTCCAGCCCGGAATTAGGCAGAATCCAGAGTGTGGGCGTTAAGCCAGGCGGGCGTGAAGAGAGTCTGCAAGACCCCCTATGAGCTCCCTCCCTTCGGCGCGCGGGGGCTGAGCGAGACTCGGCTGTGCGGGAATGCGTGCTCAGACCTTGTGAATGAAGGAGGGTGGTGGGAGGTGCAAGTGTGAGTGTGCCGGGGGGAGGGGGGTTGCCCCGCGCGCGGAGGGCTTGCTCTAGCCCTGGAGAGTCACGCCACGGACTACCCCGCGTCTGGAGGGCAGCCTCCTACCTTTTCTCTTTCTCCGGTTGCCACTCCGAGAGCTGCACCCGTCCCGCCCCGGTACGGTTTCTGCTGGTCCCTCACTGGAAAGGAGTTCCACGCCCTCTTCCTGCTGCCGGAGCCGGAGGCCCCACTAGGTCGGGGAGGTGGGGGTAGGGGTGGGAGGGTTGGCTAACTCCGGATTTCGGATCCCGCTGAGACTTTTGGCAGCTGCCCTCCGTCCTCAGAGGCTCCGAAGTGCAGGGGTAAGGAGAGGGAAAAACGCTGCCTCCTAGCTCCGCGGGCACAGAGCACCGCGTGTCCCTATTGACCCCGCCGTGTGCCCTCGAGAGCGAGACGCAGACCGACCGCCGGAGCCCGGCGCGGGAGCTCGGAGGGCTAAACTGAAGCTGGAAGCTGACCTGACACAAAAATAACATCACGTCATTTCCTCCCCGGCCTCCAGAGCCTGCAGTCGCTGAGAGGGCAGGGGAGTGGGAGCGTGAGGACGGGGCGGTGGCGCATCGAGGGGGAGGCTTGTAGGAAGGGGGTTGAGCTACACCATTGGGAACCAGAGTTTGAGAAGCAGACTCAGGAAGGGCAAGGACTCTCTCCCGCTCCCACAGTTTCCATTGACACTGGAAGGAAATGGTCCAGTAAAAAGTAGCTTCGAGGGTCTACTGCGGAAAGGGGGTGTCAGGCGAGGCGCTGGCGCCTTTCCTTGAACTAGCTGTAGCCTCTCTTGCCCTTCCCGCCAAAACTCTCTGCCCCTTCCCCTGCCCCCTCCCGCCCTAGCCCCTTGCAGGCTGGAGGCCCTGCTGGCCTGACGTGGAGTGGGTCAGTCGAGGTTAGGGAAGAGCAGGGGGTGCTGGTGCCTGGGTGAGGCGGGGGGTGGGGCGTGGTGGAGACAACTATACTTACGGGCATGGGCGAGCTCTGCTCAGCGCAGGCGTCCTCTTCTCTGGGCGGGCGTCCCCCTGGGGGTCGGCTGGGCAGTGTCAGAGCTGACCCAAGAAGGAGCAAGAGGCGGCCCGGTCGCTCCCCATACCCCCGCGAGAGCCCAGCTGGTAGGGAGCAAGCGAGAAGCCGGAGGGATATGTCCGGGCGCCACTGGGGACTCCCAGGAGGGGATGCCGGAGAAGATGAGAGAAGCATCGCGCGAGGCCAGAGAGCTTGCTAAAAAGGAGACCGAGCAGCTTCGGGGCAGTGGGCGAGTCTGGGAGCTGTGCAGGGCCGGCGGCAGGAAGGGCAAGAGGTAAGGGGTGAGAAACAAAAGCAACACACCATTACTGTTGGGTCTAGCTACAGACTGAAGAAAATGTGTATTTAGTATTATTTACTGCAGCATTTTGAGGCTGTACTTGGGGGTGTAAGAGAAGGTAGTGAGAGCAAAAGGAAAGGCCTTTGGTTGGATTCTCCTTCTCCTTTCTCTCCTTTCCCCCTTTCCCCCCTTCTCCTCTCCCTTTTTCTAACTCTGCACTCATTGTGGTTCTTGGACCAGCAGCTTCAACGACAACCAGGAGCTTGTTAGAAATACAGAATCTGGGACCCTATCCTGAACTTTAGCGTCAGAATCTGAATGTTAATGTTCCCAGGGGGTTCATATGCACCTTAAGTGTGAGATGCAATGTATAAAGGTATCTATATTCATACTTCTTGGTTCTTGGGATTTTCTAGTGAATGAACATCTAGTTCACTTTTGCAACTCTTGCTCTTCTCTGGCTTTCCCCCGACCTTTCCCGCCTCCTAAAGTGCCTAGAGCTCCCCTGCTGAGGCACTGAGGTTGGACTTGGTTACTAGGTTCCAGTGTGGGAAGTGTGTAGGAGAGAATCGATTAGTGTCAGAAGACTGAGCAATCCCAGACGTAGGCTGGGTGGAAGAAGGAACTGGCTGATTTGACCTGGGTTGTGCTGGTTGGTGTGGGTGGGATACCAGGACTGTGTTGGGTCTCATGAGTGTGCACTATGCAGGGCCCCTTTCTGCACGCTGTGTGTCCATCTTATTCTCAGGAACATAGGGCTTTACACCTTCCACTTCTTGCTTAGGATATCTAAACGGTCAGTGTAAAGGTAAAATTATCATTATTTTCTTTGAAAGTAGAGGGAAGCATTAATTTAAAAGTCAGAAGCCTGGGGTTCTAGACTGAGCCTTGCAACTAACTCCACAACTAACCTTGGGAAAATCTCTTTATTCTTTTAATTTATGTGCTTCATTTCTAGAGTAAAGGGATTGAACTCAGTGGCTTCTTAAGGTCACCTACCTTGTCAAGCTCTCATTTTTGAGCTCTTAGAACTTCTTGGTCCACTAACATTTAGAGAAGCTACAATCCAGAACCTAACTCAGCCAATTCAAACAGCTCCCTCAAGTAAAACAAAAAGACAATTTAATCTGTGGGAAAAAAAAAAAGGGTGGCGGTTGCCAAGAAGATTGAAGGTGGAGGCGGGAAGCAGAGAATAAAAGTGACAGGGAGGCGAGGCGCTGAACCTGGCTAGGCTAGCGGGGCGGGAGTCCCAAGGGCGCAGCGGTCGCTCTCCAGGGTCCTGAAGGCGGGAGAGGCCGAGGGCGGCCTTCCTGGGCTTGGCTAGGTTCCCCATATCGGCAGTTGGCAGCCCCGGCATGTTTTCTTCAGGCGGTGGAAGTCTTGGGGGAAGCGACTGTCGGGAGGGAGGGAGGAAACCTAGCAACCCATTCTCATTCATGAGGCCCTTTCTGGGAAGCCGCCGAACGTGTTGGCGGATTTGTCTTTCGGTCGTTTGTATGCGATCGGGGAAAGAGTGGAGCTTGGTTTGCATTTCCGAGTAAGTTCACAGTTTCGCTTCCCTTATACCTTTTCCTGGAGAATGGAGTCTTTCTCCTAGTATTTTCATTCTCCCAGTTCAGATGCTTCTCTCCCCTCCCCCGCTTTCTGGCACCATGTGTTTATTTTAGGGGATGACCCTGAGAGCCGGGGAGGCTTCTGGAGAAGTGCCAACAGCGCACTCGAGGCGGGGGGAAAGGAGAGATTTGGAAAACGCTCAGAACCGGCCTTAGCGCCCAGCTTTCGTCTCGCCGGGGAGGAGGGCAGGGGACCAGGCCCTTGCTCTGGGGTCGGTGTGTGTGCTTCGCGGGCTTCAATAGAGCTCTGATGCCGCGGGCAGCTGGGCTGGGGCTGTTCGCAGCTAACTTCGTGCGCACCTGCCTGCGGCCGCCTCCGCGTCTGCCCCGAGTGCGCTGCTGGATGGCAGCAGAAACCTAAGGGGTTGCGAGCACCGAGGCCTCAAGGACACCATGCAGAGGAAGTCGAGAAAGAACTGGTTCAGCCCCTGGCGACCCAGAGCTTAACTAAGCCCACCTGCGACCCTTCCCAACCAGCCTTCATTCCACGGCTTGAGCAAAGCTTAAATCCCTGAAAATGAATAGCAGGCATACTTCTGGGTCGCATGCCGCACTCCTAGGGCCCCGAAGGAAGCTTCAGGGAACTTCCGTGGGTCCCCGAATTTTCGTCTCCAGCTCATATTTTCAAAAGGTTTCTTGCGAATATGTGAACCGGTAACCTGACCCTTCTCTCTTGTCCCCTCCCAAGTCCTTCTTCCCAAGTCCTTTGCACGCCCCTTCCCCCGGGCACGCTTCATTAGGCATTTCGCTTCGGTCCTTTGCTTCAAGACAGAGACGCTTGTGAGGAAAATAGTGGAAATGTTCAGACAGAATAAAAGTCTCAAACTCAGCCCCAGAAGCACAAAGCCCCGGCTCCACTGCTCCTTTGGAGACATTCAGCTTTTACCCTTCCCTAGACTGGTCTTTTCTCTCAGGATCAGCAGCCTACTCTCCAATTCTGGCTGGTGTCTGGACACACTCTGCAGTCAGAGCAAGTCTGGGCAGGGGCTACAGGCTTCCCTAATAAGCAGGGATCTGAAGCATGATAAGTGCAGCGTGCTGAAATCTGACTTCCTCTGGCCCTCCTGGCAAGGACAGAGCTCTAGGAGTATCAATGTACTACAAAATTTGATCTGAGAAAAGTTATCTGAGGAAAGACCTTCAGCTACTGGCAGTGTTCCAGAGATCCCTGTCTTCCTTTTCCGCCAGATTCTAGATGACAGTCTGAGGATTTCAGTAATATTAGCCACAAAACAGAATCATCTTGGAATCTGTATTCCTGAAAGCACCACTCCGTAAGGATCCAGAAGACTTAGGGAATACTTTATAAAGATCGAATATCCACTACTTAACGAATCATATTGTCTTTTGAACCATACAGAGGAAAAAAACCACCACACCCAAATGTACAGAAAAATCTCATCCCTTTAAAAGGCAAATTGAAAATTTTCATTCACCCCTCAATAGCCTTTCATAAAAGAAACATCCATGGCAGGATTAAATACTTAAAAAAATATTTATTTTTTAAATTTCTTTTCAGTGTACCAGAGGATTAAATACTTTTAACTAAAAAATTCTCAGAGCTTTTAGAATTAAAATCACAGAATGGAATTTGAAATTAGATTTAATTTTATGAAAGGATCTATTCCCCCCCCCCCGACTCTTTTAAAAAAAATTCTGTTTACTTTAGTCTAGGCATATTATACGTTTTAATTTTCCATTATTTGGAGAAACAATTCCTTCACTTGGATATAAGAATCCAATTGGCAGTGATTTACAACTCCACTGGCAAGTCTTTGCTTGTGCTGACTATAAAGCATGCAGATTGGAAAATGGCAAGATATAATAGGCAGATCGTGGATATTAGAGTCACAGGTTAATATTAGTTTGAGGCCAACCAAATTATTAATAACATGCTTCTATTAGGGTTCATTTCAAATCTTGATGTTCTTAGTGAAAGTACAACTGTTAAAAAGAATATCTCATAATTAGTTCTGATTTCATCCATTCTTTTAATAACTTTTTAAGTGGATCAATGCCTAGGACTTATATGGAGGTGTTATAAGTAGAATGTTACATAATGAGCATTGATAGTGAGGAAGGTGGGACTAGGAATGGAAGTGGAGGGGACCAGAAATAAGGGCTACTTAGGTGACATGTATGTCTGGAAAAGGGAAACACTGACGGTTGTCTCCTTTCAGAGATAACTGGACCCTCTGCCTTCCTGCTGGTGTTGTTAACTGAGTGAGGGGCTTAAGATAGGAGTTGGGTCTTTATTGAATATATATACATATATTCGTTTGAATTATATGCAACACTGAACTCTTGATTTTCTCTCCCAGATTTTCTCCTCCACTTCAGTGAGTAGTAACTTGATCACTTTGTTCAGGTCAAAAACACTGGGGTATCCCTGCTTATATTCACAGCTATCACTCTGTGTTATTGACTGAATTGGGTCTCCCCCAAAATCATATGTTGAAGTTCTAACCCCCAGTACTTCAGAATATGGCCTCTTTGAAAATAGGATGGTAGACCGTATAATTAGTTAAGTCATGTTAGAATAGCATGGGCCCCTAATCCCATATGACTGGAGTCCTTCTAAAAAGGAGAAATTTGGACATGAACACATGCACCAGGAGAATGCCATGTGAAAATGAAAGCAGAGATGGAGGTGAAGAATCCACAAGCCAATGAATGCCAAAGATTGCCAGCAAATGATCAGAAATGAAAAAGAGGCATAGAATAGATTCTTCCTCCAAAGAAATCTGGCTACAGGATGAAAACATAGAAACCCTGCTTCCATTTTCAGCCTGTTGATATACCCCACAGATTTTAGATCAAGGATGAAATATCAATTCTTTTTTTTTTTAAAGATCTTATTTATTTATTTGACAGATAGAGATCACAAGTAGGGAGAGAGGCAGGCAGAGAGAGAGGAGGAAGCAGGCTCCCTGCGGAGCAGAGAGCCCGAAGTGGGGCTCGATCCCAGGACCCTGGGATCATGACCTGAGTGAAAGGCAGAGGCTTTAACCCACTGAGCCACCCAGGCGCCCTGAAATATCAATTCTAACCTGAATTTCCAACCTGCTGGTTTGCCCTACAGATTTGGATTTGAGACTTGCCAGCCAACACTACTGAATGAGTCAATTCCTTAGCTGAATCTCCCTCTCCTTTCCCTACTCCTCTTTCCCTCCCCTCCCCACTTCTCTCTCTCATCATCATCTATCATGTACATGTCTTGTAGGTTCTAGTTCTCTAAAGAACCTTGACTAATACTCTCTGGTACAGTTCTTATCATCATTAACCTGGACTATTGAATTTTCTTCCTACTTGGTATTTCTACTTCCCTTTTTCTTTATTTCCCCTTAATATTGAAAACAGGATTTTTCTTCGGCTATGTCACTCTTTAACTCCAGACTTTCTATTGGCTTCTTATTTCAGAGTAAAAACCAAAGTCCTTACATTAGCCCTCAGTGCACAACATGAATGGCCCCGTCCTACCATGAAGATTTCTTCCACCTATGCAGCTCTTCTTGCAATATTGGTTTTGCACAGCACTTTTTTCCATTTGGCATACTACGTATTTACTTCTTTATATGACGAAAGTAGTAACTTTTTCTCTTTAGTTCATTGATATGTCAGTAGTGTCTAGAATAGTGCTTGGCCCTTAAAGTGCTCAATGAGTATTTTTTGGGACAAATGAATGCAAAAACAAGCTCAAATATTAACCACTCATAAAAAGGAATGGAATTGTACATGCTACAACATGGAAATCTCAAAAACTTGCTAAGTGAAAGAAGCTGGACATAAAAGGACAAATATTATATGATTCCATTTATCTGAGGTACCCAAAATAGGCAAATTCATGCAGATAGGAAGTAGAATAGTGGTTACCAGGGGCTGGTGGGAGAGAATGGAAAGTTACTATTTGATGGATGCAGAGTGTATGGGTTGAAGGAAGAGTTATAGAAATAGACAGTGGTGATGGTCCTACAACCTTGTGAATGTATTTAATGTCTCTGAATGATGCATTTAAAACTGGTTAAAATAGTAATTTATTTTATATTATTTATAATTTCCCGCAGTTTAAGAAAACATTAAAAACTCTTCAAGGTGTGAGCTCAGAGGAGCCCGAGAATGTCCACCCCGCAGGGAAAAACAGCTGAGTAAATCACTCCTGATTCAAATGCTTTGATTTTTGCTTCCCTCAGCTAAAAGTGCTTGCGAGATAGATATTGCCAACTCCCATTCTATTCTAGAATGTATGGGGACACAGATTGTGATATGTAGAGGTAGAAGGAGAATAGCTAAAGCTGGGTCCAAGAAAGGTCTTGCAGGCCAATCATTTCTTCATCCTTTCAGCAAATATTTATCATGCGTCTCTTAAGTATCAGGCTGCTCTAGAGGCTCTGGAGTCAAAGTGAGTGAGGAAGAAAATGATCTGCTCTTATAGTGTGGTGAAGGAGGAGGTAGTAAGAATCTATGTAGCCTGAATAGGACAAGTAAGTCATGGCAAGGATTTTGGATTTTATTTTAAAAGCAATCAGAAGTCACTGAAAGGTTTTAAGCAAGAAAGTGACAAGATCTGATTTATATTTTTAAAAGACTTCTTTGATGCTTTGTATTGGAGTGAATTGGAAGGGGACACGCTTGGGAATAGTGAAAACAGGAGACTTTGCAATGGTCCACGTGGGAAAAGTTGATGACTTGGACAGTGATGGGGATAAATACAGAGAAATGGACAGACTGAGATATGTTTTAGAGAGAATTAACCGCACTTCAGGTAGATTGGATGTGCAGGCTGAGAAAAAGGGAATCAAAGATCTTACCCAAAAGCAAAAATGAACTTTTGGGACTTCATCAAGATCAAAAGCTTCTGCACAGCAAAGGAAACAGTCAACATAGCAAAAAGGCAACCCACGGAATGGGAGAAGATATTTGCAAATGACAGTACAGACAAAAGGTTGATATCCAGGATCTATAAAGAACTTCTCAAACTCAACACACACAAAACAGATAATCATATCAAAAAATGGGCAGAAGATATGAACAGACACTTCTCCAATGAAGACATACAAATGGCTATCAGACACATGAAAAAATGTTCATCATCACTAGCCATCAGGGAGATTCAAATTAAAACCACATTGAGATACCACCTGACACCAGTTAGAATGGCCAAAATTAGCAAGACAGGAAACAAAATGTGTTGGAGAGGATGTGGAGAAAGGGGAACCCTCTTGCACTGTTGGTGGGAATGCAAGTTATAGCTTACTATACTTCAGGAATAGCTTGCAATTGCACTGCTGGGTATTTACCCCAAAGATACAGATGTAGTGAAAAGAAGGGCCATCTGTACCCCAATGTTTATTGCAGCAATGGCTACGGTCGCCAAACTGTGGAAAGAACCAAGATGCCCTTCAACGGATGAATGGATAAGGAAGATGTGGTATTATGCCTCCATCAGAAAGGATGAATACCCAACTTTTGTAGCAACATGGATGGGACTGGAAGAAATTATGCTGAGCGAAATAAGTCAAGCAGAGAGAGTCAAGTATCATATGGTCTCACTTATTTGTGGAGCATAACAAAGAACATGGAGGACATGGGGAGATGGAGAGGAGAGGGAGTTGAGGGAAACTGGAAGGGGAGATGAACCATGAGAGACTATGGACTCTGAAAAACAACCAGAGGGTTTTGAAGGGGGGGGGGGAGGTGTGTGTGTGTGTGTGTGTGTGTGTGTGTGTGTGTACGTGCGCACGCCTGCGTCCCTATGTACATATATTTGTATATATGTAGAGTATCTCTAGGAGGATACAAAGAAGCTGCTAAGACTGAAGAATGGTTGCCTTGGGTGGATCAGGGAGTAGAGGTTGGCGACTGGCCAGATGGAGACTTAATATATTGTATACACTGTAATGCTCTGTATTTTTGTAATAGAGTCTGTAATAAAGACTTGGCTTCTTTTCTTTCTTTCATTCATTCTTTCTTTCTTTTAAATGCTTAACTGCTGACAGCTTTCAGTCCCCACTACTCTCCTTTCCCTTCTGCCTCATATCCGGGCAAACTGATAGGACAGCCTCCATGCTTTCTCCTTTGGCACCTGCAGGGAGTTCAAGCGATGTATGTCTTGGCTCTTGCAGAGGAGAAACCTCAGTTCCAGCCCCACCATAAAATTCTAAGCCATTCTCCTCCTTCTGTTCTCTTCAGCCATTTTTGGACCTGTTAGCAAGCAACTGATGGCAGCTAAATGTAGTTACATACCTTTGACCACATTCTTTCTCTTAAACCAAAATTCCAATTTCCCTTCCTTCTCACACCCAGCAAGTAATGAGAATTCCATGACGAGCTTGCTTCCAAACTACCACCAGAGATTGAATTCCCGACTTCAACTCTACAGGCGTTGGGTCCATTGATCACATGGCTGCTCATTCTCTACTTTGCTTAGTAATACAGTTACTTCTCTGAGATCCTAAAAGGGCTATATAGCTTTATAATAGCCCGATTTACCTAAAACTAAAGAACAGTATTTCAAGCACCAACAGGGAAGCCCCTAAAATTTTAGATACTGAAGAATACACACCAGAGTGAAATTTCTGGGAGAATCTGCCTCCCGGGATGTCAGACACCTTTGGTAAGTTAAATCCTTGGAGTGCAGAATATTGTTATTCTGAAGTGAAATACAATATAGTTGAAACTCTGTATAATTTATAAAGTTCCTATTTAATTATTTATTTTTTTCAAGAAAGCTTCTAGTCTTCGTGCAGCCAAGCTTTGCACAGTGATTGGTAGAGTCCAATATAATTGTAAATCATACATGTATTTTTCAGATCATATGCAGTCTCTCTTAAGAAGATATGGAACAGGTCAACAAGGGTTCCTATTGTAATGTTTCATCCTAAGGCTCTTCATGGATTGGTGTTAGTGACTATGAGAAATGAAAAACCCTGTCATTGAAATCCTAAGAGCTGGTGGAAGCAAACAGAATCTTGAACATCGTAAGCGTGAGAAATGCAGGAAACGGGGCTGCTCGCATAATCCGAAGTCGTCTTTTTCTTATGTTGTCTGTCTACAAAAGTTTCCAGCAGAGCTGCCACTTGAATGCTAACATTTTTCAGGGGTTCTGTTGCTCCCCTGCGGTGCCTGAGGGGGCGGGGGGGGGGGGGGGAGGGAGAAGGTGGATAAAATCAGAGCAGTGGAAGAGCCGCAGATGGAGGAAGGGGTGGCAGAGTCAGGAGACGGAAGTCCTACCAGCCATATCCCTTGTGACTTCGGGTAAGTGTGTGCTCACTTGGGCTTTTCCCTTCCTGCTCAGGGAAAATGTCTGTACATTTTCCTTTCCTGCACAGGTGGATTTAGTGAAGATGGTCTCTAGGGCTTCCAAAGAGCTGATTTCTGGGTTCAGTGAGGGACCATTCCCTGATACGTAATCGCTTTCCATTGTCCTCTCTTGGGACTCCCTCCCCAAAGGAGGAGGGATGGGCACACACACACACACACACACACACACACACACACACACACAGCTCTCACACACACTAACCCTATACCTTAGAGAAGAGCAGAATCCCGAGGGAGCTCTGGAGCCCAGCATACCTCCCCAGGCAAGCACTTATCAACATCCCCTCTGTGACTTCCCCAGCTCACTTAATTAAATTACAGCGTTCCACCTCAGAGCCTGTGCAGCGCTTAGGTCCACTCTAACCTGTTCCCCACCCTGCAGAAGGAGGGATCTTTCTAAAAGGTAAGTTTGATCACGTTACTCACCCCCCTCTTCCCCAACCAATCACTGGCTCCTCATTTCTCTTTAGGCTCTAATACAGCATGTAGACCTTTTATGATTTGATCTGTACTCTTACCTACCTTTCTTTCTCACTCTTTGTACTTCAAGCTCCAATCACATTAAGGTTCCTCAGTTCCTAAAAATCCCCTTGTTCATGTTCATTCCTGGCTCTTTTTATAAATTCTCCTTCTGCTGAATCATTACCCATTCCTAATCTGCTTCTCCTCTTTTATCCTAAGGCCATCTCTTACTTAGCCTTCAAGTCTCAGCTTAGATGCCATTTCCTCCAGGAAGCTCTCCCAGGTTGGGCTAGCTGCCCATATACTTTCTCTTGTCACAACATTTTCTGCACTGAATTGTGATAGTTTGTGAGGGTCAGGACTTTGCCCTTATGCAGACCTGTGTCTCAAAAAATCTAAAGCACTACTGAGACATAATGTGTGTTCAATCAATAGTTGTAAATGAATGAATTTAGACATGATGTGATCTGGAGCTGGTGAAGCTGGTAATGTGTATATCAGGTTCTATTATGCTATTATTTACTATGCTATTTTCTCTGCTTTTATGTATATTTGACATTTATTGTGATAAAAACATTAAAAAAATTTCATTTATTTATTTGAGAGACAGGAAGCATGAGTTGGGGGTGGGGGGATAGAGGGAGAAGCAGGCTCCCTGGGATCATGACCTGAGCTGAAGGCAGACACTCAACTGACTGAGCCATCCAGGTGCTGTAATAAAAAGATTTTTTTAAAACATGATTTTTAACTTCTAAACAACATACCTCAAATCTTCTTAATTGCAACAGACAAGAGAGACAGCAAGGTAGAAGCTGCCACAATTCCACGTGCAAGCCTCCTAAGCATAAGGTTTATTAAAATGCCTGTTCAGAGAAGGTGTGATGCGAAAGGGAACACAGGCAGTTCTTCCTAGAGGAGCCGGCCTTCCATTTGTCCCCATGGTCCCAGGCCGGATTCAGCAATTTCACAACTGGTATAGCACAAAAATCAACAAGCAAGATGGCAAGAACAAGGGGGAGACATTGTTCCATCCAAAGTGGAAATTTGTGACAGGGCTCAGGAAGGCAGCATGAGCTTTGTAGCTTTTCCAGTGGTTCCTAATAAACCAGGCTTTGTGTGAGTCTCACCCAGGCTGCACAGGGCCCTGTACTAAGGCTTTCTCTTTCCTCTGGCTTGGCTGCTGGGAAAACTTATTAGCTCTCACTGATTTCTTTGAGTTGGACACCACTGAATTGGATTGCTTTGCTTTGCATTTTATTAAAAGGGGTATTTTTCTTGAAGAAGCTGGAAGTTGGCACAGACTTGGAATTTCATATTTTGAGACCATTCAGAATCCATAACTATCATTAATTTCCTTCATGGCACTTGAGACATTTGGCTGAATAAAGATTCTAACAACAATCTTAGCTTAAAGAGGTAGAGAAACTCAGTATTTTACCCACGTGGTGGGAATAAAGTAGGAAAATAATACATTTCTACTACTAATCAATTAGCAAACCAGTATTGACTGGGCTTTTAGATGTGCCCAGTAGGAGTGAGGCTCTACCTGTAGATGGGAATAATTAGATTAACTGTTCTGGGGGAAACTGGGTACAAATCAAGCATGGGTTCCTCAGAACAGCAGCCCAGGACCAATGGGAAGCCTGGACCCATGGGTGCAGATTGTTTTTTAAAAGTCAAAGTATCTGATTAAAAAAACTTATAAAATTACTTGCAAGAGGTATTATTGTCTTGATTTTATAGATGATAAAACCAAGACAAAGAGAATTAAACCTGACTTGGACCTGAATTCAAAAACCAGTTCCGGCCAGTACAAAGACATTGCTTTTATGCCATCCTATTGCCTGGTTTGCACACACAAAAAGATGCACACGACTGAACTTCAGCTGGGATAAAGGATGTCTTCAAGGAATCAGATTTCTGTCAGTTACATCGGAGCCTCAAGCTTTACTGGCTTGAGATCCTGCAATACTGCAACGTCCACCAGGTGTCAGCATTTACCATTCTTTCACTCCCTTAGGCCTTACTGTTACAAAGTATGAGGACAGAAAAGCCCATGGATGCTGCTGAACCCTGAATCTTGACTCCACGCAAATTTGAAAATGTCATGAGCCCTCTGTTGCTCTGATTTTCTAAAACCCAAAGGTATCCGTTTTTTTCTTCTCTTCTTTGTGGTTTCATGTATCTAAAACCCAGTTCATTTCTGATGGATGAGCAAGCAGAGTTATAACCTGGCCTTTGGCCAAGACTGCACAGAAAAAGAGAAGGTTTTGAAAGTGCCAGAGGATGCCTGGAATGCTGGGCTTCTCTGTAATCAACAGCAGAAGACGGTGCCAGATGCGGCTGGGATTTGGACCAGGCTGGAGTGTCCCAAACACCAGGTCTGTCTTCTGCTCAGCTTCCACATATACCAAATTACACTACTGCAAGGTCATCCTTGTGGATCTAATATTACCATTCCCTGTAGATTTCGTGAGTAGGAACAATCTAAGAATTCCTTTATATCTAAGTGCAAATGAATTTGGACTTTATTTTTTTTTTTTTCCTAATGGGAGAGACCAGGCCAGAATGAGACAATTAGGTGCCTTGGGGATACCTGGAAATGTAGGGGAAGGGTCTAGGATGAGAGGTAGAGGAAGCAGCGAGGGTTGCAAACTTCTGTGATCTCTCAGGCTGATCCAGGCTAACGGACATGGTGCCTGAGAGACCTTCTTTTGCTTTCTGTCCCTCATACCATCTGGATCTTCAACTTGCCCATCTCAAATGTTGTGAAGAATAAACAGAAGATAATGATTGGTCCCCCAAAGCCTGGACTCCTTCAGGGGCCAACACATGATGGAAGATGCTGCCTTTCTTTTCCAAAATTGCCACTTTTGCAAAGGTGAAGCTTACTGACCTTAATGATACCAGCAAGTTGTTAAAAATAGTTAGTTGGCCTCTATTTTTAAAGAGAAGACAAACATGAAAAAAGGAAGCCATAGTTGTTGGCTTTTATTTGCTAATCATATGCTTGTCTTTCAATCTATCAAACAAGTTCTGTAACAGAATTTATGTAATTAAGTGCTTAAGCTCCTTGGATGATGCTGCTGGTAGAACAGCTCTCACTTCAACTGAAAACTTCAAAATTATACCCTTTGCATATGTGACATTCTGGGAAAATTGTCAGAAAAAAGTCTTAAAGAAATGGGGTCCAGTCTAACTTGCAGAAGCAGAGAGAGCAGATTTATTACAGAATGCAGAAATGTGTGAAATTAATATCAAATGCTTTGATAATTTCTTCCTAGTAATGTTTTATTCATTCCATTTGGTCATTTCTGCTCAACTATTCTTTCACAACCTCAGGCAACCTTTAATGACAGTTTATAGGTAAAAGTATTCATGGAGAGACACCTGGGTGGCTCATTCTTTAAGCATCTACCTTCTGCTCAGGTCATGATCCCAGGGTCCTGGGATCGAGCCCCATGCTGGGCTCCCTGCTCAGCGGGAAGTCTGTTTCTCTCTCTCTCTCTCTCTGTCAAATACATAAATAAAATCTTTTTAAAAATATTCATGTAGCTGTGTGTTTGGATTACTGGATGACCCACATTGACTCGAGGGAGCACAGAGGATCACACAAAAACCTCACAGTCCCCCAGGTCTGGTGAAGGTGGGCGTTTGTCTGGTGACTCTAGATTTCAGTTACTTTGGGGCCTGCCCACAGATCTTTGCTAAATTGAGGATAAATGGAGGAGATGTGTGGATTTATCTCTGAAATGTGATTATAAACCCTGCAAGTGATAGATACAAAAATGCCAGATTTCAAACGCCTAAATTAGCACTATTTCCTTCGAGTGTCATTGTTACTGTGGGAGGCCATATGCTGGTTCAAAGTTGCAGTCTCTCAAAACATGCTGGTCAGCTCCTCTAAGATGGTCTCTCAGCCTATAGAAGGGCCAGAACAGATTGGTCCAGGAGTGGATACTAGACCCATACTGGGCCAGATTCTCTCTCTTGGGAATTGGAAATGAGAACATGGAGATGCAGTGATGGGAGTCTGCTTTTTGGTGCTGAGCTGTCTTTCTAGCACCTTCCGCGGACTCCTAGGCTCAGGTTCCTGAACGGCCAGACTCCTGCCTTCCTGCTGTTTCCTTTTATCTTCTGGTCACACACAGTTTGAACAGGCAGTTACCAAAATGTGTTGAGATTATGCTTATGATATTTTAGTCTTATTGCAAATAAGAGTCCTTGGAATGCTCTATCACTTGAAAATGAATCCTTAGAATTTTTAAGGCTGAGAATTCAAAATTATGTAAGCACAATATATTCTTATGGGAAAACATATCTGGTTACATCACTGATGTTAAATTAAATTCCTTATGTAGTCTGCAATCTGGGTTCCATTCTTGAATATTTGAAATATATTCCAATAGTCACTGCACATTTTAAACTATATATTATCTGTCAGCCTGTGTGCTTCATTTTAAAATTTCTTTTTCAGTCATTTTATATGCAGTGACTATGAAGCCAGTCTGTGGACATTTCTAAAATAAACTTCCAGATTACAAGCCTAATCTGAATTGCTTTTACCCACAAAGCGGAAATACATGGTTCGTATAGAACCTATGACAACAAATTTCCTCTCAGAGGCTCCCAGTGGTGTGGTGCATAAACAATGAATCTTGGAACACTGAAAAAAAAAAGTAGAATTTAAGATGTTAAAAAAAAAAAAAAAAAGAGGCTTCCAGTGAAGTTCATCTACATCTTTGCCTTCCAAGAAGGCAAAACTTTAGTGTAAATTTCCAAAGATATTTGCAGTGATTTTATGGTTTTGTGAAGGCTGGCTTGATTTTTTTTTTCTAAGTTTATTTATTTTCTTTGTAATCTCTATAAACCGAAAGGTGGGGCTCGAACTCACAACCCTGAGATCAAGAGTCACATGCTCTTTTGACTAAACCAGCTGGGTGCCCCAAGGCTGATTTGATTTTGACCAGAAAGCCAACAACATGACTTTTATGAGATCTTTTAAATAGGGGAAATGAGACTGAGACACATATTTTTTCCTAATCATTAATTAAACATCTGAGCATTATAAGATTTATGAAAAAAAGCCTGAACCGCATAATGAGGCCAAGCAGGAATTTCACAGTATATTTTTAATACTTCTAGACAGGATCTTTGCCACTTTTATTTTATTTTATTTTTAATTTTTACTTACTTATTTATTATGATTTTTTTTTCCTTAGGATCTTCTGCCATTTTTAAAGATTTTTCTGAAAGGTCAAAATCAGTTGTGCTATCCAGTGAATGTGTGAAGTGTGTGCTAACAGCTCCCACTCTGGTAATAAAGAGATAAATGGGAAGTTGTACTTAGGTATTTGTGTGTCTATTTGTTGTTTAATTTCAAAGGGTAAATTCTAAGCTCCAGCCTTTGAGATTTAAAAAAAGTCTTTTTATTATGTTAATTTTCAAATAAAAAAAACCCCCGCAGAGCAAATACACTCAGCAACTCTCATATCCATCACTCAATATCAACATATTGCCAATTCTGCTTCATTTCTTACTCCTCCCTACTCCCCAGATCCCCTGTTATTTTAAAGGAAGTCGAAGGTCATATGTCATTTCCTCTGAAAGCATTTCCACTTGCCTCTTTGGGACTCAAAAAAAAAAAAAGAAAAAAAAAAAAAAGGCAGAACCACAGTTTCTTCTGACTTCCTTTTACCGGACAGGATGAGTAGAGCAGTTGTTTCTCCTTTTCTCCCTTCCTCTCTTTGTGTCTGTGAGTTTAATTTGGAGCTGTAAGACTCGTCCCTCATTCATTTCTCCATTCTTTTTAGAATATAACCCAACTTTTAAAGAATAATCACATTTTGCAGTTACTTTTTACATCAAATATCTCCATCTGAGTGACTGTTTGAGTAATTACCATCAATCCTTCTTAACTGTGGCTTCCTTATTTTTCATTGCTCTGAAACATATTTCATGTGACTTATTGCGGAAGTGTGGCTGTGTCATAATCTGTACACTTGCATATCTTAAATGTCTTTCTCTTGAGTTAGGGCATGAATGACACTGGCTTATGAATAATTCTTGGGACATAAAAATTTTCTCCTTAAAGCTCTCTTGCTATAATTCAATTATTTTCAGTTATTTAGTCAGAGGACTATAAGGAGAAGATCCTTCTTGTTTCTTTTTAGGTAACCTTATTTTTTCCCCCTCTAGATATTTACTGAAATGCCTTAATTTTAAAATTTGAACATTCTATGAGGGTATTTCTAGGGTTAGATCTATTTTCATTAAATTTGCTTATCACAGTATGTCTTATTAGATTATTGTCTGAAATCTTTATTACACTGGGAATATAAAATCGTGTTTAAAGAAAGCTTGATTATTGCTGTTTCACCTACTCAGATCCCACTTTTATCTGTTTCCTTTGTCTGTCCCTAAAGTGAGTTTCCAAGATACGACCTTCCTCTCTATTATGTCTTCGTAATTTTAGTTTCTTTATCTTTCTCCTCTGCGTTGTGATCAACTTTCTTTTCTTCTCTCTCTCTCTTTTTTAAGATTTTATTTATTTATGAGAGAGAGAGAACACAAGCAGGGGGAGCTGGAGAGGGATAAGCAGGCTTCCCAGTGAGCAGGGAGCCTGATGCGGGGCTGGATCCCAGGACCCTGGGATCATGACCCAAGCCGAAGGCGGACGCTTAGTGATTGAGTCACCCAGGCACCCTATGACCGACTTTCTTAAATATATTTTTCTATTTTTTTTTAAAGATTTTTATTTATTTATTTGAGAGACAGAGATCACAAGTAGGCAGAGAGGCAGAGAGAGGGAGAAGCAGGCTCCCTGCCGAGTAGAGAGCCCGATGCGGGGCTCGATCCCAGAACCCTGGGATCATGACCTGAGCCGAAGGCAGAGGCTTTAACCCACTGAGCCACCCAGGTGCCCCTATTTTTCTATTTTGACCTTAATTTTTGTGGCATCCAATCAGCTGTTAAATCTCCCTCCCTCCCTTTTTAAATCAATGACTAAATGTCTTATCTCCATTAAAACTTACTTTTTTGTTTGACAACTCTATAACTTCAGAAATGCAACATCTCCTTGAATATAACACAGGTATATATTATTAAAATTCTCCCTCTGTTTTCTACAGGAGTATGCCATGGTGGTACAGTCAACACCAGCCCAGAGTCCAAGCTGCCAGTAGCAGCAGGAAACATTCTGACTCAGTAGGCAGAATTTCCCGACAGCGATATAGACATGGGGCTGCCATGACACTTGGTTATGAGTAATCCTTGGGACATAACTTTTTTTCTTTAAAACTCTCTTGCCATAAATCAATTGTATTCAGTTACTTAGTGATTCAGAAAATTATAAGGTAAGAAGAGAAGCACTATATGGGTTTTCCCCTGAAGCGGTAGTGTCCTGCCCTTGCATAATTAGGACTCTCTGTGGCCTGAACCACTGTACTTTGGAAGTCAAGAAGTATTGTGCTAAGCGAAATAAGTCAGAGAAAGACAGATACCGTATGATTTCACTCATAGGTGGAACTTAAGAAACAAAAAAATTAACAACAATAATAACATTATTAATAATAAAAGATAACTATACTCCTTTTTTGCCTCATCTAGGACACAGCAGATATGGGAGGATTGCCAATTAATATTTGCATGCTAACTGTGGGAGATGTAATCACGACGAACTTCCAACTGAAACTTTTTCTGAAGAGGTTTGTGAGCATCTCAGGTGTTAAACTAATTACTACAGAATTCTTTTCAGAAGGCCTTAAAAAAAGAATAAGAACAAAATTTGTCCTTCTTATTGAACTTAACTCACAAATGGTGGGAGGACAAATTTTCTCTTCTGAATACATTAATGTTAAGGTATTGGATACCAGAAGCACAATTCCATTTTACTAAGATTTTTTTCTTCTTCTTCTTTTTTTAAATACTTTTGGATAAAAATGGACAATATCGATAGAGGGATTTGACCTCTTGTCAGTGTGGCTTTAATATTTTCTCTCTCATGTCTGTCACTTAGGAAGAGTGGCCCAGAGGATACCCTGCCTCCCACTTGCACTCCTTGTCCTAAATGAAAGGAAGCAAAAATCCTGATGGAGGAAAAAATTCTGCTGGAGATGAGTGTGTGATTATGTGGGTGGGGGTGTTAATTTATTTTGTAGTAAATTAGTGACCCATGTTGGGGCACTTCGGGCTGAATGCACAGGGAAAACACTATTAAGAACATTGGCTTCAGGCCTATGAAATTATTGCCTACTTTCTAGATCACTATCAGAAGCTATTGAATTAGTAATAAAATCAGTACCAAAAAACAAAACAAAACAAAACCCTGGGTTCAAATCACCATGCAGACGATTTCACACATGTAACCAACAGTATTTCCAAACCTGTTTTCTCATCTCCAAAACAGGTCTAATGACACCGAGCCTACTGACTCCGTGAAATTGGTTAAGGACCCAAATGAAAGAACAACTGAAGAACCACAACAATAAATGTAGGCAATACTGTGCTGGTATCATCAGTCTAACTGCCTTTGTTTTCTTTTAACTTTTTATTTTGAGATAATTAGAGATTCATCGTAAGTTCCAAGAGAATGTGCAAAGTGTTCCCAGGCACCTAGTGCTCAGTTTTCCTAATGGAAGCTGCATGGCTTTTGTAGAGTATCAGACCCAGGACACTGATATTGGTACAATTCATAGAGCTTGTTTAGATTTCCCAAGTTTTACAAGCACTCGGTGTGTGTGTGTGTGTGTGTGTGTGTGTGTGTGTGTGTAATTCTAAGGAATTTTCTCACATCTCTAGGTTTGTGTAGCCATCACTGAAATCAAGATAAAGAACTATCCCACCTCCCCAAAGTTCCCCCATTCTACCCCTGTGTAGTAACATCCACCACCTTCTCTGTATCCTAATCTTTGGCAACACAAATCTGTTTTCAACTTCTACAATCTTATCTCAAGAATGTTATATAAATGGAACCACACAGTATTTGACTTTCACTCTGCATTGTTCCCTTGAGATTTATCCAAGGGACATGTATCAATATTTCATTTCTTCTGTATATCAACAGTTGATTCTTTTTCGTTGCTTCATAGTATTTCATAGTATGGATGTACCACAGTCCTTCATTCATCCCTTGAAGGGCTTCTGGGTTTTTGGTTGTTTTTGGTTGTTGTGAAGGAAGATGCTATGAATGTTGGTGTACAGATTTTGTGTGAACCTGGGTTCTCATTTCTCCGGGCTAAATGCCCAATTGTGAAGTGGCTGGGCCCTAGGATCATTGCATGTTTGGTTTTGACCAGACTTGGTAAGACACTGCCAAATTGTTTCCCTGACAGGTTGTACCATTGTGCATTCTTACTAGGAATGTATGGGTGATCTAGTTTCTCTATATCCTTGCCAGCACTAGGTTTTTGTCAAATTTTGTTTTAAGTGGAGCCCAATGCAGTGTTCGAACTCATGACCTTGAGATCAAGACCTGAGCTGGGATCAAGAGTCAGATGCTTAACCAACTGAGCCACCAAAGCACCACTCACTGGTTTTCATTTCATTTTAGCTATTCGATAGGTGTGTGGTGATACTTTACTGAGTTTTTAGTTTGCGTTTTCCTAATGGCTTTGATGCTAACAATCTTTTCATGTATTTATTTGCCATCTGTATGCTCTGTGATGGAATGCTTGTTCATTTTTTTCGCCCATATTCTAGTTGGATTTTTTGTTATTTTATTCTTGAGTTTTGTGATTCTTGATATATTCTAAATATAAGGCCTTTGTCAGATAAGGGTTTGCAATTATTTTCTCAAAGTCTGTAGTTTGTCTTTTTAATCCTCTTAACAGGGTTTTTGGCAAAGCAAAAGTTTATTTTTGATATTTTGAGATTCAACTTATTAATTTTTCCTATATAGACTATACTTTTGGTGTCTTAAGAACTCTGCTCAGCTTTAGCTCACAAAGATTTAATTTTTTTCCCTAAAATTTTATAATTTTACTTACAGTTGTACATTTTATAAGTCCATGATGCATTTTGAACTATTATCTATATAATGTGTGAGGCTTAGGTGGAGGATTTTTGAAGGTTTTTATCACTGACCTCTGGACATCTAGACACATTCTAGCCCATGCTCTCCCTGTTTACTTTTCTATATTTCTAGACATTATTTCACTTCTCTTTTAAATTTCATCTCTCTCACTCTTTCATTAGGCCATTTTCAGTTGTTTTACTCCATATCAGTCATATATCATCTCTATTTCTTATTGCTTTCCTGATCAAAACAATGTAATCACATAGCTATAACCTACTATTGACATGTGTCATACCGATAATATGATAATTTGATAATATGTTGATATGTTTGTCTTTCCCAATATATTGTAATTCTGCAAAGAGGAAGGAGCATATCTTTCTCTTTCTCAAAACCTAGTCCAGGTTTTGTAAATAGTAAGGATGCTGTGCTCTTTGTAGAATAAAAATGAATTGAATTCTATCATCCTTATATATGTTAGAAGAGGATATGTGTATCTATATCAGATGCAACATAAAAAGATTTTTTTGAGGATGCAAAAGTGAGTGGCGAGGCCAGTAGCAACCCAAATGTATCACTCCTGACTGCTCGAACCTGCTGTTGACAGGCTGGAACCTGTTTAGTTAGGTGAGTGAGGTCAGGATCACAGGTTGGATTGCCCAGTGCTGGCAGTGCATTTGATTCCAGGACGGTGTGGGAAGATATACTGCTGATTCATAAAAACTTTCCCAGTGTATTTGCCTATGATTCTGTCTAAGCATACCCCTCGACACAGTTAGAACTTTGAAATTATATGTGTGTACACATAATATATATATGCACACACAAACATGCCTATGTTGTTGTTGCCGTCTGTTTTCTCAGAGTAGCTCCAAATTCCACCTTTCAGAAATCTCTTTTGCATGGGTTCCATACATTTAGGTGTAGATGCCTGTTAAATAAGGACTTCCAGCCAGTGTATCTATTTCATTTTGGTTTCCTAAAGACCTAGGGCTCAGGTGATAATAGGAGGTGTGGATTATCGCATATTATTTGTTCGCATCTGTCTTAAAGCTCAAAACTGAAGGTCAGTACCTTTCTACATTTTTCTTCTTCCTGTGCTGATTGGTTAAAATAAGATGTCTGTTAATAAATCATGATTATTACCAGGATATGAGCCAAGGACAGATCAATTTTTTTTTGGTCTTAAAGTATTTAGATAGGTTTGCTGTAGTATGATGTAGTATGTAGTGTGTAATTCTGAGCTCTGATTATTGGTAGGCATTAACACATGCCCATCCTCCTCCACTCTGAATAACCTTTTAGAGATGATTCTATTCATAGTTAAGAGGATTTACAGACTTAAACTGCAAAGATACTACACTGAGCAGGGACATTGTCACTCTTTGGGGAAATAATGTTATCTATTGGTAGAAATTCATGCTTAGAAAATTCACCACAAGAAACTATGAATTTAGGAAAAACATCCCTTAGCTTCTTAATATTCTTATGTTCCTGTATTATTTTATCAGTTTTTTTCCTTGAGCAATTTTTGTAGAAAGCAGTCTGTAATTTTTCTTTCATTACTATAAGGGATATAATTTTTATTTCAGAGAAAAACATCTGAGCCACAATAGCTGCAGAACATCAATAGTCAGAAAAATCTATGGCTATGTCTCCTGCTTTTTAAAACATTACTTCCTGAAGCAAGCAAGCAAGCAAACAAGCAAACAATAAATACGCATTTGTCCAGACAAGGGAAGCTGTTTATGTTGAAGAAAACTGGACAGATCTGATAATTATTATCAAGGTTCTAGTTTTTCTCTTGGGGTTGGCTTGAACATTTGATAAATCCTCAATAAGACAGAGGAATGATACTATGAAAGCTTGCTTATGGTTTTATATTCTTTTGGATAAACCTTTTCATTGTCAAGTCAGGGTCATGGATTGTGGAAATTGTCTTACCTTGACCTTGGTGCTGCCTTCATTTTCCACGGTTTGGTGAATGTTTGCTTTATATCCCTCAGCCCTAGGCAGGGGCAGGAATTGCTTCCACGCAGATGGCCTGGAGAAATGTTTCTGGAGGCACTCTTGGTTGTCTTGGGAAGGACTGGGCATGTTTTCACAATAAAGTTCCAAATGAATCCTGCAGCCTGATGTTAACAACACTAGCCCAGGGTCCACTCTATTTCTCTTCGTTCGGCTGATGCTGGGCCGTCTGTCAGTCAGTTGGGATACTCCCTGGAAAGTTACACTATCTGAAGCAAAAGGATTATCTGTTTTGTGGATCAGCAGTTTATCTGCTAGTGTTCTATTCCAGGTAGAGCCTGCTATTTTTAAATGTCTAGGTATGTTATGACTGCCCCCTACAGGCAGCAATGAGCTCTTTATTCAAATTTAATCCTAAATCAAAATGGAAAGAAATGATATAAGAGATATATTCTTTAGGATATAGTGACAAAGGGAATATATCATTTTGTAAAATTCTGAATTAGTCATGTTGTGACAGGGACTAGTACCCGGGCTATGCAATACAGAGGCAGGTGGTCCACTTAATCTATGTAGGTTTTTTGAAAGGTCATTTCAGCAGCAGTCAGCTTTGTGGCTAGAAATGTGTACTAAACTCATACCCAAACTTAAGACCAGGACTATTACACCTTAATTGATATCATGTGGGATTAAATTGATTTTTCTAATGAAGTAATTAATCATCTAGTGATTAAGCCAAGAGTTGTCTTCTAACATGGTACTTCACATTTGTAAAGAGCCTTATAAATAAAGATTATTAAACAGAATGCAAAAAAGTAGAACATAATATCTTTCTCTCAAGGGATACCTAATTCTCAAATAGGCCTTGCTGGGTCACAGAGGTAAAGGTGTAGGTGTGTATTACTGGGGGTTATGAACTGGAAACGTTTCCTTTTGTAAAATGACCCCAAACCTCCAGAATTGGTATACAAAATAGACACAATCCCTATCAACATCAGCTTCCTTTTTTATTTTCTTTCAGCTTCCTTTTTTTTTTTTTTGCAGAAATTGATAGGTTGATTTTAAAATTCACCTACGAGATTGGAAGGAACCCAGAATATCCAAAACAATCTCATAAAAAGAAGAACAAAGTTGGAGGATTCATGTTTCTCAATTTTAAAATTTTTTAAAACTTTTGAAATTTGTTATAACTTAATACAACTTACTAAAACTTATTATAGCCTATTAAAACTTATTATAAATTCACAGCAATTAATATTGTGGTACTGGCATAAGGGTAGACATGTAGATAACAGAATAGAACCGAGAGTCTGTAAATAAATCCATACATTTATGATCAGTTGATTTTTGAGAAGTTGCCAACATAATTCAACAGAGGAAAGAATTGTCTTCAACAAATGGTGCGGGAAAAGGGGATAACTAGAGGTGGAAAAATTAAGTTGAATTTCTACCTCACACCACATAAAAAACTAACTCAAAATGAATTTAGCTTTATATGTGAGAGATGAAACTACAAAACTGTGAGAAGAAAATGTAGGGGTAAATCTTTGTGACCCTGGTTTAGGCAAGGCCTTCTTACATACAACACCGAAAGCACGAGGGACAAAAGAAAAACACAGGTAAACTGGACTTTAGCAAAATGAAAACTTTGATGTTCAAAAAGCCTGATCAAGAAAGTGAAAAGATAACCCCCAAAACAGCAGAAAATATTGTAAATCACATACACATAGTAAAAGAATTATATCCAGAATATGTAAAGAGTTCTTACAACTAACGAAATAAAACAAAATTTAACTGAAAATTAGTGATGTGTTTAAATAGACATTTCTCCAAAGAAGATATACAAATGATCAATAAAGCCCATGAAAAGATGCTCAACATCATTAGTCATTAGGGGAAAGTAAGTCAAAATCACAATGGTTTTACATTCAATAGGTTGGCCTTAATCAAAAAGACAAGGACAAACGTTAGTGAGTATGTGGAGAAACTGGGACTCTCATATATTGCGGGTGGAAATATAAAATATTGCAACCATTTGGAAAAGAGTTTAGCAGTTCCTCAAAATGTTCAACATAGTTGCCGTAAGATTCACCAATTTCCGCCTCGATGTCTACTGAAACAAGAGAAGTGAAACGTGTTCACATCTAAAGGCTTGCACACAAATGTCCATAATTGGAACCAACTCACGTGCCCACCAACAGGTAAACAGACAAAGTGAAGTGTATTTTGGACAATAAAAAGGAATGAATAAAAAGGAATGAAGTGCGGATACATGGGACAACATGGATGAACCTTAAAAACATGCTGAGAGAAGCCAGTCACAAAAGACCATATAGTGTGCATTTCCATTTATAAGAAAATATCCAGAATAGGTAAATCTTGAGATACAGAAAGTAGATTAGCAGGGCAGGAGGGTTTGAGGAGTGATGGAGTGTGACTACCAATGAGTAAGAGGTTTCTTTTTGGGGTGATGAAAATGTTATAAAACTGATTGAGGTGATGGTTTCAGAACCTGGTGAACATACTAAAAACCATTAAGTTGTGTATGTTAAATGGGTGGATTGTATAGTATGTGAATTATATTTCAATAATGCTGTTAAACTTTCTATAAAAAAGAGAGGCACCTTCTTCAAGGGACCAAATGTTTCAGGGCAGGGCCATAAAGAAATCTCTTGACAGTTAAAAGTATTTCCTGGGGTCAGCTGCGTGAGTATATGGTTGAACCATCATTGATCTCAGAGTCCCAAGACCTGGTTCTAGACTCTTAGAATGAAAACAGAGTAGGTGGTATTGGTATTCTCGAATTGATCTGTGCAATCTTTGGAGCCGAAGATTATTTTGACCTATCCACTTTGTCTCCATGCATTTTGGGAATGGGGAAACTTGCATGAGATATTAGGTGATATGTTCAAGGGCTATATATAGTAGTACAGTTGGAGCCAGCCTCTGTGTCTTCATATCCCAGGGCAAGAGCAGTGTTCTGAGCCACTCTGCAAACCAGATGATTCGTGTTTCTCTTTTTCTTTAATGATGTCACTTAAGTCCACCAGCATTTTTCTCTTGCTCCAGTTTTCATTTTTGCACCCTCTATTGTGGTATCAAACCAGGGAGGAAATCTTTCATTCAAACATTTGCTAAGTTCTCTCTAGCACTTTCTCCATGCTTGCAAAATTTCTTGTGTTTGGAAACTTCTTTCTAGTTAACAATCATTTCTATGAAAATTCTTCATCTTCTTAAATTTAATTTGATAACTTTATCTAGATCTGCTAATAAAGCATTGCAAACTCAGTTCTTGAGAGATCCTCGTAAAAACAATTTTTTCGTATTTGAGGGGTGTGTGTGTATAGTGGCACAGTAGCACTGATCAGCCTTCCCTGGCATTCTGTGTAAACCAACTTTCTGGAGATTACAGTGAGAGGAATCCACATGAAAGAAGAATTTTACTATCTGTCAAAGTTGACTAAAGTACTTACTGGCAAGTATGTATTTATTTTGCATTATCTCAAATAAAAGGAAATATCCTAAAGGGTCAGTGTAACAGGCAGGACTGAGGGACTTGTGACTAGGAAGCAAAAACAGAGTGGGGTCGAAGGAGGGAGGTTAATGAACTATTAATCTAGATGACCTTGACTTGGTTGATACTCCTGAGAGTGGCAGAAAGCTGGTGGATTGACAGCTAATTGAGTAAGTGTTAATGGAGATGAACAGACAAATCCTAAGCCTGGAGGAGCCCAGCCAACACTCTTCCTTCATGCAAATGAGGCTGATGGTATGCAGGTCCAGGGAGGGAAATCCTTACAGGGGCCCATCTCAGACAGTCAAGATCAAGACAAGGGAGCTCTCCAAGACTGCCCAACTTGTCATAGCTCACATTTGTGGACCACACTTGCTCTACTGGTAGGATAGGCAGTCTTTGCTGTATGTCATGGATCCAAACGGTTACCTCGTTTTTCCTTCATCACTGTGTGTTGAAAGTGTTTGTGGGAGAAGTATCACTTAACAATGGATTTATAGCTTTGAGGACCCACGCATGGACCAGACTAAAAGGAGTGCAAATCACCAACTGAACCTTGACTTTCAGCTGGATACAGTGACTAGAAAGATTCTGGTTTGTTTTCCTTTAGAATCAGTGATTACACTTTTAAAAAATATTTTATTAGAGAGAGAGAGCACTAGACAAAGGGAGAGAGAGAGAGTGAGTGAGAGTGAGCACACAAACAGGGGGAGCAGCAGGAAGAGAAGAAGGCTCTCCACTGAGAAAGGAGCCCTATGCTGGACTCCATCCCAGGACCCTGGGATCCTGACCTGAGCCGAAGGCAGACATTTAACAATTGAACCACCCAGGAACCCTGAGTGAATACATTTTAAATGTCATTTAGAATATGTTCAGTTGGAACGTTTCTGCAAGTATATATATGGAAAAAAGAAGATTGTGCTTGTGTGTGTATGTGTGTGTTTATGTGTGAACGGTGGGCTGAGAAGAGGTGGCATGGAGTGGACTTTTTTTTTTTTTTTCTTGTCCACTATTTAGTTCTAAGAGCACAACTCCAGTTTTCTTCGGGAGAATACATCTATCCCATCCTCAATCCCTGTGATTTGCGTAGGTTCACTGGGTATCCAGCTGTAGGTCTGTAAACAACCTGGCAAATTAGTGAATTCCATCCTGCCCACACACAATAACTGCTCAAGTTCAAAAGTGTGAATTGCTCAATTAGGCTCAGCCCTAGAACTTTTGCTAAATCTATCAGAAAAGCAGTATTGTTTGTTTTCCCCTGGGGTGACTAACTAGTAGAATATAAGTCTATTGCCATTACTTGGCCAATATTTGCACAGAGCCTGCTTAAGGATGAAATCAGCTCACTGAGAACCAGAATAGAGAGGGAGGTAGAGAGAAAGACAGATTCCTAACATCATTTGAGCAGTTCACTGTCCCTGAAGATCTAATCCTAGACCCTTCATTTACATGATCCAATAACTTCCTTAAAAATAAAAAAAATCTTATTTTGAGAATATTATTACCCTTTGCTTAAGTTAGCTTGATCTGTTTTCTTTCACCTGCAAGATAGATGAAGGGCTCATTGGAGTGCTCAACACAGAATAAACTCTTGCTACATGTGAGCTATTATTATTATTTGGCTCCTGTGACTGTGATAGTTATTTATTGTTGCATAACAGGTAAGTTATTTATTGTCACATAACGAGCATTCCACAACTTAGCCATTTAAGATAACTTTTACTGTCTGACAGTAACAGGAGTTGGTTTCAGTTTTGTTGCATCCTTGGGCTCAAGGTCTCTGCTGAGTCAAGGTGTCATCTGGGGCTGTAGTCATCTCAAGGCTCCACTGGGGAAGGCTCCACTTCTAGGCTCACTCACACGGCTGTTGACAAGACTTGGTTCCTTGGATTCAAGTGAACTAAGGGCACCAGTTCCTTGCTGGTTGCTGACTGGAGTCCACGCTCAGCTCCTGGCACATCAGGCTCTGCACGGGGCAGTTTAACCACCTGGCAGCTTACTTCATTGGTGCAAGTAAGAGAGAACAACCCAACAAAATGCAAGCAAGACGGAAGTCACAGTCTTTCATAACCTGATGTCAGAAGGGACCTCCCCTTCCCTTTGGTGTATTCTGTTTTTTAGAAGAAAGTCAGTAGGTCTCACCCGTACTCAAGCAGAGAGGATTGCAGAAGGGCAGGAATCACTGGGAGGCAGGATTACTTGAGCCACATTAGAAGCTATTTTTAAATTTTCCAATTATGGGAGATTGTCATTATGGGGCCAATAGAGCAATAAAATAAAATTGACCTACCTGGAAAATCCTGAAGCTCCATTATCATAAGAATTTAGGCACTGGTATCACAAATACATGAAATCCTGTGTGACTGACGTTAGGTCTGCTTTGGTAATACTAACACAGAGGCTACTGGGATAGTTAGTTAGAGGACTTTGTAAAGGTGTCATGGTATCAATAGTCTGAGTTACTGTTAGGCCAGAGTAGGTCAGCTTCCTGTAAATGGCTATTGTGTGAAAGACAATGGAAAAACTGATTCTTTCATTAAACTAATAGTTTATTTAGTGAGGTGCAAAAACTTTTCAAAGTCCTCCCCCAAATGAAGGCAGGCTGGTAGCATAATGTTCACGAGGGGCAGTAAGTGTTTCATGTTAAATCATCTTTTAGAATAGGATTTGCTTTGACTGGAACTCCTCTATCTCTATGGGCAAATGTAAGTTTAACCCACATTTGGAAAGAAAAGATTGGAAATGATGATGTTCATAACATTTACTATGTTTTAGACTGAAGAAATTCCTTTGAAATTTCTTATTTTTTCTATTTCTGATGACTTCTAAGTAGTATATTTTCTCCAAACATATAACATGATCCTATTCTAGTGGGAAAAAAAAGTTAAACATATGGGATATTGATTTAATTTAAAGAACACATTCATAATTACCATTATTTTTCTCCTGTCAGTGTGGTTTTATCTTATTTCCCTTGTGTCATTTCTAAATAGCAAATCTGGAGCTCAATTGTCAAGAAATTACAAAGGAGCTCAAAGGATATCTTGCATATGCTACAGCTAATAATCAGGCAATTTGAGGTCACCAACAGAGGTATTAATGAGATAATGTGAGGGACGTATCATGAGGGGGTGCCTGCCTCTTCTCCCTAATGCCAGATAGACCCCCTTGGTGATGCTTGGAGAAGGCCATCCCAGGTGACCTGAATACCATCTTCTCTCCGCTCAGTGCATTGTTCCTGATTTTTTTTTTCATGCCTTTGTGCCTCTCTGAAAAGCGGAGCACTCATGGAATCTGCTGAAACCTGAGGCGTAATGACAGGTCTGGGGCTGGAGTGGTGCAGAGAAGATGCCACGCACAGCAGACCTGGTCACCAGCTTGGCTCAGTGATGCAGAGAGACATGTTCTGCATCTTGCCAGGAAGTGAACAGCTTCATCTTAAAAATGACAACATTTTCAGGTGGATCAAGAGTGGAAAGAAGGAAAGGGACTCATTCAGAATCTATGAATCCTTCTTTCTCTCTTTTGCCTGGAATGTGCTTTGCCTGTCTTGCCTAAGATGGCCACAAGCATCAGTCATAAGATGGAGCGCCGGACCTCTCTCTCCTCTCTGTGAGCTGCTGCATCAGCCTCCTCTTCCAGGTGCGTGGAGCAGTTTGAGATGTATCTATGTCATTGCACTTACTGAAACCATCTGTCTTCATCTGTGCTCCTCAACTTGACTCTGAGCAACTCTGAAGAACAGACCCCCACCCCCCAACACTGGAGTGCCTGGCAAATTTTGCAGATGTGTCTCCAATGGGATTAGAGAGAGAGAGGAATAAAGCATGCTTGCTCTTGTGTTTTGTCTGTTCACAGGAATTTTAGTCTCTGTTACCAATGATGTTTAATCATGTTTTGTTTTGGTGGTGGGATTGAGCGGCTTCATTGGTATTGTGTATTATCACCTTGGGCTCCCATAACAAAATACCATAGTCTGTGTGGCTTAATCAACAGAAATGTATTTCTCATCCTTTTGGAGGCTAGATATCTGAGAACAGGATGCTGCCATGGTCAGGTTCTGGTGAGAGCCCTTTCTCTGGCTTGTAGACAGCTACCTTCTCGTTGTGTCCTCAGATGGCTTTGTGTCTGATGTCTCTTCTTATGGAGACACTGATCCCATGATGAAGGCATCCCTATGACCTCATCTAACCCTAATTACCTCCTGAAGGCCCCATTTCCAAATACCATCACTTGAGGTTTACGACAACACATGGATTTTGAGGAAAACACATTCAGTTCCTAATGTTAAAAGATAAACTGAGGCACATAAATATTTTCAAGAGCTTATTTGAATTACAATCAATTTGTACCAGGCAGCACCAAACTGAAAGTGCTTGACAGGAGCTTGGGAAAAGGCTTGTAGAGAAGAGCAAGGAAATGATTTGATGGACTACAACTTAGGCGCTTGACTATGTTGAGGAAATCTAGGTGGCTGTGATTGTTTAGTGTCATTTTCTATGGTATAAGTGCATTTATAGGAATGGACTCTGTGTCACATGGTCTACACAAGGCATTAGAGGTAGCTCAGTCTAATAGCCTCCTAGGTTAATTACTTTTAACGGTTTCTCCTTTTGGCCATCTTCTTGTACATGACAGATTGACCACAAAAATAGTATTAGTGTCACCCTCAATCACTATCAGGGTTAAGTTGTTTTGCTGTGAAACTCATAGGTTATGATGTCAGTTTGTGAAAGGTTTTTGCTATTCATCTCCTTGTTTGTCTTGTTTCTCATTTTCCCAGCTCAGGAGAGACCATCTGGTATATATGCACATATTTAAGACTTTATGTATTTACTTATTTATTTGACAGAGAGAGAGAGAGAGAGCACATAAGTAGGTAGAGTGGCATGCAGAGGGAGAGGGAGAAGCAGACTCCCCACTGAGCAGAGAGCCTGATGTGGGACTTGATCCCAGGACCCTGAGATCATGACCTGAGTCAAAGCCAGACGGTTACCCAACTGAGATACCCAGGTGCCTTCTTATTTAAGACTCTTGAGAGATACCACTTTTAAGTAGATGTAACATAAAACATAATTGTTGTTAAAAAGTACATTTACAAACTTTTACTTACATTTATTCAATGCAGTCGTTCTAAACAATAATGTTGAGATTACTCCTGAAAACTTCACAAGATATCAAACAGCTATCCGTCTCTGAAGTTATTTTTCTTGCTGAAATGTTTTGCAAAAGCCATAACATCAGCTTATTTGACTAGTAAACCTAGGTAGAACTGAAATTGTATGTCTGCATTATATTTAATGTTGATAACTCTGAAGACATGAATTTTTTTTTTAAAGATTTTATTTATTTACTTGACAGAAAGAGATCACAGATAGGCAGAGAGGCAGGCAGAGAGAGAGAGGGAAGCAGGCCCCCTGCTGAGCAGAGAGCCCGATGCGGGACTCCATCCCAGGACCCTGAGATCATGACCTGAGCCTAAGGCAGCGGCTTAACCCACTGAGCCACCCAGGCGCCTGACATGAATGTTTTAATTAAACCAACCAAACTTAGACTAGCTTTTAAATACCCAGATTATGCCAGATCATGTGAACTTGAAAAACATTTGGGTTATTTTCTATATTTCTGAGAGAATACTTAATTTATGTAAACACTTTATTTTTCTTTAAGCCAATTAAACAGATTTCTACAAATTAATTTTGCCAATACCATCTGGAGATAGAAAAGTCACACATTTATAGTACATATATAGACATAAATAAATATAGAGCAGACACTTTTTAAATTTTATCCATGAGACAAGTATTGTAATACAAAACTCACTAGTTTTTAAAAGAACTGTTGGATCCAAATTGCGTTTCTTGCAGTTGGAATAAATTAAGATTACTCGTTCTGTTGCCTAAAGCTTTTTACTAATACTTATGGAGACAATGTACGATTTCTTTCATTTAAAAATTTATTTATTTATTTTTTTAAATTTCTTTTCAGTGTTCCAGAATTCACTGTTTATGAACCACACCCAGTGCTCCATGCAATGTGTGCCCTCCATAATACCCACCAGCAGGGTCACCCAAACTCCCACCCCCCCACCCCTCCAAAACCCTCAGATTGTTTTTCAGAGTCCACAGTCTCTCATGGTTCTTCTCCCCCTCCAATTTCCCTCAACTCCCTTTTCCTCTCCGTCTCCCCATGTCCTCCATGTTATTACTTATGTTTCATTTGTTTTTTTAAGGAAATTCCTGAGAGGCCATTTCTAATTCACTTCGTCTCTTAGAAGCTTCTGCATACCAATCAAAAGATGTATCCCATTTTTTTTTTTTTGGGAGATTTGGGATTGGAATGCCTTTTCTCTATGGCATCTTATAATCTTATCTAGATTAAAAGTTCCCCATTGTGGTCAATGTAATTCAAGATTATTTTTGGTAAGTTTCATCCACTTGTTTGGACAAATACAGGCTCTGGGCTCATAATTTTTCTATGTATACTCAGGGAGAATTCTAGTTGGAGGAGTTCCAGACTCTTTGGGCTTAGAGGAACCCCTTTTGTTTTGCTCTGTCTCTTTTTCCATTAAAAGAGAATTTCACCTACTGGAGGCCTCATAATGGATCCAGACCAGTTTAAGCCAGACCAACTCCCAACTTTAGACTCAGTCTGGAGGAAAAAATTCTCAAACAAAGCTGGAGAACTCACAGTGCAAAAGCTGCAGAGCTCGGATATGAGTGAAACTTTCTGTACCCTCCAAGAAAGAAGTGGACACAGTGGGCTCAGCAGGTGCCTTTGCCCAATAGCTCCCTGAAAGGTCGAAGATCTCCTTTGGATCCTGTTCTTGACACCAGAACTTTTAAATTTAACTTAATTTAATTTTTTCAGTGCTCCAAGATTCATTGTTTATGCACTATACCCAGTGCTCCATGCAATACATGCCCTCCTTAATACCTACCACCAGGTTCACCCATCCCCTCTCTCCCCTCCCTTCCAAAACCCTCAGTTTGTTTCTCAGAGTCCACAGTCTCTTATGGTTCACCTCCCCCTCCAATTTCCCCCAATTCACTTTTCCTTTCTCTCTCCTAATGTCCTCCATGTTATTCCTTATGTTCCACAAGTAATTGAAACCATATGATAATTGACTTTCTCTGCTTGACTTACTTCACTCAGCATAATCTCCTCCAGACCTGTCCATGTTGATACAAAAGTTGGGTATTCATCCTTTCTGTTGGTGGCATAATATTCCAGTGTATATATGGACCATATCCTCTTTATCTATTCATCTGTTGAAGGGCATCTTGGCTTTTTCCACAGTTTGGTGATTGTGGCCATTGCTGCTATGAACATTGGGGTACCTATGGCCTTTCTTTTCACTACATCTGTATCTTTGGGGTAAATACCCAGTAGTGCAATTGCAGGGTCATAGGGTAGCTCTAGTTTTAATTTTTTAAGGAATCTCCACACTGTTTTCCAAAGTGGCTGCACCAACTTGTATTCCCACCAATAGTGTAAGAGGGTTCCTCTTCCCCCACATCCTCCCCAACATTTGTTGTTTCCTGACTCCTTATTTTTGGCCATTCTAACTGGTGTAAAGTGGTATCTCAGTGTGGTTTTAATTTGAATTTCCCTGATGGCTAATGATGATGAACATTTTTTCATGTGTCTGTTAGCCATTTGTATGTCTTCTTCCAAGAAGTGCCTGCTCATGTCTTCTGCCCATTTTTTTTTGATGTGATTATCTGTTTTTTGAGTGTTGTGTTTGAGAAGTTCTTTATATATCTTGGATATCAGCCCATTTGTCTGTAGTGTCATTTGCAAATATCTTCTCCCATTCTGTGGGTTGCCTCTTTGTTTTGTTGACTGTTTCCTTTGTTGTGCGGAAGCTTTTGATCTTGATGAAGTCCCAAAAGTTCATTTTCACTTTTGTTTCCATTTCCTTTGAAAACATGTCTTGAAAGAATTTGCTGTGGCCGATGTCAAGGAGATTGCTGCCTATGTTCTCCTCTAGGATTTTGATAGATTCCTGCCTCACGTTGAGGTCTTTTATCCATTCCAAGTTTATCTTTGTGCATGGCTGACACTAGAACTTTTAATTAGCAATAATCGCGCCTCGGATAAACCTCATTGGCTACGATACTGCCACTGCGCAAAGCTGACACTAGAACTTTTAAAAGACAAGCTGAGGCATATTAAAACTTTGAAGAGTTTGTTTGAGCAACTCTTTTTTTAAAATAATTTATTTATTTATTTATTTCAGCGTAACAGTATTCATTGTTTTTGCACCACACCCAGTGCTCCATGCAATATGTGCCCTCCCTATTACCCACCACCTAGTTCCCCAACTTTCCACCCCCCACCCCTTCAAAACCCTGAGCAATTCTATGTTGAGAATAGAACACAGATTCAAATCAGGCAGTGCCAAACCAAAAGTAGTTAGGGGCAATCTGTGAACAGGAGCTGGGTAAAGGGCTTTTATGGAGGAGATGCAGAAGCAAAGCAAGGGGATTATTTGACTGGCCACAGCTTAAGCAAGTGCTTCATTTAAGAAAACCTAGCTGACTGTTTGGGATTGGTTGCTCTTCTTAAAAAATATTTTATTTATTTATTTTGAGAGCGAGAGAGAGAGAGAGAGAGAGAGAGAAAGAGAGAGAGAGAAGAGAGCGGGGGCAGGGAGAGAGAGAGCAAAGATGGTGGGGCGGGGCGGGGGAGAAGCAGAGGCGGAAGGAGAGGGAGAAGCAGACTCGGGACTCAATCCCAGGACTCCAGGATGGTGACCAGAGCCAAAGGCAGATGCTGGACCAACTGAGCCACCCAGGTGCCCTGTGGTTGGTTGCTCTTAAATTTTGCTTTCTGGAATACAAGTGCATTTATAGGAATTAACTCTGGCTTAGGTTTAGGTTTGTTTATGTAGGCTACCCAGGCATTACTGCTGTTGGGGTCTAATGGCCTCCTTTAACAACAGCATATTACATTACACACTGCTGAGGACCAACTGGCTGATACATAGTTCCTAACAAGTCAGGGAATCAGGCAGCCATCCAGGCAGCACTTGTCCACGCTCTGTTTCCTACCCTGTGTCTTCCGATAATTAGGATCTGTATTTTTCAGGGTAGTGACTGATTGGTGGTCCCTAAAAGATATGTCTACATCAACTCCTAGGAATCTGTCAATGTTTCCTTATTTGGAAGAGGTCTTTGCAGTTGTAATTAAGTTAAGGATCTTGGATGAGGAGATCATCTTTCAATTGCCCTAAATCCAAAATCCAATGACAAGACCCTCATAAAGCATGGAGGTGGAAGCAGCATCATGACCAAGGAGGTGGAGATTGGAATGCGATAGGCACTGGAAACTGGAAGAGGCAAGGATTGAATTCTATCCCAGACCCTTGGGAGGGAGCATAGTCCTGCTGTTACCTTGATTTTAGACTTCTGGCCTCCAGAACTGAGAAATAATACGTTTCTGAAACTTCTGGGGTTTTTTAGTCAGCCCCCAAGTTTGTGACAAAATTGTTACAGCAGTCCTGGGGAACTATTTCTGCCAGAAATCTTTTTCTTAGAGGGAAGCAGTGTTTCTCAATGTTTTCTCCATTTTTGCCCAGTCCAGAAGAGAAAAAAAAATTAAACCAAATTTTATTTTATTTTTAAAGATTTTATTTATTTATTTGACAGATCACAAGTAGGCAGAGAGGCAGGCAGAGAGAGGAAGAGTAGCAGGCTCCCTGCTGAGCAGAGAGCCCGATTCGGGGCTTGATCCCGGGATTATGACCCAAGCCGAAGGCAGAGTAAACCAGATTTTAAAGTGAATTTGGTTTCTCCCTAACAAGAGAAGTTAAAACATTTAAGGAAATTTTGGCGGGTAGGGTTGAGTCATTGTGGGTCACAGACCATTGTAAAGTCTATGGATTTCTCAACCTCAAGGACCATTTTGACACCTTGAAGACAACATTACCTCTCAGTTTCCATTGAGAGCACAGGTCTAGAAATATAGGAAATGATTAAAAAGGAGACAATTACTAGGGAAGGAATCATCAATATGTGGAAGGAATCAGTGGAAATTTAGGTCTAATAGTTTAGTCTAAAAAAAGATTTATTTGGAGAAAAAGCTACTAAAAGTCAGTATGCAATCCAACTTAAAACTTTAAAACTTAAGTTTCAGATTAAGTAGCAATTGAATGATACAGATAGTGTTGGTAAGTCATGGCCTGGGCCTTGATTCATGAATGTGGGTGATTAGTGGAGGAGAGACAAGAGGGCATTCCTGGTACAAGGAGAGAGCTGGAGTGAAGGAGAGGACACAAAACTCATCTGGTCTGGTGCAGCTCATGGTAACAGCTGGATTAGTGCCCAAGGGAAGTAATGATGTTGGGTCCATATTGCAGGGAGCGTTGAATGCTAGACCAGGAAGTCTGGATTTTGTTCTGCGGCTAATAGGGAGGTGGTGCATATGCTTCGTGAATGCTTATATCCTAGTCTCTCTCTCTCTCTTTTTTAATAAGGACACCAGTTAATTGCATTGGGGCACCCTAAGGGCTTCATTTTAACTTAATAATGTTTTTAAAGACCTTACCTCCAAATACAGTCACATTCTGAGGAGGGATTGGGACTTCACCATATGAAATTTGGGGAGAAGGACATAATTTGGCCCCTAACAATAATTATATAAATCAATTTTATACCAGTGGTTTAACTTGTTACATCTGAGTTTTTAATGTCCCCCCCCAGAATAAAAAATAAATTCACTCTTAATTAGTCTTTTAAATTTCTTCTTCTCTGCATCTGTACTCTTGACACATTGATATGAAACTTAGATATTTTCAGACTCAACTTACAAGAAAGTTATAACAGAATAATATTTCCTTCTATCTCCTCTCAGCTTTACAATGAAGAAAACTAGTGTTTTCATCTTTTTGTAAAATGACAACTTATTTTTTTTATTAACATATAGTATATTATTTGCTTCAGGGGTACAGATCTGTGAATCATCAGTCTTACATAATTCACAGCACTCACCATAGCACATACCTTCCCCAATGTCCATCACCCAGCCACCCTATCCCTACCGCACAACACCCCAGCAACCCTCAGTTTGTTTCCTGAGATTAAGAGTCTCTTATGGTTTGGCTCCCTCCCCGGTCTCATCTTGTTTCATTTTTTCCCTCCCTACCTGCCACAAACCCCTGCCCTGCCTCTCAAATTCCTCATATCAGAGATATCGTATGATAATTATCTTTCTCTGATTGACTTATTTTGCTTAGCATAATACCCTCTAGTTCCATCCATGTCATTGCAAATGGCAGGATTTTGTCTTTTTTAATTTTTTTTATTTTTATTTTTTAAAGATTTTATTTATTTATTTGACACAGAGAGATCACAAGTAGGCAGAGAGGCAGGCAGAGAGAGAGAGAGGAGGAAGCAGGGTCCCCGCGGAGCAGAGAGCCCGATGCGGGGCTCGATCCCAGGACCCTGAGATCATGACCTGAGCCGAAGGCAGTGGCTTAATCCACTGAGCCACCCAGGCGCCCCCAGGATTTTGTCTTTTTGATGGCCGCATAATATTCCGTTGTATATATATACCATATCTTCTTTATCCATTCATCTGTTGGTGGACATCTAGGTTCTTTCCATAGTTTGGCTATTGTGGACATTGCTACTATAAACATTCTGGTGCACATGCCCCTTCAGATCGCTACATTTGTATCTGTAGGGTAAATACCCAGTAGTGTGATTGCTGGGTTGTAGAGTAGCTCTATTTTCAACTTTTTGAGGAACCTCCATACTGTTTTCCAGCGTAGCTTCACTAGCTTGCATTCCCACTGACAGTGTAGGAGGGTTCCCCTTTCTCTGCATCCTCGCCAACATCTGTTATTTCCTGACTCGTTAAATTTAGCCATTCTGACTGGTGTGAGGTGGTATCTCATTGTGGTTTTGATTTGTATTTCCCTGATGCCGATTGATGTTGAGTACTTTTTCATGTGTCTGTTGGCCATTTGTATGTATTCTTTGTAGAAATGTCTGTTTATGTCTTCTGCCCATTTCTTGGTTGGATTATTTGTTCTTTGGGTGTTGAGTTTGATGCGTTCTTCATAGATTTTGGATACTAGCCCTTTATCTGACATGTCATTTGCAAATATCTTCTCCCATTCTGTCAGCTATCTTTTGGTTTTGTTGACTGTTTCCTTTGCTGTGCAAAAGCTTTTCATCTTGATGAAGTCCCAATAGTTCATTTTGCCCTTGCTTCCCTTGCTTTTGGCAATGTTTCTAGGAAGAGATTGCTGCCAGCTGTGTTCTCCTCAAGGATTTTGATGGATTCCTGTCTCATATTGAGGTCTTTCATCCATTTTGAGTCTATTTTTGCATGTGATGTAAGGGAATGGTCCAGTTTCTTTCTTCTGCATGTGGCTGTCCAGTTTTCTCAACACCATTCATAGAAGAGACTGTCTTTTTTCCATTGGACATTCTTTTCTGCTTTGTCGAAGATCAGCTGACTATAGAGTTGAGGGTCCATTTCTGGGCTCTCTATTCTGTTCCATTGATCTATGTGTTTGTTTTTGTGCCAGTACCATGCTGTCTTGATGATGACAGCTTTGTAATAGAGCTTGAAGTCTGGAATTGTGATGCCATCAACTGGTTTTCTTTTTCAACATTCCTCTGGCTATTCCGGGTCTTTTCTGATTCCATATAAATTTTAGGATTATTTGTTTCATTTCCTTGAAAAAAGTTGATGGTATTTTGATAAGGATTGCATTAAATGTGTAGATTGCTCTAGGTAGTGTAGTCATTTTCACAATATTTGTTCTTGCAATCCATGAGCATGGAACATTTTTCCATTTCTTTGTGTCTTCCTCCATTTCTTTCATGAGTACTTTATAGTTTTCTGCATACAGATTCTTTGCCTCGTTGGTTAGGTTTATTCCTAGGTATCTTATCATTTTGGGTGCAATTGTAAATGGGATCAATTCCTTAATTTCTCTTTCTTCTGTCTTGTTGTTGGTGTATAGAAATGAGACTGATTTCTGTGCATTGATTTTATATCCTGACACTTTAATGAATTCCTGTATGAGTTCTAGCAGTTTTGCAGTGAAGTCTTTTAGTTTTCCACATAAAGTATCATATCACTGCAAAGAGTGAGAGTTTGACTTCTTCTATGCCGATTTGGATGCCTTTTATTTCTTTTTGTTGAAAATGCCAGCATATTATATCCTTTGTTTATATGTGTTAATCAAAAATATTTTATTATAATCAAAATACTTTAAATTGAATTACTTGATTTTTATCAAGTTTAATTTTTGGTTAATTAACTGAAATATGAAAATTACCCATGGCGAGAGTTCTCTTTATTATTTCCTCACTCTGACCAAAAATTATATACAGCATGTGCTGTATTTTGAATAATTCCTAGGTCTACCAATGACATTCAACTCCTTTTTGTAAAATGGCATTAAACATTCATTTTTTGTGCTATCTTGAAGTATGATATTTAAAAAATAGTTTGAAGATGAAGACATGCGTTTGGCCCTGAGTCCCTTTTCACCATCGGAGTTAACAGGATAATGAGGAGATGTGTGTTAGGGTAGGTGAATGCAAACCCTGTTTATCTGGATGTCTCAGGAAAAAAAATTCTGCATGAGTAAAATGAAAAATATCTTGATTTCTCCACTTGGTTTACTTTGAAACCTGGCCTGTGAATGTGTGTGTGTTTGGTTATGTTCAGTTAGCCACTGTATAGTACATCATTAGTTTTTGATGTAGTGTTCAATGATTCATTAGTTGTATATAACACCCAGTGCTCATCACAACATATGCCCTCCTTAATACAGATCACCCTGTTACCCCATCCCCTCAACCCCCTCCCCTCTGAAACCCTCAGTTTGTTTCCCTAGGTCCATAGTCTCTCATGGTTTGTCTCCCTCTCTGATTTCTCCCCCTTCAGATTTCCCTCCCTTCCCCCGCGGTCCTCCGTGCTGTTGCTTATGTTCCACATATGAAACCACATGATAATTGTCTTTTTCTGCTTAACTTAATTCACTTAGAATAATCCCCTCCTGTTCCATCCATGTGAATAAGTAAGTTTAATTCATGGTAGTGAGAAGTTATCTTCATAAAATTTTAGGGAGCTAATAGTCCAGGTAGCTTCTTGAAGTTAAAAGATTGATTATTGGAATTTAATCACAGACAGGTTAAATGAGTTGCTCTTTGATCATGTTAATTTCAGCTTTTTAAAAGCTCTATAAAACCTGGGGCACCTGGGATAAGCTTCTGCCTGCGGCTCAGGCCACGATCCTGGGATCAAGCCATGTGTCCCGTTCTCTGCTCCGTGGGGAGGCTGGTTCTCCCCTCCTCCTCCCCCTGCACTCTCTCTCTTAAGTGAATAAAATCTTAAAAAAAAGTTCTATAAAACTGTAATTATCCTTCAGTCTGCCCTTAAACTTCTGTCACCAATGCCAGGAGTCACTAGTAACGGAATATTTTGGTCCCTTATCTGTCCTCCTTCATGTGGCCTGCCTATAGCATTTGACGCAGTAAGCCAGCCCCTCTGCTTTGAAACTTTCTGTCCCCTTAATGTTGTCAGTCTTCCACAGACTTTTCCCCTCCTACCTATCTGAACATTTCTTTTCATTATTCTTTTTCCTTTTCCTGATCCTCCCATAAATAGTATGTCCTCAGGATTCTGTCTTTAGCCTCCTTCACTTCCTACTCCTGGCTGACCTCATCCATTCTCAAGACTGGAACTTTGTCTTCCACACTGATGATACCCACATCACATCTCCAGTCCAGACTCTGTCCTGAACTCTAGAAAGATCTGTTTAACTGATTCCTGGACATTTCTACCTGGGTTTCTATATGAATTTCAAACTCAGCATGTCATGTTACTGGCACCAACAGGTCTATTGTATCTAGACTTCCAGGACTGCCTTCAGAAAATAGAGATCAGTTTTGTTCAAATATATTTTGCTCATAGGCATTAAGAGGGAATAGTTTATGTCCTGCTTTCAAACTGACTTACAAAGAGAAACTTTACATGGATAATATATATGAAACTGTGGGCATAGTATAGAATACATTCTGATTTTATCCTAGTTCATTTTTATTCGCATAACAACCCATATTCAATAACTAAGGTTAATAACAAAAGTGATAAGGGAGGATTTTGATTTTTTTTTTCAGATGTGTAGTTCAAATCCTTTTTTTCTCAGAAATTATTGCCATCTCATGACTTAAAATATTACATTGCTTAAATTCCAGAATTCTACATCCAATCTTTGTCCTTTAGGCACCCATGATGACATGAATTGCAAGAGCATTTCTTCCAATGTCAGAGGCACTGAGATCTATATTTTTTTCATTTTATTTTATTATATTTCTTTTCGGTGTTCCAGCATTCATTGTTTATGCACACACCCAGTGCTCCATGCAATATGTGGAGATCTATATTTTATATCTCAGCAGTGGAAACTAGTTCCCCTATAAGTGAGGAATAAAGATAATGATGCCATAGGAAACTCAGGATGTTGGAGAACCAAAGGAGGACCATATTTTTTATTGATATTAACTATTTAAAATATCTATCTATCTACCTATCATCTATTTAAATTCCAGTGTAGTTAATATACAGTGTTATATTAGTTTCAGGTGTACAATATAGTGATTCAGCACTTCCACACATGACCCAGTGCTCATCAAAATAAGTGCACTCCTTAATCCCCATCCCCTATTTCATCCATCCTTCTGCCAACCATCACCCGTCCTCTCTGGCAACCACCAGTTTATTCTCTAGGGTTAAGACTCTGCTTCTTGGTTAGTCTCTCTCTCTCTCTCTCTTATGCTTCTTTTTCTTTCTTCTTCTTTTTTTTTTTTTGCCTTTGCTCATTTGTTTTGTTTCTTAAATTCCACATAAGAGGGAAATTATATGGTATTTATCTTTCTCTGACTTATTTTGCTTAGCATTATACTTTCTGGATCCATAAATGTTGTTGTAAATGGCAAAATTTCAGTTTTTATGGCTGACTAATATGTGTATGTGTGTGTGTGTGTGTGTGTGTGAGAGAGAGAGAGAGAGAGAAAGAGAGAGAGATATCTCACATATTCTTTATCCATTCATCTATGGATGGACACTGGTTCCTTCAATATCTTGGCCATTGTAAATAATACTGCTATAAACATTCAGGTGCATGTATCCTTTTTGAATTAGAGTTTTTGTATTTTGGGGTACTCAGTAGTGCAATTGCTGGATTGTAAGGTAGTTCTATTTTTAAGGAAGGTCTATACAGTTTCCACAGTGTCTGCACCAGTTTGCATTCCCACCAACAATGTAAGAGGGTTCCCATTTCTCCACATCCAACAACTGTTATCCCTTGTGTTGTTGATTTCAGCAGTTCTGACAGCCGCGAAGTGTTATCTCATTGAAGTTTTGATTTTCATTTTCCTGATGATGAGTGATGTTAGGCATCTTTTCACGTGTTTCTCTGGATGTCTTCTTTGGAGAAAATCTGTTCCTGTTTTCTACCCAATTTTTAATTGGATTATTTGTTTTTTGGGTCTTGAGTTTGAATGGTTCTTTATAGATTTTGGATACTAACCCTTTATTGGGTATGTCATTTGCAAATATCTTCTCCCATGCCATGGGTTGCCTTTTAGTTTTGTTGATTATTTCCTTTGCTGTGCAGAAGATTTTTATTTTCAGGCAGTTCCAATAGTTTATTTTTGCTTTTATTTCCCTTGCCTCAGGAGACGTATCTAGAAAAATGCCGTTCCAGCTAATGTCAAAGACATTACTGCCTGTGCTCTCTTCTAGAATTTTTTTGGTTTCAGGTCTTTAATCAGTTTTGAGATTATTTTTGTGTGCAGGGTAAGAAAGTGGTCGGTCTAGTTTCATTCTTTTGCTTGTTGCTGTCTGTTTTCCCAACACCATCTGGTGAAGAGACTGTCTTTTCCCCATTGGATACTCTTTCCTGCTTTGTTGAGGATTAATTGACCATATAATTGTGGGTTTATTTCTGGGTTTTCTATTTTGTTCCATGGATCTATGTGTCTGTTTTTTGCCAGTACCATACTGTTTTTTTTTTTTTTAAAGATTTTATTTATTTATTTGACAGAGATCATAAGTAGACAGAGAGGCAGGCAGAGAGAGAGGAAGGGAAGCAGGCTCGCTGCTGAGCAGAGAGACCAATGTGGGACTCGATCCCAGGACCCTGAAATCATGACCTGAGCCGAAGGCAGCGGCTTAACTCACTGAGCCACCCAGGTGCCCCCATACTGTTTTGATTACTATAGCTTTGTAATATAACTTGAAGTCTGGAATTGGGAGGCTTCCAGCTTTGCTTTACGTTTTCAAGATTTCTTTGGTTATTTGGAGTCTTTATGGTTCCATACAAATTTTAGGATTGTTTTCTCTAGCTCCATGAAAAATGCTATTGGTATTTTGATAGGGATTGGATTAAATGCATTGATTTCTTTGGGAGTATGGACATTTTACCGATATTTGTTCTTCCAATCCATGAACATTTCCTTGTGTCATCTTCAACTTCTCTTATTAATGTTTTATAGTTTTTAGAGTATGGGTCTTTTACCTCTTTGGTTAGGTTTATTCCTAGATACCTTATTATTTTTGGTACAGTTGTAAATGGGATTGTTCTCTTAATTTTTCTTCCTGCTGCTTATTAGTACATAGAAATGTAAGATTTCTGCACATTTATTTTATATCTTGCAACCTTATTGAATATCATGTATCATGTCATCTGTGTATCATGTCATCTGTAAATAGAGTATCATGTCATCTGTAAATAGTGAAACTTTGACTTCTTTCTTACTGATTTGGATGCCTTTTATTTTTGTTGTCTGACCACTGTGGCCAGGACTTCCCAGAACTATGTTGAATAAAAGTGGTGAAAGTGAATATCCTTGTCTTATTCCTGACCTGGGGGGGAAGTACTCAGTTTTCCCCCATTGAGTATGATGTTTACTGTATGTTTTTCATATATGATCATTATTATGTTGAGATATGTTCTGTCTAGACTTACTTTGTTGGGGGATATTATTATGACTGGATGTTGTACTTTGTCAAATGCTTTTCAAAAGAGGGTCACTTTAAGAAGAAAGAAACTGAAAACATTTTGATGAAAGCTTAACTTATCATTTACGTCTCAGGCTGGAAATAAAGCAGGAAATATTTTGCTGATTTAAGAAAATAATATTACCTCTGTTTCACCTTTTGGGAATTTATTAGTACATGATTACTTCATGCTTCTCCTCTTTTTATGAAAGCCCTTATATTTGCTTTCAAAAGGAAACAGACTTTTGCTTCTGGCCAAGGCAGAATGACTGGATGAATTTACCCTTCCAACCAAAGCAACCAAAATCTCGACTAAGTATATGAATACAACAACAACAACAACAACAACAACAACAACAACAACAACAAAAAACAACCCAGTACTCAAGACACTGGATGTCAGCAATGAAGGTCACCAATCCCCAAGAGTCAGGAAACAAATGAAGTGAATCCTATGGATGCGCTGGTTTACTGCATTGAGAGAGTTTTCAGGCTCTGACTTAGGGGTGGGGCCCAAGTATGGAATAGTGGTCTCCCTGAGATGAGGAGATGGAGCAGGGGGATTGGAGAGGCCATGGCAGGTAGAGTTCCTAGGGCTGAGTACTGGTGAGGAAGAGCTGCATAGAGTGAGACTTTGGGGATCTTCACAGGGTCCCTCTTGACTGTTAAGCTGAGTACTGATCATTGTACTTGTGTAAGGAGACTAGTTGAGGCTGGGGAAAGAAACACCCAAAGGATAGAAGAAACAATCCTTGTAGCTTATAGAAGGCTGGGATTAGCACCTGTCCTCAAAGTGGGAACACTTACAACTCACAAGGTATTGAGTATTTCAGAACTCAGAGGGTTTTGCTTCAGTATTGGGGAAAATTAATCCTAGATGACACATTTCTTTAGTTCTGCCTAACAAAGCTTAAAAGCAAGACCCAAAATGATTAAACTGTGGGTAATATAAGCATGTTCTGGAACAAAACCCAAGAATATTTATAGGAATAAAAAAAAATCCTGCACCCAAGAAGGTAAAGTTCACCAGTTCTGGCATTTAATAATAATAAAAAATAACGAATACCTTGTGAATTGTAAATGTGTGCACTCTCTCTCTCTCTCCCTCCATCATGGGAAGACACAGTAAGAAGGTGGCTATCTATAAGCCAGGAGGGGACCTCATCACTAACTAAAATAGCTAGCACCTTGGACTTCCAACCTCTAGAATTGGGAGAAATAAAGTCCTGTTGTTTAAGCTGCTCAATCTGCGGCATTTTGTTATGGCAGTCTGACCTGACAAACAGAGTTTTCTAGTTTTTTTTTTGCTATTATAATGAAATATTGCACTGGAAATCCTTGTATAGTTATCTTCACACACTTATGCTGAAGGTTTACTAACAGAGATTCCTGCAAGTTTGATTGCTTGGTTATGGTGTGTGCACATGTAACGTTTGAGTAGATACTTATACTGTTCTTTCTGGCAGTGCCCCTTAGTGTTCAGATGCATCACAATGATGTCATTCTGTAATGGTAAGGCCATGTATTCTCACCACAGCCTAGAATATGCCTTCATGTTTGGAATTACAGATTGATCAGGTAGAGGTAGTCATCATCCCGCTTTCTCCATGGGGTGCTGCTGACATTTTTGGCTAGAAAATGTCTTGTGTGTGGTACTGAGCTGGTATCCTTCCCCAACACTTACTATCTCTAGTCACTGTAAACCAAATGCCAGCAACACCTGATCACATGTCATTGCTGTAAGTCCAAAAGTCCCACGCCTGAGGGGGTTACTTTCCCACTACCAGAAACTCTGAAACATATAGCAAGTTTAAAATATTATAGTTAGTGGGGCACCTGGGTGGCTCAGTGGGTTAAAGCCTCTGCCTCTGGCTCAGGTCATGATCCCAGGGTCCTGGGATCCAGCCCCACATCAGGCTCTCTGCTCAGCAGGGAGCCTGCTTCCCTTCCTCTCTCTCTGCCTGCCTCTCTGCCTACTTGTGATCTCTATCAAATAAATAAATAAAATAAAAATATTATAGTTAAAAGAAACAGTTTTGTGACCTATAGCCTTGTTAACAAAGAATTTATTTTTTTACCAAGCTATTATCGTGGTTAGCATCTGCAATCTTTTTTTGATTCTAATTCCACAGTTTTAGTTAAGCAAGTCCTACATTAATTTGGGCTAGAATTTCACATATAAATGTACTCAGTCCATAGCATCAAATTTATTAAAAGAAAATTTCAAATAAAAAGAGCAACATAAGGAATATCCGTGTACATTATTTAGATTTAAAAGGTTAACATCTGGGGTGCCTGGGTGGCTCAGTTGGTTAAGCATCTGCCTTTGGCTCAGGTCATGATCCCAGGGTCCTGGGATTAAGCCCCACATTAGGCTCCCTGTTCAGCTGAGAGCCTGCTTCTCCCTCTGCCACTTCCCCTGCTTGTGCTTTGACAAATAAATAAATAAAGTATTAAAAAAAAAGGTTAACATTTTGCACTATTAGGTCAAGTTTTTAAAAAATTTTACTTTAGAAATATAATGTAGATATCATGTAGGGCCCTTCTGTATGTTTATTCAACCTGTTACACTAGTGTGGATCCTTCACTCTATATTTGTGATAGGCAGAATACTGTTTCCCCAAAGATGTCTATGTTCTAACCTCTGGAACCTGTGAATATGTTAACTTACACGGCAGAAGGGAAACAGGGTTACGTATGTGGTTAAGGTTAAGGACCTTGAGATGGAGAGAGTTGCTTGCATCATCCAGGTGGACCCAATCTAATCACATGAGGCCATAAAATCAGAAAGGCTTCTCAGCTGTGTGGAGAGAAGGCAGGGTGGGGGGCGCAGGGGGAACGTGGGGGGGGGGGTGCGGAGGCAGAGGTGCAATAGAAGAAAGAAAAGGAAAGGGCGCACATTCATGCTGTTATGTTGCTGGCTCTGAAGATAGAGGAAGGGGGACATGAGCCAAGGAATGCAGGCATCTTCTAGAAACTGGAGAAGGCAGGGAAATGGATTGAGACCCATGTCAGGCTTCTGACCTCAAGAACTATAAAAGAATAAATTTGTGTTGGTTTATGCTGATGAATTTGTGGTAATTAGTTAAAACAGCAATAGGAAAAAAATTATGCACTATGTTTTTACTCATAAGTGTTTAAAACTTGACTGAAATGTAACATATTTAGTAGAAATGTGTTGGTTCTACTTATAAATCCCTCTCAGTGCTGATTAGCAAAAACATGCTATTACATATACCTGACTGTCCACTAGTTGTAGTATTGAGTAATATCACTCATTATTATCTTAAGACAAGGAGGATAGATAGTTGAGGCCTGGACTGGGGCAACTTGGGCTCAAGGCAGGGTTGTCAAATTTGCATTTTCACTAAACACGAAAACTTATTTATTTATTTGACAGAGATCACAAGTAGGCAGAGAGGCAGGCGGGGCGGGGGCTGGGGCGCGGGAAGCAGGCTCCCCGCTGAGCAGAGAGCCGGATGCGGGGCTTGATATCAGGACCCCGGGGTCATGACCTGAGGTGAAGGCAGAGGCTTTAACCCACTGAGCCACCCAGGCGCCCAACACGAAAACTTTAAAAAATGTAATTGCAAATACTACATGAAGCATAACTTGCTAAACCTGCAACCGAGGGCAAGATAACTTTTGTGATCCACGTTGCAGGATCAATTTCATACTTAAAATCAGAGTAAGAACGCCTATTACATTGAGCTGTTAAATCCACATGGAAATGAGTCTATTTAAAAACGTTAAATCAAACACTTCAGAAGAATGATGGTTTAAAGATACAAATTTTGGCCTGACTCGGCTTGGGGTGGGGACGCCGGCTGCCCCCCAAGCGGGGCTTTGGGTTTTGGGGTGGTGGTCCCCACGTACCCATCCTGTTTCCCTTCCTCCTGACGGGCCAGCCTGGGCTTAAGTTCTGCGTCCCTCCGGAGTCTCTGTCGCCGGTCGCCTGAACACTAGCTCCCTTCCCTGTGCAAGACCCTTCTAAGGGCTCTGAAGCTCCGCGAGCTGTTCTGGATCTTCCCGACTTCCGGCTTCCGGGATGTCACGTGCCTCTGGTCATATGACCGACTCTCCTGTCATTCTAAGGCGGCCGCTCCTGCTTCCTTCTGCCTGTGCCGCCCCCAACGTCTCCTGGGTGCGAGAGTCTACACTTCCCGGGGTCTGTGGCTCGCTCCGCCTCTCAGGCCTCTTTACGGGGCAGGAGACGCCGACTCGACGCTGTTTCAGGCGCCCCGGCCCCGACGACCTGAACCGCTGCATCGTCCCCGCCGCCTTTGGGTGAGTTTTGGGGTCCCCAGGGTTCGCGAAGTAAGGCCGCACTCGCGTTTTGTCGCCTGCCCCAGCCCAAGTGAGGCGACCCCTGCGTCTTCCCCAGCTTCCCTCGCGCGCGCTGGTTTCTCGCCGCGCAGGCCCCTTCTGCTCTCCTCTCGCCCGGGTCTCTAGATTTCTCTCCTTTCAGGCCTCGGGTAGGTTTACGGAACTGGAGCTCCTCCACCGCAGAGGAGCAGGGGGGGAGGGGGAGGAAAGGTAAGAAGTAGACTTTCCCCAGGTTTGGGGCAAGCCGTGGCCTGCTGAAAATTCGAGTTGTTCAGGGATTTAGAGACGATAATGAGTCACTTTCACCTACCCCAGGAGAGGCTGCTGGACCTGAGTCCGCTTGGGTGTACCAGGGTTCCAGCCTGACCCGGACAGAGCCAGTTTTATCTCCGCCATACCTGTGTATATTGCTTTTGCTTGTTTAGGCAGCAAATCCTCAGATGTAGAGATTAAGTTCCAAACTGACTAAGGTCATTGGGATTGCTGAATAGAATTTTGGGTATGGTTTTAGTTTCTTTGTGGCCATGGCATGAACTTAACATTTTGTGAACCAGAACCTACATATTTTGTATTGAGATAAAATCAGGCTTAAGCGTTTACTAGTGAATTTAGAAGTGCGAATTACATGAAAGCTCATTTTGTAGGTTCTTGTCATCACACCAGACTCCCATTGTCAGTTGTACCCAAACTGTAATTGGTATTCGTTCCAAAACTTTCTCCCAAAATTGGTTATGAAAATACTGTGAACTTGGTTGAAAAAAGAAAGCTCTGTCTTTGAAGAAATGACATTCCCACTTTGAGGTTTTTAATTTTAATGAGTCATTTTAGAAGGTACTTGTAGGTTTTTCGTATATGTCACTTAAAAATGATGTTTAGTAAATGTAAATGAAATAATTGGTCTTATCTCTGCAAGTTATTTTTTCTGTCAGAAGGAAGTATGATCCCAGTTGTATACATTTAAACTGTATGCCTGTTTTATTAAAGGATGATTTCTGATGTCAATATCTTTAAGAGTTACTTTGAAAACTTCACTGCAAGACTAGACTCAATGATGAAAAAACTTTTCTTGGAAGTGAAAAAATCTTTAGGCAACACTCTTATGCGATATGGTGTAATTGGGCAAGATCTGAAATATAATATTAATATTTAATATTTAGGATATTCAATATTTGAGTTGAATGGTTGTCTGGGGAGAGTAAGGTAATGATGTTAATTATAACAGCAATGACAGTAATGGTTGTTAAAAAATGATAACATCTGGTCTTCTGGTTTCATCTTGCATCAGAATTGAAGATCTGTTGAAAAACATCTAAGATCATAAAATCTAGATGACCAAAATGGATATCCGAGGTGCTGTAGATGCTGCTGTTCCAACAAACATTATTGCTGCCAAGGCTGCAGAGGTTCGTGCAAATAAAGTGAACTGGCAGTCCTATCTTCAGTAAGTACTGATTTGCTGTGAATCATGGATAATCACATGCTTTTGCATCAGACTTTTTCATGATCATGCTTCTATGAGAGGAATACTGGAAAAATGCTAATAAATGTGGAAGAAAACACTTCCTCCTTAGAATTCTTTTTTTTTTTTTTTTAAATATTTTATTTATTTATTTGACAGAGAGAGAGGTCACAACTAGGCAGAGAGAGAGGAGGAAGCAGGCGCCCCACGGAGCAGAGAGCCCGATGTGGGGCTCGATCCCAGGACCCTGAGACCATGACCTGAGCTGAAGGCAGAGGCCTAAACCACTGAGCCACCCAGGCGCCCCCCCTCCTTAGAATTCTTACTTGACATAAGAAGTGCTGGAAACAGCCTGAGGCTCTCTAGCAGGGGAACAGAGCCGCTCAAAGCAGTTTTGATCTTGTATGTCTGGAAAGTTGTACTTTTTGAATGAGTGGGAAATGTGGGCAGCGTGTTCATGGGATCTGTAGCCAAGGAAGGGGATAATGGGCAAAGCCTTCCAGACTGGCTTGTTGTGCCTTGGTGATCAATGTGGGGACAGAGGTGTTGCAGAATGGCTTATAGAATTAGTACAGACAGTGTAGATTCTGAATTTCAAGACCTGGGTTTAGGAATTCTGGTTCTTCTGTCTACTAGACTGATAATTTTAGGTAAATCTGTTAACTTCTCAGAGGTTCACTGAAGTAAATGTGAAATGGGGATAGATATCTCAGAGTTGTTGCTCAAATAGTGTACTTAAAGTATTAACACAGTTGAATACAAACAGTATGTTGAATATACTCTTAATAAATTTTGGTTCTTTCCCCTTCTTTCTTGTATGCATTAAGATTAAGCATGCTGGTGTTCTGTATTTATCTGTAAAGTAAGAGTTTATTCTTAACCATAGTTTATCATACTGACTTTACTTCATCTGTTTATTTTGGTATACTTATGAGTGATTTATTAAGGAAATTCAGTTAAGATTTGCATATACATTTTGAAAAACAAATTGAAGAATCTTTAATTTTATATTTAGCATTATTATATTTATATAATTATATAAATAATATATAAAAATATATAAATAATATATAATTATAAATATAATATTGTATTTAGCATTAAAATTTAGAGTAAATTTTATATTTACTCTTTGCTGTAAGAGGGACATGCAGTATATAAAAATGATGCATTTATTTCTGTTAATTTAGTCACTTATCGAACATTTATTCCTGCCTTTCAAGTGTGAGGCATTTTTCTAGGCTTTGAGGCCTCAAAAGATAAACTTATAATCTGGTAGGTAGTCAAATATATAAACAGATCATTTAAATTTGGTATGTTAACTGAGATAGTAGAATGGTGCACAGGGAATGATAGGTGGACAAAAAATGACATTAATCCTACCTCTGGGAGGTTTTCCTGTGGGGGATTTTCAAAGGTAGGGAATTAAAAGCAGGATGTTAGGTGGGGAATAATACATGTTTTGGAGGCAGGCAGTGGGGAGGGCTGAGGCTGGAGGAAGCAAGGAGCCAGTTGTGAAGGCTCCTCCAGGAACAGAATTTTAAAATTGCTGTTGTAGGTATTGGGAACCACCAGCGTTTGTAAGTGAGGGTTAGATGTCAGATTGCCTTTTGGTTGGATTGTTCTACTGTCAAAGCAGAGGGTCGATTTGTGGAAACAAACCTAGAGCTAGGGGTGAGACTTTAGCAGTATTCAGATTATTGGAATGGATAGACTTGGATAGATTTGAGAAAGTCTTAGTGATCAATTTAATGTATGAGGGTGAGAAAAAAAAAATCTAAGATGAGTCTGGATTCCTACTTTAAGGGACTGGATTGTTATGGGGCCATGGACTCAAGGGCAAGAGGAGGAGGGACTTTGTGATGTTTTCTCTCTTTATCTCTATCTGTGTTGTTGTTTAAAGCCCCTGTGAAATTAGGATTTCAAGTACTTTTTCCTAATTTTAGTCCAGAGTGTGTTTAGACTAGAGGACAAGGAGTTTCATGTTTATAAACATTATAAAGTAAACATTGGACTCTGTTTATAACCTAAATAGAATGATATTGTTACTGACTATAAGGCACTGGCTGACTGCAGAAGTTCCCTAGCATGGGCATTTGGAACATTTTTAATTCCATGTAGTTTTTTTTTTCTCTTTTAGAGATTTTATTTATTGGGGCGCCTGGGTGGTTCAGTGGTTTAAGCCGCTGCCTTCAGCTCAGGTCATGATCTCAGGGTCCTGGGATCAAGCCCCACATCGGGCTCTCTGCTCGGCAGGGAGCCTGCTTCCCTCTCTCTCTCTGACTGCCTCTCTGCCTACTTGTGATCTCTCTCTGTCAAAATAAATAAGTAAAATTAAAAAAAAATGATAAAGATTTTATTTATTTATTTGACAGAGATCACAAGTAGGCAGAGAAGCAGGCGGAGAGAGAGAGGGAAGCAGGCTCCCCGCCGAGCAGAGAGCCCGATGTGGGGCTTGATCCCAGGACCCTGAGATCATGACCTGAGCCGAAGGCAGAGGCCTTAACCCACCGAGCCACCCAGGCGCCCCCCCCATGTAGATTTTTAATTGCTTTCTCTTCTGTTCCTCCTTTTCCAAGGCCTCTGTACTAAGTTGTAGTCTCATTCCTATTTCTGTCCTTTACTTTGTTGTCCATCTCATGCATTTCTTTATAAAGCCTTTCTTTTTTTTCTTTTCTTTTTTTTTTAGAAATCACACCCTTTAGCCAGCACTCACACCATCCCTGCCCATTTCCCTAGTCTTTTTTTTTTTTTTTTTTTAAGATTTTATTAATTTATTTGACAGAGAGAGAGATCACAAGTAGTCAGAGAGGCGGGCAGAGAGAGAGGAGAAAGCAGGCTCCCTGCCAAGGAGAGAGCCTGATGCGGGGCTCGATCCCAGGACCTTGAGATCATGACCTGAGCTGAAGGCAGAGGCTTTAACCCACTGAGCCACCCAGGTGCCCCTATAAAGCCTTTCTACTGTGTATATCTGTATACAAATGTTCATCAAATGTTACTGTGTGCCTGCTGTTGAGCCAACTGTTTTGGGGACATTGGTGGATGTTGAATGTACCCAAAAGAGCTTACAAGTTATTGTTACATATAAGTTACAAGTTAGCTTACAAGTTATAATCCATGACACATGAGTTCTCAGGGAATCTTGTATCACATCTTATTCGATAAAAATAAAATCTTTGGAAAAGTCCTCTAATGTCAAAAGGCCAATATGCTCTAGCCCAGATCGACTAACATGTCATTATGTAAACATACAGTGTTTTAAAAATGTATGTTTGATTAAACTTTTTCTTAGTAATTGAACTAGACCGTACTTAAGTGAATGGACACGGCTATCTATTAGTCAAGCTAGAATCTAGTAAAACTCTATCCTGAGGATCCAAGAATCGTAAAATATTGTAAAATATCATTCTTTCACTTGAGTATAAGGTCTGATGAGGAAACAGAACTTTAAATAAAAAGGATTCAATAATAAAAGTGGGAAGCATTACAATGGAAATATATGACGTTTTCTCAACAAAAGCAAGGAATGAATAATTCTTTGGGAGCTTTAGGAATGACTTCAGAGAATACACGAAGATACTTGTGGGAGTTGGCCAAGCAGAGGAGCTGTGGGCGGTGGTGAAGGAAAGTGCTGGCTGGGGGCTGAGTTGGGGAAGAACATGCAGCACTAGGGGAGCCTCAGGTAGTGGGGTGGGACTTTCTCCCGGCTGCTGCAGGCCAGTGTGTGGCACCTTCCTTCACAGGCTTTGGAGGCCCGAACCCATCAGGCATTTTGACACTTCTCTTCCATAACTAACCATATCCAGACAAATTCTTTTAGTTCTGCGTCAGAACCCATCCCAGATCTTACCACTTTTTCTCTAGCTCCACTTTCCCTGGCATGTGTAAGCTGTCATTATCTCTCGCATGCTCTCTCTTTTTTTTTTTTTTTTTTAAGATTTATTTATTTATTTATTTGACAGAGAGAGAGCACAAGTAGACAGAGAGGCAGGCAGAGAGAGAGAGAGGAAAGCAGGCTTGCTGCTGAGCAGAGAGCCTGATGCGGGACTCGATCCCAGGACCCTGAGATCATGACCTGAGCTGAAGGCAGCGGCTTAACCCACTGAGCCACCCAGGCGCCCTCGCATGCTCTCTTCTTAACAGACACTTGCCTACTGTCTCATATTTCATTGTCCCCCATAGGAGCAACTCTGCTTTTTTTAAATTAAAAAATTGATTTAATTGACTGTGATGTTAATTTCAAGTGTACAATATAGTGATTGGATATTTTTATACATTATGAAATGATCATCTTGTGGGTCTAGCTGCCATCTGTCACCACACAGTTAGTACAATATAATTGACCATATTCCCTGTGCTGTACTTTTCATCCCCATGATTTATTTATTTTGTAACTGTAGGTTTGTACCTCTTAATCCCCTTCATCTATTTTGCCCTTCCCCTCACACCCCTCTCCTCATCACTGCTTGTTCTCTGTATCTGTGAATGTGTTTCTTTTTGTTTTTGTTTTTTGACTTCACACATAAGTGAAATGTGCAGGATTTGTCTCTGTGTCTGACTTACTTCCTGACTTAATGCCAGGACACTAAGTGCTATGAAAACAAAACTGAAGCTTGGTAAAGAGCTAGAAAATGCGAACAGAGGAAAGAATACATTCTCGGTGGATTACCGTGAAGGCCTTTCTTCTTTTTTTTAAATTGAGATTTATTTATTTATTTTAGAGACAGAGAGTGCATGGGCAGGGGGAGGGGCAGAGGAAGAGAGAGGGAAAGCAGACTACCCACTGAGCAGGGAGCCTGACACAAGACTTGATCTCAAGACCGTGAGGTCATGACGTAAGCCTAAACCAAGAGTCACCTGCCAAGACTTACTTCCCTTACTATTCCCCTCTGGGTCCATCCATGTTGTCCCAAATGGAAAGATCTCATCCTTTTTTTATGGCTGCATGATATTCCTTTGTGTATATACCACATTTTCCTTATCCTTATGTCTGTTGGTGGACACTTAGGTTGCTTCTATGCAGCAGTAAACATTGGGGTGCACATATTTTTGAATTAGTGTTTGTTTTCCAGGGATAAATATCTAGAACTGGAATTGAAGAGCAGTTCTTTACAGTGCTGTGACAGTCATTTTGAAAATATAAATCAGATTATGCCACCCTGGTCACAGATACCCAGCAACTCTGCTTTCTTGCTCTTTCTTGCAACACTGCTGCCCCACTGTGCTTGGACTTACACCTCTGTCTGGAAGTTCCTCCCTAGATCACTTGACTCGTTAACTGACTTCATGCAGTTGTCTGCACAGGTGTCTTCAGAAAGGCCTTCACTGTGGGGCACCTGGGTGGCTCAGTTGGTTAAGCCTCTGACTCTTGGTTTTGGCTCAGGTCATGACCTCAGGGTCTTGAGATCAAGCCTTGTGTCAGGCTCCCTGCTCAGTGGGTAGTCTGCTTTCCCTCTCTCTTCCTCTGCCTCTCCCCCCGCCCGTGCACTCTCTGTCTCTAAAATAAATAAATAAATCTTAATTAAAAAAAAAAAAAGAAAGGCCTTCACTGTAATCCACCGAGAATATATTCTTTCCTCTGTTCGCATTTTCTAGCTCTTTACCAAGCTTCACTTTTGTTTTCATAGCACTTAGTGTCCTGGCATTATGGTATGTATATGTGTGTTTAAAAAACTATTTATTTTTGTATTTGTGTGTTTGTGTTTTCCTCCCTGCGATGCAAGATCAAAGAGGGATGTTTAATTCACTGCTGTCACCTGTTCTTAAAGGTGCCTAACACACAGACTGATGGTTGATCGGTGATTAGATCATTAATGGGTAGAGTAGATATTGGGCAGTAGTGGAGACACTGTTTGGGAAAGGAGTAATGTACTTGATGGGTCATGGACTGTTTCATGTTGCTTTCATGTCAATAGTAGGATCTGTTTTTCTGGCTTTATTTATTTATTTTGACCTTATTTTAAAGAAGAGCAGATAGCTGTGCAGATAGGTTAAGTAACATGTACCTGCTGATATAGGTTTTAATTAGTCAGTTGATTCAAAAGATTTTTCCTGAATGCCTTTACCTAGGTGCTAGGTAGAATTGCCATTCAAATTCACAGTCTGACTGATATGAAAGGAGAAATACTGTTAGATGTGTGCTTGAGAAAGCTGGCTGGTGGTAGTAGGTAAGAGGGATGTGGAGGAGGGGTGGATCAAAAGCAAGGAAACCCTTTGGTGGATTGTTACCTTAGGCCCGAGCCACTCCAGAGACACGGAAGTCAGGAGGAGACTGCTGGTAGGTGGAGGGATGGCTAGGACTGGTGTCTGAGTGGTCTCAGGTCATTAGAAAAGAGACCAGAGACCCTAAACTTGCTAGGTTATGGGCTGTCAAAGGAAGATTGAGAGACAAAAGAATTTAAGCAAGAAAAGAAGAAGGTTACTTGAAACAAATGCAGGAAAGACAGATTTCGGAAGAACTGGCTTACCAAATAAAAACCACAGTTATTTAAATGGAAAAGAAAGCCATAGAATTGATAAGGTTACCAAGTGTAACCTTCATTGTATGCTTCAGTCATGGTAGAAAAACCACACAACTTTTTCACATGATTATCCTATCTGCAAAGGTTATGATATGCTTTTATACATCAGCATAGCAAAATTTGGGGCTGAAATTGGTTTAGCTAGGAAGTTCAGGTTTATGAAAAAGACTGTTTATTTTGGGGCCATAGCTGGATGGGATGACCTTGCTGGTCTGTCCCAGGGTACAGAGTGCGTTTTTTCCTGCCTGGTATGTGAAGTGTTTAGCTATGGAGAAAACAGGGCAAAGTGCCTTTTTTTTTTTTTTTTTTTTTTTTGCTTTTTTTGCACTTTCGTTATCCCATTAACCAGGCTGCGGTGGAGTGTGTGTAGGGATATATGTTAGTCATGTCAGTTCTACCCTGGAGGGTTTGGAGTGCCTATGTGCTTCTTCTGTTGAAGGAGAGGTCCCCATGAATGAGTGGGGACTGCAGGAGGGCAGCCTGGGCCTCAGACTGTGAGCTACCTATGCAGAGCTAGTGGGGAGCACTCAGGGAGGTTTCAGAGAGTGCAAATGGAGAGAGCCTTCCATAGAACCTGAGGCACAGGATAGGAGTTAAGGAGTCTGTGAAGAACACTAATGAGTCTCTTGATGAGGACAAGAAGAATGTAGACGCTCAGGAAGAGAGTGTCAGGAAATGGTCACGTTTTCACCTGCCTTAGGAATATTGAAAAATAAGGACTTGAAATTCCCCTTTGGGTTGGTAAGGAAAGGTTTGTTGAAAAAATCCAATGCATGGGGCGCCTGGGTGGCTCAGTGGGTTAAGCCTCTGCCTTCGGCTCAGGTCATGATCTCAGGGTCCTGGGATCGAGCCCCGCATCGGGTTCTCCGCTCCGCGGGAGCCTGCTTCCTCCTCTCTCTCTCTCTGCCTGCCTCTCTGCCTACTTGTGATTTCTCTCTGTCAAATAAATAAAATAATTAAAAAAAAAAAATCCAATGCATGAGAATAGTTTACAAAAAAAAAAAAAAAAAAGCCATGTTAAAAAAAAAGGAGCATATGTGAAAACAAGGTTACAAGCTTCAAACTGTGTAACTGATACAAGAATGACAGCAGTAGATTACAAAGTCCAGAAGCAAGTTAACGGATATAAAATAGTTTAGTATATAGTAGTAGTATATAGAAAACCCAGAAGGGGTAAAATAAAACACTGACATGTTGAATACCTGAAAGTCAAGATCTTTGGAGGAAGGTGGGGTTGTGGGGAGGAGTATCAGGAAGTTTGAAAGTTTGGTTCCTTTGTATTGGGGGAGGGCATAGGTCTGAGGACCTCACCTTCCCAGACTCTCCTGTGTGGTCAGAGACCTGTTCTCTTCAGGACTTTGCCTGAGTCTGGGCTGGGCTCTTCATCCTCCACGTCCAGTGTTCTCCACCCCTTCCCTGGGCTCTCTAGGGAGCACTGCCTACATAGATTGCCCACACACCAATCTCCATGTCAAGGCCTGCAACCAGGAATCCAGTCAAAGACAGATCTGAAACAGGAGTACATGTAACTATGCATGTTGAAGCAGGGGAAGCCTGCTTCAAATTCATTGTTTCCACTGTTGGGCTTTTGTGGTACATTAGTCTCTCGATACACTTGGGGGTAGGGGGTGGGGAAGGGCAGTTTTTAAAACTACTGAGTTAAAAAAAATATATTGATGCTATTTGAATGACAGCATATTATAAGACGTTTTTAATTTAAAGAAAAATTTTTTTAAAAAGATTTTGTTTATTTGACAGACAGAGAATGTGGATATTATTCCCACCTTGCAGATAAATTAACTCAGGTCCAGAGAGGTTGGATGATCAGTATGTGGTGGAGCCAGGCTTTCATTCAGGTCTGTGTGATGCCAGGACCTGTGTGCCCACCCTAGTGGATAACTTCCAGGGAGAGAGGAGAAAGATGGGGAATTCCTGTATCCCTCGCTCCTGGTGGTGATTCCACCCTTATTGAGAAAACCCAACTTACTCTTACTTTCTAGGGGGCAGATGATTTCTGCTGAAGATTGTGAATTCATTCAAAGGTTTGAAATGAAAAGAAGTCCTGAAGAGAAGCAAGAGATGCTCCAAACTGAAGGCAGTCAGGTGATGGATATAAACATTATGTCATCAATACCTCCTTCTGTCATTAAAAATACTAGAAAAGAGTTTTAATGACTTTATGACATTCCATTGTAGGTATGCATCATAATTTAGCTAAAAATCCTTTTTTATTGGAAGACATTTGAATGATTTCCTGTTCTCTTTGTTCATTTTGGAAAAATATTATATTGGGTATGTTTATTCCTCTATCATTTTCTCCACTTCTGAAAATCTTTCTGGAATAGAGTCCTAGAAGGGAAATTAAGTTTCAAAGTATATGTTGCTTTTAAAGTTGCTTAACTTTTTTTTTTTTTTTAAAGATTTTATTTATTTATTTGACAGAGAGATGACAAGTAGGCAGAGAGGCAGGCAGAGAGAGAGGAGGAAGCAGGCTCCCCACTGAGCAGAGAGCCCGATGCGGGGCTCGATCCCGGAACCCCGGGATCATGACCCGAGCCGAAGGCAGAGGCTTTAACCCACTGAGCCACCCAGGCGCCCCTGCTTAACTTTTTTTTAAAGAACATTTTTAAGAAATTTGAGAAAATTTCTAGAATATGACCATCAGATTTTCTGATGTGGGGTCCTGATGACCTGAAAGAGCCTGTATGCAACTCAGTCTGATTCTCACAACAGTCCTGGGAAATCTATGAGGAAATATATTGTTAGCTCCAGTTTTTGTTGAATTCCAGAGATTATCACATAGTTGATATGTTGTAGGGTGGAGACAGTTCATGGCCCTCTGATTCTAATCCGAATCCCTTGTTGCTGTAGTGTTCTGCTTTCCAGCAAATGAAAAAACAAAAACAAAACCAAAAATATAACCCCAAATCAAAATCACTGACAATTTTTGGTTGTCTGTGTAACTTAATCTTTATGTTATCATGATCAGTCAAGAGTTATAGTTACTAGGTCTGTTTAAAAGTAGTAAACACTTTGAAATTTATCATTAAAAGTGGTCAAAAATTGAACACAAGTCATAATATGGTTCTCTCATACTTCATCACAGTGTTTGTAAAAAGTACCCATTTTTTGTAATTGAGATCTGTTGGTAATAACATTTGTATTAGAATTTATGCAAGAGAAATAATATTTTACTGAAATTCCATTAAAATTTTTTTTTTGTAGTTGAAAATAAGTTAACATTACTTTTTCTTTTTCAGTGTGCTAAAACCTTTATAAATTTGATGACCCATATCTCCAAAGAACAGACAGTTCAGTACATATTAACTATGGTGGATGATATGCTGCAGGTAGGTATATTCTTTACTTAATACATTTGCTGACTTCATTGTTTTGTATTCCACGCAGTAACAGTATTTTTTATGGTTTCACTTATACCATGGGTTCTCTTTTAGAGTTGTAATTGCTAATAGTGTTAAAGATGGGAGTGCCCCCACATGGGCTATTTTTGTTTTTTAGGATGTCTAGTAATCAATCTGTATTTTTTCCCCATAATACCTTAGGAGTTCTCTGTTGAATATCAACAATTTTGGGTGAATCACTTGAGGCTTTCTGGATGTTCTTTGTACTTACAGGCGATGTGGCTTTTTTCCTTTCAGTCATTCAACAGATTTCAATGCCCCTGCTGTGTTTCAAGTCAGTGCCAAGCACTGGGGCTTCAGTGCTGAATGCAGGCAAGGTGCTTGCCCTCAAAAGTCTTGTCTCTTTGGAGAACATTTTGCTTATCATCTCAGACTTTCCCAGTTGCATAAATTTCTATTTACTGTTTTACTGTCTCTGAACACAGAGGGGCCTCCCTTATTCACAGTTTTGTATTTTACACCAGAGTATAATCTAGGTTTAAAATGTTGGTATACAGAGTGGTTCTCTTTGAGACAGGGCACCTGGCTGCTAAATCCAGTACCTGACTGCATGTCTCAGGACTTGAAGAACAGTATCAGTGTGGTTTCTTATGTGGAGCATTGTTCGTCAGTTTACAAGGAAAAACATTTATTGATGGCCTACTAAGTTCCAGTTGTTGTACTGGTTGTAATTGAAGGTACAGAAGTTAATTAAGAAGTTCAGTGCTGTCTGCCTAGAGACCCTCATGTCATTTATAGTAATGTAGTGATTTTATAATATGAGTAAGGATCAGTATCCAGCCTGGGTTGATACAGACCCGTCTGAGAATGATCATGGTCTCTCTTAGCATTTTTTCCTTTAGTAAAGTTAAGAAAAATGGGGAATGTTATGGTCTGCCTTGGTTATCCTGATTACTATATAGGATTGTACCTAGAATGAGCAGGCTTGAATTGGCATGCAGACTTTGGTTTTATTTATATGTATATACATACACACAACACATACATACGTGTACACACAAATATCTTTATTTTTTAAAAAGATTTTATTTATTTGAGAGACAGAGATAGCAAGAGAGAGCAGGAGTGGGGAGTAGGGGGAGAGGCAGGCTCCTTCCACTGAGCAAGGAGCCTGATAAGGGACTTGATCCTAGGACCCTGGGATCATGACCTGAGCCAAAGAGATGCTTAACTGACTGAGCCACCCAGGTGCCCCACAAATACCCTCACTTTTTATACATATATCTGTAAATTAGAAACCATGAGTTCATACTATGTCCAGTTTCATTTCAGCTCAACACCAGTTCATTCTAATCTCCGTTTTCCGTATTTGTAACTCTTCTGTGACAGTGAAATTGTGAGTTCCTCTTATCCTTTTTATATTTACTTGTCTGTTCCACCCAGCACAAGGAAAGGAGTTACAAAATGGCTGACCCATACAGCTGTGAAGAGTGAACCCTTTACCTAGAGTTCTGTATTTGTTTGCAGCACTTTTCTTTAAGTATGTAGCCAGCATATTGTGTTCAGGTTTCTTTCAGAGTGGTTATATCATTTTTCTTGAAATACAGTTAGGTTCATTTGTGTTTTTTGGTATTCTACCTATTTTCTTCTCATTCTTACAGATCTTATTTTATTACTTTTGATTATGTAAAACACTAACATGCTTCCAGAATCAAAACTATACAGAAAAGATAATGCTCAGACAAATGTCACCAAACCCTCACTCCTATCCCTTGCATTCCCACCTAACTCTTGTTAGGTAACTGGTATCATTGATTTCTGGCTTATTCTTCCTGTTTCTTCCCCTTGCATAAATAGGCAGATACATACTTCCTTCTCTTTTATAAAAAAACATGTACCAAATATCATCTCTTATATTTTGCTCATCTCACTTAACAAAATATGCCAGAAATCATTCCAAATCCATTCTGAGATACTCTTTTTTGATAAAAACAAAATACTTTTTTTTTAGACTTTATTTTTAAGTATTCTCTACGCCCAATGTGGGGTTCAAACTTACAACCCTAAGATCAAGAATTGCACACTCCACTGAATGAGCCAGCCAGGCTCCTTACAACAAAGTACTGGATGTACTATAGATTACTTAATCAGTCTCTCATGTGATGGCATTGAGGTTAGCTCATATACATATTTATTTGAGTTGAATAAAGGTTTATTTTTTGAAATGTTCATTGGGTTGGGCCTGATCATGCATCTTCACCAGTAGCTGTCATATCTCCACATTTGATGCTTTGGGTGTAAATTACTTGAGCTCCGTTTTGAAACCAGTTGATAAGTCCTTCATGAGGAGCTCCTGAAGGACTTTCCTGGCCAGGGAACCATGAATTTCAGCCTTAGGCAACAACTGGGGTTATAACCTTTATAGTTGGGAACATCTTTACAGAATTCGTCATATGTGGCTTTGTCAAGCAAGACAAGCTTATTGAGTATGTGCTGAACTTTGCCTTTGGACTGCTGCTTCTTTTTGGCTTTGCCTTCAGATTTGCTCACTAGGTCTTTGTCTTTCTTGGCCAACTTTCTGGCATCTTTTTTCTTATTGTCCTTGGGTGGCATCTCGAGGTGTGGGGAGCAGCCTCACTAAGATGTTGGACCAAAATGTGGTTCCGATATTTTGTAATTAGAAATAAAGCCAGGATAGGGGCGCCTGGGTGGCTCAGTGGGTTAAAGCCTCTGCCTTCAGCTCAGGTCATGATCCCAGAGTCCTGGGATCGAGCCCCACATCAGGCTCTCTGCTCTGCAGGGAGACTGCTTCCTCCTCTCTCTCTGCCTGCCTCTCTGCCTAGTTGTGATTTCTCTCTGTCAAATAAATAAAAAATATTAAAAAAAAAAAAAAAAAAGAAATAAAGCCAGGATAACCTTATGCAAATGTATTTTCATATGGGTTGGGAGTGTACTTTGTGGTAAATGCCTCGAAATAGGATTGCTGGGTAAAAGAGTACTACATACAGAGTTTTGGTAAGATATTGCCATAAATTCCATTTTGCAGTCCCACTGGCATATGAGAATGCCTGTGTCTCTGCAACCTTGCCAACAGAGGGCATTGTCAGACTTTTACATTTTTGCCAATCAAGATGGATCTAAAGTTGAACATGTTCAAATACAGTTTTTTTTCTTTTCCTGTTGACCTATTTTTTTTAAATTAATTTATTTATTTTCAGCGTAACAGTACTCATTGTTTTTGCACCACACCCAGTGCTCCATGCAATAAGTGCCCTCTCTATTACCCTCCACCTGGTTCCCCAACCTCCCTCCCCCCGCCCCTTCAAAACTCTCAGGTTGTTTTTCAGAGTCCATAGTCTTTCATGGTTCATCTCCCCTTCCAATTTCCCACAACTCCCTTCTCCTCTCCATCTCCCCATGTCCTCCATGTTCTTTGTTATGCTCCACAAATAAGTGAAACGTATGATACTTGACTCTCTCTGCTTGACTAATTATGAGGGATTCAGATTTAGGTAGCTGATATTATCCTTAGCTATTGATTAAATACATTTTTTTAAAAGATTTTTTTTTATTTATTTTACAGAGATCACAAGCAGGCAGAGAGGCAGGCAGAGAGAGAGAAGGAAGCAGGCTCCCCGCTGAGCAGAGAGCCCGATGTAGGTCTCTATCCCAGGACCCCGGGATCACGACCTGAGCTGAAGGCAGAGACTTTAACCCACTGAGCTACCCAGGCGCCCCTGATTAAATACATTTTAACAGTTGATTTTATTGGTAACATTTTAGTTATATTGAGAAATTTGAACAAACTTTGACTGTTTGATTTCCTGTGCTGTTTAAAAAAATACCATAAGGGGCGCCTGGGTGGCTCAGTGGGTTAAGCTGCTGCCTTCGGCTCAGGTCATGATCTCGGAGTCCTGGGATTGAGTCCCACATCGGGCTCTCTGCTCAGCAGCGGGTCTGCTTCCCTCTCTGCCTGCCTCTCTGTCTGCTTGTGATCTCTCTCTGTCAATTAAATAAATAAAAAATCTTAAAAAAAAATACCATAATTTCAAATGGTTTCCTGTTTGTGATTCAGTTATTTCATTCTTCACACTTCTGGATAAAATTGTTTTGGATAGAATTGCTTGTTTTTTTCTTACCTGTTCAGTTTTAGGTACATAATTTTGAAGATTAAGGTTTTTTTTTGGTGCTCAGGTATCAACAGTAATTATTAAATGGCTTTGAGAAGAAGGGCTTTATTCTTATTCTCTTAAAGGTTTGTGACTTGAATACGTGGAACAGTGATGGGTGGAAGATAAGTTTTATTTGTTTTATTCAAATTCAAGTTTTTGGCCTCATAAAAGGAGTTTGGAAGTTTTCCTTCTACTTCTGTTTTTTTGGGCTAGCCTCAGAAGAATAGGTATTAATTCTTCTTTAATTGTTTGATAGAATTTCCCTGGGAAGCCATCCGGTCCTGGACTCTTGTTTTGTGGGGGGAGTTTTGATTACTGATTCAATTTCTTTGCTGGTTAATGGTCTGTTCAAATTTTCTGTTTCTTCTAGGAATTTATCCATTTTTTTCTCCAGATTGCCTCATTTGTTGGCATAGTATTACTCATAATATTCTCTTACAATTGTTTGCATTTCTGTGCTATTGGTTGTGATCTCTCTCCTCTCTCATTTGTTATTTTATTTATTGGGGTCCTTTCTCTTCTCTTTTAGATAAGTCTGGCTAGGGGTTTATCAATTTTGTTAATTCTTTCAAAGAACTAGCTCCTGGTTTCGTTGGTTTCTGCTTTCATCTTAATTATTTCCCTTCTTCTGCTGGTTTTAGGCTTTATTTCCTGTTCTTTTTTCCTGCTCCTTTAGTTGTAATATTAGGTTGTATATTTGAGACTTTTCTTGCTTCTTGAGGAAGGCCTTTATTGCTATATATACTTTTCTCTTATGACTGCCTTTGCTGTGTCCCAAAGCTTTTGGACTGTTGTGTTTTCATTTTCATTTGCTTCCATGTGGTTTTTTTTTTTTTTTTTAATTTCTTCTTTAATTTTCTGGTTAACCCATTCATTTTTTAGTAGGTTATTCTTTAACCTCTATGTATTTGTAGTCTTTCCAAATTTTTTCTTGTGGTTGAACTTCAAGTTTCACAGAGTTGTGGTCTGAAAATATGCATGGCATGATCTCAGTCTTTTTGTACTGGTTGAGGCCTCATCTGTGACCCAGTATGTGATCTGTCCCGGAGAATGTTCCACGTTCACTCAAGGGGAATGTGTATTTGCTGCTGTAGAATGATATGCCCTGAGTATATCTGTTCAGTCTGTCTGGTCCAGTGTGTCATTGAAAGCCATAGATAGATTCCTTGTTGATTTTCTGCTTAGATGATCTGTCCATTCCTGTGAGTGGGGTGTTAAAGTATTATTATATTATCAGTGAGTTTCTTTATGTTTGTTATTAATTTATTTCTGTATTTGGCTGCTCACAAGTTGGGGGAATAAATATTTACTATTTATTAGATCTTCTTGATGGATAGAACCTTTTATTATGATGTAGTGCTCTTCTTCATCTCTTGGTACAGTCTTTGATTTACAAATCTAGTTTGTCTGCTAAAAGTATGACTAGCCCAGCTTTCTCTTGATTTTCATTAGCATGATAGATTGTTGTTCACCCTTTCACTTTCACCTGGAGGTGTCTTTGGGTCTAAAATGAGATCTCTTGTAAGCAGTATTTTGATAGGTCTTTTTTTAAATCTGTTCTGATACACTGTATCTTTTGATTGGAGCACTGAGTCAGTTTACATTCAGAGTAGTTATTGATAGATATAAATTTAGTGCCACCTGTAAAGTTGCTGTTCCTGTGGATTTTGTCTGTTCTTTTCTAGTCTTTGTTGCTCTTGGTCTCTCTTGTCCACTCAAAGGTCTCCCTTTAATATTTCTTGCAGAGCTGCTTTAGTGTTCACAAACTCCTTTAGTTTTTGCTTGTCTTGGAAACTCTGTATTTCTCCTATTGTGAATGACAGCCTTGCTGGATAAAGTATTCTTGGCTGCATACTTTTCCCATTTAGCACATTGACTATATCATGCCACTGCTTTCTGGCCTGCCAGATTTCCGTGGATAGGTCTCCGCTAACCTTATGTGTCCAACTTTGTCAGTTATAAGGACCTTTTGTCCTACTGATTTCCAGAATTCTCTCTTTATCTTTGTATTTTGCAAGTTTTACTATGATGTATCTTGGTGTTGACCTGTTTTTGTTGGTTTTGAGGGGAGTTCTCTGCGCCTCTTCAACTTGAATGACTATTTCCTTCTCCAGATTAGGGAAGTTCTCAGCCGTGATTAGTTCAAATAAACCTTCTATCCCTTTTTCTTGTTCTTCTGGGACCCCTGTGATACAGATATAGATATTACTGTGCTTTGAGGAATCTCTGAGTTCCCTAAGTCTATATTTTTGATCTAATAGTTTTCTTTCCCTCTTCTTTTCATCTTCATTATTTTCCTTAATTGTATCTTCTGTATCATCTATTTGATCCTCTGCTTCTTCCATCCTCATTGTGATTACGTCCAGTTGGTTCTGTTTCTCAGTGATAGCATTTATTTCTGCCTGACTGGTTTTTAGGTCTTTTATCTCTGCAGCCAGGGTTTTTCTGGTATCTTCTATGCTTCTTTCAAACCCTGCTAGTATCCTTATGACTGTTATTCTAAATTCTTGTTCAGATGTATTGATTCTATCTGTTTTGAGCAATTACCTGGCTGTGATTTCTTCTTGGTCTTTCTTTTGGGGAGAATGCCTCCATCGTGTCATTATGTCTAGGTTTCTGTCTTTTGCATATTATGGAAGCTTGTTATGTTTCCTGCTCATGAGAGTAATACTACATTAGAAAGGGGTCATACATTGTCTAGGGCCTGGAGCTTCAGGAGGTGATTCTGGTGTAAGCTGTGTGGACTCTGATGTTGTCTTTTGGTAGCTCCATACCACAGGTAGGTACTCTATAGAGTAGAGTCTATAGAGTACTCTATAGAGTACTCTATAGGTACTTGGTGGGCCTTTCCTCTTTAGAATACATAGCCTCTTCCAAGTGTACTCAGGACGGAGAGTGTTCTCTCTTAGTGCAACCCAGGGGATCCCCATATTGCAGCATCTTTTGTGAACCCTACACACTGCTCGCTCCCCTGCTCTCTCACTCTCCCTAACTTCCCTACACTAAAAGGGCTGCCTCCCCTTCAGGGCACCATGGCTTTTCTCTCCCCTAATTCATGTCTTTGAACTTTGCATCAGCCATGTTCTGTCTGAAGAGTTCTACAACTGAAGAGGGTGTAGGAGCTACCTCCCACCAAATTATTCGTAACTAGTTATAAATTATTCAATACAATTTAAAATGGCAGAACCTTAAAACCCCAGTCTCAAGGGTTGGGAGCCTTAAATCCGTCACCAAGGGAATCAGCAAAGAGGGTATTGATGAGGAGCAAGAAAATTGGTAGGGTTGGTCTTTAAATATCCCAAAATTTAGTGTTTGTGTTTCCTACAGTTATAGTTTCCATTTCTAAAATACTCTAAATCACAGAGTCCTGGGGGCACCTGGGTGGCTCTGTTGATGAAGCGTTTGCCTTGGGCTCAGGTCCTGATCCTAGGGTCCTGGTTTGGAGCCCCGCATCAGGTTCCCTGCTCAGCTAAGGAGCCTGTTTTTCCCTTTCCCTACACCCCCTGCCTCATGCTCTCTCTTGTACTCTCTCAAATAAATAAATAAAATCTTAAAAAAAAGTTAAGTTGTGCAGATTTTCTTAATCCTCAGATCAAAATGATTTGGTTGATTCAGCTGTGTTTGAGTTATGAGGCTAGCTCAGAGTGCCCCGCTGCTCTGCCATCTTAACTCCTCCTCTGTAAGGTACATTTTTAAGCAGGAATTGAAACCACAAAGGAATTGAAACCACAAAACATCTTTCTTGACCACAAAGTCAAGAAAGATGAATTTTTTAAAAAGATTTTATTTACTGGGTGTCTGGATGGCTTAGTGGGTTAAGCCTCTGCCTTCATCTAAGGTCATGATCTCAGGGTCCTGGGATCGAGTCCTACTCAGCAGGGAGCCTGCTTTCCCCTCCCCACCCCGCCTGCCTCTCTGCCTACTTGTGATCTCTCTGTGTCAAATAAATTAATAAAATCTTTAAAAGAAAGATTTTATTTACTTATATGAGAGAGCAAGCAAGAGAGAGCAGGAGGAGGGGCAGAGAGGGAGGGAGGGAGAGAATCTCAAGCAGAGTCCCTGCTGAGTGGGGAACACCATGTCGGGCTCGATCTCACAACTCTGAAATCATGACCTGAGCTGAAGTAAGAGGCAGAGACTTTTTAAAAAAAAGTTTTTATTTACTTATTTGACAGAGACAGAGCGAGAGAGAGAGGATGCAAATAGGGGGATTGGGAGAAGCAGGCTTCCCGCTAAGCAGGGAGCCCAATGTGGGGCTTGATCCCCGGACCCTGAGATTATGACCTGATCTGAAGGCAGACGCTTAATGACTGAGCCACTTAGGCGCCCCAAGAGTCAGAGATTTAATTGACTGAACCACCCAGGCACCTCAAGGGAGATGAATTTTAAACTTATTTAAAATTCAAAAATATTTTCTGTTCTTTCTGTATGTAGTCTACTTTGTTCATTTATGTGCAGTGATATTACAGTTTTAACTTGGGAAATAACCCACCAATGGAATAAATGATGACCTATCCAAATTTTGAGTCCTTGATAAAATCATCGTAACTCGCAACTGTTATTTTGAACTATAAATGATTCATTACTTAGAGATATTAGTCTCTTCCTCAAACAGGTAACTGTTAGCAGACCAAGATTAAAAACAACATATTTAAAAAGAATTAAATGTTGATCTGAAAAATTATTGTTCATGTGGGTTTTTTTTGTACTTTTACCAAATACTGCTACTTAGAACCATACTCATTTAGTGAATCAGAAAGTATATTTGAGCCAGTGAAATGCAGGTAAAATTTAGGTGAGATCTAGAGTCAGGTGCTTAACTTACTGAGCCACCTAGGCCCCTCCCAAAGGTGATTTTATTTTTAAAGTACGTATGCCTGCCCCCCTCATCACGCTGGACCCATAATAACAACTGGAAGAAGAAAATCACACTGACTGATGGGACACAGAATGAAAGGTCGAGAAGCAGTGTACCGTAGTAAAATGCATTCCGATTAATGATACTTACTTTCTTTTTTAGGAAAATCACCAGCGGGTTAGTATTTTCTTTGACTATGCGAAGCGCAGCAAGAACACCGCCTGGTCCTACTTTCTGCCAATGTTGAATCGGCAGGATCTCTTTACTGTTCATATGGTAAATTTTGAATTGATCAAACTTCTGATTTGGGGAAGAAACACATTTGGGCTGTTTATGACTTGGTAATGTCCCAGTTCCCAGAGGAGTAAAGGCTGTAATGTTAATTTTTCAAAGCAGTGTTTCCTTATTGATGGTTAGTAATGTGGGGATATCGGGAAGACAGAGGAGATGGAGTTGCTTTGATACAGTTAAAGTTTTGTAGAGTATTTGTAGAGTTCATTAGCATAAAAGTCTTTGCTAGATTGCATGCAAAAAGAGCTTTAGATTGTGATAGGATTAAACCATGTTTTGCTATAGAAATAAAATTTTGTTTAGAAGTAGCCACTGTGCTTAATTTTTTTTCTGTGCTTAATTTTTATTTTAATTTAGTAATTACTTGTTTTTTAATATCTTAAACACACTCCTGTTTTAAACTTACCCTGAAAGACTATCTTCGGAAGCCTTACCACTAAACAGTCTTTATGGAGTATGAGAGAGTAAATCTTTGTACAAGACTTTTCTATTCCCAGCGTGGAGTGGGCTGCAGTAGCAGAGCTCCTGAGGCTGTTCATTTCAGTAGATGTCTTTAAACTTTTCAAATCAAGAACTGCTGTTAGTAAGACGTTTTTGAGCATGTGAAAGGAACTATTTAAAAATACATTTTGACTGTATTGCAAAATATATTTTTAAAAATGAAATACAAACTTATGTGGGAAGAGTTTAGTATTGAAAAAAATCACAGCAAAATGGTTGGGAGTCCTGCTTTTAAAAGTATATGATGTGATTTTACAATCAATGTAGTATTCAAATACATTTTTTATTTTTCAGGCAGCAAGAATTATTGCAAAGTTAGCAGCTTGGGGGAAAGAACTAATGGAAGGCAGTGACTTAAATTACTATTTCAATTGGATAAAAACTCAGCTGAGTTCACAGGTAAAAGACACTTTTTTTTTTAGTATCTTTGAAGGGAATGTGACACCCATATTAAGCTATTAGTGAAATTACAAAAAAGGCTATATTAAAATTATGCTGTTTTGAACTTGATAAGTAAGTCAAACTGCTCTCGGGTATGGTAGTATGCTTCACTTTTTCTTTCATTGACTAGCTTCAACTCAAACCTTTCTGTCTTTTCTGCCACTTGGGATTTTCCTTTTATGCTTTTCAGTGGGCAAGGAGTCTCTTCCTTCCAGGTGGCTACCAAGCTCACATAGGCGGAAGATCTGAGAGGAGTTGCACATTCCAGATAGCATACTCATGTAAGGCTTGTAAGAAGGGAAAAGGAAAGAGTATAGCAGGATACAGAGAGTAGGCAAGCTTCAGACTGAGAGACTTCAGGTGTAGCTCCCATGTCTGCCTTGGGAGACTCTGAACCTTCAGGATTTGTGCAGGAAATCTTGGGTTTGGGGAGAGCTTTTCATAAGTTTCTAGTGGGATTGTTTATGTCCTTCTGGTCACAAAACCAGGCCAAGCTGTCTGACTTGTTACACCAGTAAACAAACTGTCTCTGGGTGCTGTCGGGGGAGTTTTACAGACAGCACATTACACAGATCATTGATCAATCCAGTTATTCTGGTCTTTCTCAAGAGTCCATACCAGGCTTCCAGGTGCCCCCAGGTAAGCCTGGAGCTGCTGCGTACAGCTGCGAGGTAACCATGGCACAGTGGCACCTTCCCAGGATTTATTGTCACTTAGAACATTTGGTCCTAAGGTTAAACATGAAGCCTGCTTAGTGGTCCTCTTGGTTGCTTTCAGACCTCTCTAGCTCTACTTCTCCATGAAGAAAATAACTTGTGGTTAAATGATGGGGAAAATGACAGGTTTTCTGTTTTTGTCTTCATGGTTCCCTAGGACAGGCAAAAGATAGAACATTTATGATGACTCAGTGGTTCTTTCCTTTAGGCTTCTAGTGACTAATATTAGTGGTAAGGGGGAGACTGGGAGTGACCCTCAGAAAGGGAGTGAAATAAAGGTGGTTGGGGAAGGAGTATTCTGGGAAGGAAGCATAAAAGAGAATGAGATTTTGGTGTGGGAATGTCTTATGTGAGGAATGGGACCAGGGAAATAATATAGGTACTTAGTGCATTGTAATAGTGTTCGATTATAAATAAGTGTCTATTTGAAATAAATTTTTGTAATTCAGATTTCAGGTGACATTTTAATCAATTTTAAACATTTTTTAAAAGATTTTATTCATTTACTTGACAGACAGAGATCACAAGCAGGCAGAGAGGCAGGCAGAGAGAGAGGAAGGGAAGCAGGCTCCACGTTGAGCAGAGAGCCCGATGTGGGGCTCGATCCCAGGACCCTGAGATCATGACCTGAGCTGAAGGCAGAGGCCTTAACCCACCGAGCCACCCAGGTGCCCCCAATTTTAATTTGAGACATAGGAGAGACGCCATGACATTTACTTGGGTTTACTTTTTGTCTTATCGTTGCTTGCCTTTTTGGGGGAAATCTAATTGTCTTTTATATTTGGATAGGGATATTTTGGAGTGTATTGAATATTATTATTTTTTATGTCAATAGCATAAATTTTAACAGTCTGAATGGCTTAGTTTTTTTTTTTTAAGATTTACTTATTTTAGAGAAAGAGAAAGAGAACTTGAGAGCAGGGGGAGGGACAGAGGGAGAAGGAGAGGAGAAGCAGACTCTGTTGAGAAGCAAACTCTGTTGAGCATGGAGCCTGTTGCAGAACTCGATCCTACAATTTGAGTTGAAACCAAGAGTTGGATGCTTAACTGACTTGAGACACCTAGGTGCCCATGGCTTAGTTTTCAAAGGTATTTTTACAAGGGCCACAAATTTGTGGATTTTACTGAATTTGTGAGGTATTTAAAAAACATCTTTAGAACATGAAAAATAGGTGTGTGAAGATGAGCTTTTAAATTTCTAGGTGTGTATCATTTACGGTCAGAATGCTTAACTTTCCCTTCCCCCTCCCCCCGCTTTTATTTTCTTTTTTGAAATTAGTTCTTCCTTTGAACAACTTCAATCTGTTTTAGCGTTAGCTTTATGGTAATGGTAGTGAGGCTGTGTTGTAACTGGATTCATAAAATAAAAATTGGTAGGAAAGAATGTATACTGTAGTTTGCCACTAACATTTTGGGTTGTTTCATCTTAGATTTTCCCTCATAAGAATAACATTTATATTGTCCCTTGCAGATGATTTATTATTTTTGGAATGATTTACTATGGTTATAACTGTGTCCAAGAATTGGGGGAAATATCTTTATCATCACTAGTGGAAGCAAAATATTTCAGTGTCTAGAACAGTCTTCATTAGAACTGAGCTTCTTGGTATTAGATACATGCTTTAAAAGACCTTTTCTTTATCTTTCTGGTGCATTCTTCTTATCACCAAGTCTTTGGCTTTAAGTAGTTTTGGTTCAGTGTTTCTGCTTTGCAAGTCCTGCTACAAAGTGACTCTTCAGGGTGCTTAGGCCGCTTCTGGCTTTGTCTCTCAGGGTCTGGTCACTGCTTCTGCTAAGATCTGAATTGCACTGTCTCTTTTGCTGTGGGCAGACATTTATTCCATAGCTTTCTATCAGGATCAAATTACAGAATTCTTGTTTAAGGAATGAAACCTAGGATTATTTGGCATTCTGTTTGCTGTTTTGCTTAAATGTCATTGTGATGGCACTAGATCTCTTTTTCTCTATTGTTAGTGTTTTCTCCCTCATAGAAAGAACCGCAATTTCATAATTTTAATAGAAAAATTAGTTGCAAGTTTGGATATTTTGTTGACTTTATAGTGACATTTAAGAGCTTTTTCTTCTTTGGTAGTTTAAGCATTCTATATGGATTGCAGGTGGCCTCATGCCTGGCAATTAGTGGATAGTAAATAAAATCAGTTTGAATAAAACTAAGTAAAAATTTCCTTTCAGAAATTCATTACTACTCTTCTCTTGTACAGTCAACCTTTGGCTTTCTACTTTAACTTTTCTTCAGTCATTTTTATATATCATTTAGACATTATATAACACGTGAAATTCTGATTGTCATTATAACTTGCTAGGATTGCTGTCAATAATCTAAGGTCTATGTAGAATCTTCCCATTACTAGACACCTATTTTAAGAGCTTTGCCACATAATATACTGTAGATGGTCCAGTTTAAGATAGTCCTCTTACTTGAAAAACAATTCAGTAAGTAAATTCTGAGACTTGGAAATTTGTACCAGCTTCACTTACGAAATTTAGTGGAGCTTAGTATTCAGTTTATTATTGTTCCATTTTTAATTAAGTTGTCTGGAAGAGTGTAATATTTAGAATATTTTGTGTCATCCCCATGCTTTTTATTAGTTGATGATACTCCATTAAGTAGGATTAGGAAAAAAATTATAAAATTTGCTTAGCTCCCTTTCATAAGCTGATAAATTAGGATAAAATTAAAAACAAAACTAAGTAATAAGTTATTTATTTCGTAATAGAAACTGCGTGGTAGCGGTGTCGCTGTTGAAACAGGAACAGTCTCTTCAAGTGATGTAAGTATATTCCTTCTTAATTCACTGGCCTCCTAACACCATGAATATAAGTTATTTTGAGTCATTTAAAATTTTAAGGATGTTTGCTAGTTCCCCAAATGTAAATCCATATTAACCTTCAGTTAGGTTAATAGCATTGTAAAAACTATATATTTATGTATATATAAATATTTATGGTCTATTGGTAGACAGGAGACTTGCTCTTCCCTGTTGCTCTTCTTTTCAGGTCCTTTTATCTTAGACCTGAGAATCAAGGCAAGAGTCTGAATTCAGATGTGCAGCTGGAGTGAAAAATCATAAAGTTACTCTCTTCATGCTTTCGTTGTTTGATAACCTGTCCAACATCTGGCTAACAGATACGTGAACAGTGTGTCAAGGAGTTGAAAACATTTCAGTTTCCTGATGGGATAAAGCTCGTTACTTGCGCAGTGTTGTTCAAGGCTTTATGTGGGGATATATGTTGGGCAGAACCCCTATCTGCCCTTTTTTTTGGCCAAACTCTCCCCACATTTTTGTAGAGCCAAAAGGGTAAAGGTTAAAATTAATCACGTCTCCCCAAGTTTCCTTCTTGGTTGGACTTATCTTCCCTATTTGGGAGCAGTTTATCTTTGTTATATTCTGAATACTTCAAGAACTGGCAGTAAGTTTGGACAAGTAAGGGTTGGCATGATTAGAGCTAATTGAGAATAAGATAGGGAAAAAAAAGTTAGAAATGTAGGTGAGGTGCATCTATCTTCATTAGTGGGAAATATCTCTGGGAAACTGGAAGGCATCTTCAGAAGGTGGTGTCTCCCACCTGCCTGTGGTAGACCTAAATGAAGCTGTGTAGGAGCTGTTTCGTATCCATATTAATTAACAGTACTTCTGTAATCAGCATGGAATATATCTGTTTGTGTGCTCTGACATTGGAGGTGACATCAGAACCCATTTTCAAAGCCAAGAGCAGGGCTTCTCTTGGGGCAGGTGTTGAAGGACTTGACAAATAGTGTGTTAGGCCAGAAAATGGCTGTTAACCTTCTGAAGAGGAATCAGAACAAGGTGTAGAACTAGATGAGCAATCTTGGGGTCAGAGTGGGGTAAGGAGGTGATAGGTTGGAAGTCTAGATATTCAGTCATAAGCACATGTTTAAATTGAGAATCTTTTATTTCATGACTTGAATTTTTATGGGTTTGAAATTCTGAAAAATTATTTAATTCATGTTTTGGAGTTATTGATAAATTTTTAAAAAGATGTGTACAGAATTATATATTTTATAAACTTATTTGAGTGATTAATGTGTTTGTAAATTATTAAAGCTTATATAATGAGTTGCAAGCTCTGGTGACATGATGTTCTTTTCTGTCCAGTGTATTCAAAAAATAAAACTAATTAATTGAATTGGTATACATTAGTCAAAGTGGTTTACCTGGTAGACTCCTACACATAACATCCCAAACAGAATTAGCATCAGAGGTAATAGTGGGTAAGGAAAAGATGACCTTTGATTTTTGACCTTCTTCCCTTTCATACCCTTCAAACTTTAAACATACTTGCTGTCTTGTCCTGAAGGTTCTTACTTTTTCAGATGGCTGTCAACTTGGAAAGCAGACTTTAATAAGTTGAGTGTAATGTGGTAGCTTCTGCTCTGATATGATTTAATAGGGGAATCTGAATTGGTAACTATATTGTGCTCTTACTATGTGCTCGGCACAGGTTTATTCATTTACATTTATATCTCCTTAAATATTCATACTTCCTCTCTGACTTAGGTCTTACTGTAAGCCACATTGTGTAGATATGAGCAGTGAGGCTGCACAGAATGGCAGTACCAGTTTTTGTGAAGTCATTCAATTAATGAGTGGCAAAAACCCCAAAGGAAGGAATTGTTTGCCAAGAGAATTCCTGTTGAGGCAATAGAAGTTGTAGTTGGGTCTTTAGGCATTCTCCAAGTTGCATAGCCTGCTCAGCCATGTAAAAATATTGGTATTATATTTTAAAAATCCCTTTCAGTTTTCCAAGAGCATAGAAAAGCAGTTTGGGAAGTTGCATTACACGATATTGCCTCTTGATGTCAGTGTAAAACAAACACACGTTTTGTACTGCAAAATGTGAAATAAGAATGATTCAACAGTCTTACCTTTAAAATGGCCACAGAAGCATCATTGTAAGATATAAGTGGATCATTAAAAACGTTTTTATTTAAGTGATGTTATATAAGTAGACTTTCCTTAGCATGCGTTATGTTGTCTTTGCCTGGAGATGAAAATAATAAATGATACCAAATCTTGACACACTTGCCTTAAGCTGTTCAGTTCTTTACTGTCTAATGTGAGTACTCAAGTCTTCTGAGAAAGCTGCACAGCTGTGGACATTGATTAGTGCTGATGGCCTGATAAGAAGATGAATATGGTGATCTCTCAGAAGCTTTGCAGCATTTAGAAAGAATCTGGGAATTTCTTGTTTGTTTCTTATCTTTTTCTTCTGTCCAGCTTCACTTATACTTGTGTAGGAGGGACCAACGTGATTCCCCATCTGTTTCTTGATCTCCGGCTGTTTTGTTGTGGATACAGTTTGGCATTAGTTACTACTAGATAAACATTGTTTCATTGATAGTAAGTAAGTTGATGAAGTTGCCAGGTTCTCCTTATTATTTCTTCTTGCATTTTAATGTTCTGGAGCAGTTCTGTCCATCAGAACTTTCCATGATGTTGGAACTTTCCATTATGGTAGCCACCGTGTGGCTTTTGAGGACTTGGAAGGTGGCAAGTGAGGAAATAAATTTTCAATTTTGTTTAGTTTTTTAAATTATAAGTTTTTTAAATCAAAATATATGTCACACACCATAAAATCCATTCATTTGCAGTTCAGTAGGTTTTAGTATATTTACAGAGTTGTGCAGCCATCATCACAATCTAATTTTATAACATTTTTAACACCTCAGAAAGATACCCTGTACACATTAACAGTTATTCCTCATTCCTGCTCCCCACTCCCAACTGGCAACCATTTGTGTCCTGTCTCTCTTTCTCTTTCTGTCCTTCTGGCCATTTCATAAAAGTAAAGCACATGGCGTGTGGTGGTTGTCTATGACTGGCTTTTTTTTTTTTTAATTTTTAATTACCATGTAATGTATTACTAGCCCCAGGGGTACAGGTCTGTGGATCACCAGGTTTACACACTTCACAGCACTCACCATAGCACATACCCTCCCCAGTGTCCATAACCCAGCCACCTTCTCCCTTCCCCCCTTCCCCCAGCAACCCTCAGTTTGTTTTGTGAGATTAAGAGTCTCTTATGGTTTGTCTCCCTCTTGATCCCATCTTGTTTCATTTTTTCCTTCCCTACCCCCTAAGCCCCCCATGTTGCTTCTCAAATTCTTCATATCAGGGAGATCATATGATAATTGTCTTTCTCTGATTGACTTACTTCACTCAGTATAATTCCCTCTAATTCCATCCACTTGGTTGCAAAAGGCAAGATTTCATTTCTTTTGATGGCTGCATAGTGTTCCATTGTATATATATATACACCACATCTTCTTTATCCATTCATCTGTTGATGGACATCTAGGTTCTTTCCATAGTTTGGCTATTGTGGACATTGCTGCTATAAACATTCGGGTGCACATGCCCCTTCGGATCACTACATTTGTATCTTTAGGGTAAATACCCAGTAGTGTGATTGCTGGGTCATAGGGTAGCTCTATTTTCAACCTTTTGAGGAAACTCCATGCTGTTTTCCAGAGTGATTGCACCAGCTTGCATTTCTACCAACAGTGTAGGAGGGTTCTCCATTCCCTCATCCTTGCCAGCATCTGTCATTTCCTGACTTTGTCTTCTTCCACCTAGCACAATGTCTTTAGGATTCATGCATGTTTTAGCACATAATAGCATTTTAGAATGAGAGAAATGATAGTCTTTTTGGCTTTTGGCCAAATTTCTTAAATTGTTTTCTGTGGCAGTTCTAATATCCTTGTTAATATGAAGATAGTTTTACCGTTTTGACTTTGTTTTTAATTTAATGCTGCACTGATGCAGCACTTTTCAGTCTTCCAGAAGAGTTAGAGTACTTTAATGATTTAGTTCTTTACTACTTCGTTGTTAACTACATTGAAAGTGATGCCCAAGTAGCGGAAATAAGTGGGCTGTGTCAGGAATTCATACAGCTCAGGCCTGTTATTTAACTGTGGTCTGCTCTGGCTGGTGAACTGTGAAGTCTGTGAGGACTCAAAGTAATTCACAATCAGGTAGGCACCTGTGTAAGTTTCAGGAGCACTGTTATTTACCTAAAGCAGTTCCTGGAGGATTTTCATTTTTAATTGCCTTTTATCTTCTTGCCACAAAATTAATGCATTTCAGGGGCACCTGGGTGACTCAGTGGGTTAAGCCTCTGCCTTCGGCTCAGGTCATGATCTCAGGGTCCTGAGATCGAGCCCCATATCAGGCTTTCTGCTCAGCAGGGAGCCTGCTTCCCCCTTTCTCTCTGCCTGCCTCTCTGCCTATTTGTGATCTCTCTCTCCGTCAAATAAATAAATAAAATCTTTAAAAAAAATTAATGCATTTTAAATATTGGGGATCATTAAAATAAATGCACAGAATGAACATTAAGGAAGGAAGATAAGAATCTGTGAGTTTTGTTTTTCTGATCAGATTTTTTGGGAGGACTGTCTGGAGGTATATTCTGGCAATACAAAAGAAATTTAAGTGATAAGGTATTTCAGTATAAGATTTTCTTTTACAAATCATTGCCAAAGCACAGCACTGATAATAACAATAAGTAATCTAATATGGTGCATTAGATGTGTTCTTTGAAGTTGAATACAAAGCAATGATTTATAAAGTAAGTAATATTTTCTCAAGTTCACAATTTTTCTGTATAGTAAAGAATCTTGTTACATGACTGAGCCAATTAGGTTGAAAGCATTGCTTGAAGGAGATTAGAAATTTGTAAATTAATAATGAAATTGCTTTTTTTTGGTAAAACAAGTGTAAGACTAAATTATCTTAATTTAGGCATTAACTTAATTTTAGTATTTTATGAGTATTGACTAGATCTCTTTGAGTGAGCCAAATTCAAGAGAATTCTTGAGCTTATATATGTATTTTAGTTCCTGCATATGATGTAATAATAATATACCTTATGGTTTTTTGTGCTTTGTAGAACTGATTAGAGTTCAGATTTGAGGAGATTTTCTCCCTTTAATTTGTTGGGGCTGGTATTTCCCTTTATTGATGATAGAACAGTTTTGAAGATTTTAAGTGATTTGCCAAAGATAATTTGGCAAAACTCCTCTCTCTTTTCCTTTCCTTCCTTTGTCTTTTTTCTTTTTCTTTTCTTTCTTGTTTTTTTAAAAATTTTTTTAAAATTTAATTTTTTTATTATGTTCAGTTAGCCACTGTGTTGTGTTTTTATAGTTATGTCTTAACTCACACAAAGTAAAATGCTCAGATTTTAACTGTTCAGCTAAATAAATTTACATGTCTTGTGTCCTCCTGCTCAATACCTCCCTTTAACTAAACTCTCTCCAAGGTTATTGTTTTCATGGTATCTATTACCAGTGATGAGTTTTGCCTAATCTTGAGCTCCATTGTAGTGGAATCATATACAGTATGCTCTTATGTATCTGAATTCTCTTGCCAGTATTGTGATAGTGAGATTCATTCATGTTGCATTTAACAGAAGTTCATTCTTTTTATTGCCATGTAGTAATCCATTAAACGAATATTCTCTATTCTGTTATTAGTGGATATTTTGGGTTACTTCTAGTTTTTGAACATTCTTGTACCTGTCTTTGGATAGATGTGATCACTGTAATCACTTGTGTCTGGAGCACTTAATTCTAGAATGGAATTCCTGGGTTGTAAGGTATATGTAAATTTAGTAGATACTACAGATCAGTGTTCTCAATCAATTTAAATGTCCCTCAACAGACTATGGAGAATTTCAGTTGTTCCAGTCCCTACTGATACTTACATTGTTTTGTGTTATTTTTTCTGTCTTGTGTTATTTTTTAAAGTGAATGTCTGTGATGGAATTAAGAATGACACACATATATGCACACACTCACTTTTTAGTTCTACAAGAAAAAGATTTGTACAATATTCATGAAACATTAAATACTTTTGGGACTGTTAAAATCAGCAGTCCTCCATTTCATGTAAACCTGGCTTCTGGAGTCTATTTTAGTCACATATGTGTTTGAAAAGTTCAACTTGGTGCTTCACCAATTCCACTGTACTCTGCGTTTTTACTCTCTATGGGACAGGTGCTTTTTATTCAATGCAGACATGTTATTTCAAGTGCCCACGATTCCAAAATTTAAATGAATATTATCTTTGCTCTTTCTCATTTAGTTTGTACTTAAATCCCAGCATTATGAAGGTGAATATTGAAAATAATGTCTATAAATGTTTTTATTACATTAGTTTTATTTTGGTACAATATCACTATTTTTTATGTTTATCTTTTGTTACCTGCCTCTTTCTGATTCCTTAGTTCTTCAATTACTTTGTAATTCTGCAGAATATGGATCTCTGAGGTCATATTTGCCATGAAGGGGAATTTTACCAGTTGCTATTTTTCCTGTGATGTGATTATTCCACCATAAAGTAGGAGAGTTTACATTTCAGCAACACTGGAAAATTTCTCTTAAATGTGTTGAGAAGCAAAAATAGTTTTTCTCTACCAGTGAGTTTTGCTGCAGTGAGAGGTCATCTTGTGGCCAATTCTCAGCCCAGGATGTCTGGTACAGCACAGAGAAATCTGGCTCAACCATGAAGAGAGTGGATTCCTAGGACTAGTCCAAGATTAACTCACTCTTTTAATTTCAGCAAATTATATCTCTTTTTTAAGGCTCATCTGAAAAATTGGGTATCATAATATTTCCCTTTTATTTTAAATTTTAATTGTTTAAAAATCCTTTGAAAAATGTTAATAAATTATTTTTATAAAATGCTTTAAATTTCTTTTTTGACAGTTTTTTGATTAGTTGTGAAGGTTAGAAGATACATTTTGATTCTTGAAAAAAACAGAAAGTTTACCTTAAGGCAGAACTCTGGTTGGATGACATTTAAACAAATAGAATTTAGGAAACAATGCAATGAGTGCCTAAAATATCTTTTTTGTGTGTACATATTTTGTTGTTGTTATTAAGTCAGTCCAGATTGCCCATATGGGTGATACTTTTGTTAATGGAGAAGTGAATTACTTTAGCAGTTTGTTTGTTTATTTATTTATAAAAAAGATTTTATTTACTTAAGAGAGAGAGAGAGAGAGAGAGAGAGAGCGCGCGCGCCCGCATGAGCAAGGAGGGGGGAGTGGGGAGGACCAGAGAGAGAGGGAGGAGCAGACACCCTGCTGAGCAAAGAGCTTGATTCAGGGCTCCACCCTAGGACCACAGGATCCCAGGATCATGACCTGAGCCAAAGGCAGATGCTTAATGGATTGAGCCACCCAGGCATCCCTACTTTAGTAATATTTATTTATTTATTTATTTATTTATTTATTTATTTAAAAGATTTTATTTATTTATTTGACAGAGAGAGAGAGATCACAAGTAGGCAGAGAGGCAGGTAGAGAGAGAGGAGGAAGCAGGCTCCCTGCGGAGCAGAGAGTCCGATGCGGGGCTCGATCCCAGGACCCTGAGATCATGACCTGAGCCGAAGGCAGCGGCTCAATCCACTGAGCCACCCAGGCGCCCCCTTACTTTAGTAATTTAAATGAAAATTATCTGGCTTAAGTGAGCTCTTTTACCATGAATATTTTCTAGTAAAATAGGGTGATAAAGGTACAGCCAGAATTGACTAGCAATTTATATTAGTTTTCTTTTAAAAAATTTTTTTTTAAAGATGGTGAATTTTTTTTAAGATTTTATTTATTTCTTTGACAGAGATCTGAAGTAGGCAGAGAGGCAGGCATAGTAGGGGGTGGGAAGCAGGCTCCCTGTGAATGGGTATTGTTTTGTCAAATGCTACTTCTTTACAAATTAATAAGATTATAGCATTTTTGATCTTTAGCTTGTTAATATGGTAGATTACATTATTGGCCATGGTGTATAACTCCTTATAAATGAATAATGTAAAAAAAAACCTATGAAATTTATCATAACCTCCTTTTTTTAGTGTACAGTTAAATAAGTAGTGTAAAATATATTCACATTACTGTGAAGTAGATCTATAGGCCTTTGTTTCTTCTTGGAAATCTGAAATTCTGTATCCATTATATAACTTCCTTTTTTTCTCTCTCCCCAGCCCCTGGTCACCACCATTCTACTTCCTGTTTTTGTAAATTTAACTACTTTAGCTACCTCATATAATTGGAATCATACAGTATTTGTCCCTTTATGACTGGCTTATTTTTATTTCTTATTCTTTAATTTTTTAAAATTTATTTGACAAAGAGAGAGAGATCACAAGTAGGCAGAGAGGCAGGCAGAGAGAGAGGTGAAAGTAGGTTCCCTGCTGAGCAGAAAGCCAGAGGTGGGCTTGATCCTTGGACCCTGAGATCAGGACCTGAGCCAAAGGCAGAGACTTAACCCCTGAGCCACTCAGGTGCACCTTATATTAGTTTTCAAATTGAGATAAATTAAAAGAAAGTACTAGACAGTTACATAAAATCCATATTACCAAACAGATTTAGTTTCTGCTCCAAAAAGAAATAAGATAATGGTGCTGTGTTGTATATATGTCTGCAGTATTGATTGTTACTAGGATAAAAATGTTAATTATGGGACCGTATCAAAGTCCCACTCATTTGGAATTTGTGTAAGATCTAATGAAATTTGGTTGTATTTCTTTTGTTTGCTCATTCAGTCAAGAAATATATATTGAGTACCTACCAGGAACAGTGCATGGTGCCAAAAGCATAGCACTGAGTGAGATGGGCAGGGCTTCATCTTAGGACAGCATTAGACAGGTAATTCCACACTGTGATTATTTTAGTACCCTTCTGGCAGTGCTTGTAAGAGAGAAGCACAGGTCCTTTACATTTAGGGGTCTCATCTGGGCAAGTTTGCTCAGCCTTACTGAGGAAGCAGAGGGATGAGGCCTGTGCCTCCACTATAGGGAAGTGTTTGGAGAGCATGGGCAGAGAAAGGAGAGCAAGCGGTACTGTAGGGGTGCAGGCGTGGGGAGAGTGAGGAAGTAAGGCAGGCAGGCCCAGGGTATTCAGGATGTTAGAGATCACATAGGGTTTTAGGACTTTTCCTGGGCAGGGGGAAGCCATTGAAGAATATTAAGAATATTAAGGAGTCACGTGGCATGGCCCTGGTTCTGCCATCTTGCAGCATTAGTGCTCTTCCCTTCGAATTGCTGCATGGCTTATACTTTTTTACTTTCCTGGGATTCTGTCACTTGTCTCTTTAGCAGTGAGTCCCTCCCCGAGGATCCTATTTATAAGAGCACCCATCTCCTTCTCTGCATTTCCTGTTTCCTTTCTTAATGGTATTTTTGTTGTATTGCACTCTAGTTCAATGTCAAACTCCAGTATGCTCTGTAATTCAGCGCTTTTCCTCTTTCTCCATTAGACTGTAAGATCCCTGATGGAAGGGATTGAGGTCTGTTTGCATGGTTGTGTGTTCAGTGCAAGTACAGTGTCTTACACATAGCAGTCACTCAGTAAATATTTGTTGAATCAATACTGAATACAGACTAGTAGAACCTTTCTGGGGAATAGTTGAGAACTTAGAATGACAGAGGCCTTATGTTCCTTATTAGTTTCTGACATTCCAGGCAGTCTGGGGTTGTAGCTGTTGAACAGTTTACTAGAACTGCAAGGGCATATGGGCTTCTTCATCTTCGGTTGGATTCCAACTACAAATATATTGAAAATAAAGTGGAGTTCCTTCTGCATACCAGATAATGTAAGCAACAGAGTAAATGTTGTTGAATGAAGGAATTCTTCAAAGTTGAGAGAGCACAGTGGATTTAAAATCCTTATATAGATGATTAAAAATGTGGCAGATCTCTAAGTATAAGATTTCTTAAATGGAAAAAGAAAATTGCAAATGAAAGTTAGGGTATAATCTTATTTATATTTTTTGAAAAAAGGTGTACATATAATGCATAGAATCTGCATTTTACACAGTGGTACTGAGGGGTGATAAGTGGGAAGTTTTATTTTATGCCATTCTATATTGATTGGCTATTTTTTTAAAAAAAGATTCTATTTTATTTTTATTATTTATTTAGAAAAGATTTATTTATTCTATAGAGAAAGTGGGAGGAGGGTGAGAGAATCTCAAGCAGACTCCCTGCTGAGCACTGAGCCTGACGCAGGGCTTGATTTCACAACCCTGAGATCATGACCTGAGCTGAAACCAAGGGTCATGTGCTTAACCGACTGCACCACCTGCATGCCCATTGATTTTATCATAAATGTGTACAAAGAATTTCATGTAGAATTAAGGTCAGTAAAATTCATGTACACATATATTAATGAGGTTCCATACTACTTGTCAAGTCATACTTCTAGTTCATAACTATACTTAGGACCCAGAAGCTGAGCATAGGCAATGTCCTTTGGAGTTCTGAGCATAGGAGTCAGGGAGACTCAGAGACTCTTAGGAGTCAAAGAGAGTCAGCTGGAAAAGGTGAGGCTCCAGTACAGCTCCAAGGGAAGGCACAGAGATTTTTTTCTTCCTTATTTGATTCTTTGTTGTGACATTTCTGTTTGGAAGGAGCAGGATTTGATTATCTCAAATACTACTTAATCAGTTTGGCAGTTTTTGATACATTGTCCTGTAAGATAGACTGTTTCTCTGTCATTCACTTCTTGTTTAGTTTGTCTTTGAAATCTTGTGAGATTTCAGGATTTTCTATTAGCAATTACAGCTATTTCAAGAATGCTTTTTAAAGTCCTAATAGAATAGGAAATTCTAGCAAAAAGAAAAATATATGCAGCAGGAAAAGATCAAGATTGTGTTTACATTGAACAGCGTGGAGGGTAGTAATGTGTTTTTATATTATTCTCATGGAAATGAACGGAAATGAACTTAAGGGAACGGATAATACGGAATTTGGGGGCTTCTATATTTTGTCCTTTTTTTTTAAAAAAAAGAAACCGTATCTTTTTAAAAAAATTTATTTATTTTTTCAGCGTTAACAGTATTTATTGTTTTTGCACAACACCCAATGCTCCATGCAGTACGTGCCCTCCCTAATTACCCACCACCTGCTTCCCCAACCTCCCACCCCCCGCCCCTTCAAAACCCTCAGGTTGTTTTTCAGAGTCCATAGTCTCTCATGGTTCACCTCCTCTTCCAATTTCCCTCAACTTCCTTCTCCTCTCCATCTCCCAATATCCTCCATGTCATTTGTTATGCTCCACAGATAAGTGAAACCATATGATACTTGACTCTCTCTGCTTGACTTATTTCACTCAGCATAATCTCTTCCAGCCCCGTCCATGTTGCTACAAAAGTTGGGTATTCATCCTTTCTGATGGAGGCATAATACTCCATCGTGTATATGGACCACATCTTCCTTATCCATTCATCCGTTGAAGGGCATCTTGGTTCTTTCCACAGTTTGGCGACTGTGGCCATTGCTGCTATAAACATTGGGGTACAGATGGCCCTTCTTTTCACTACATCTGTATCTTTGGGGTAAATACCCAGTAGTGCAACAGGATCCAACAGCACATTAAAAAGATTATCCACCATGACCAGGTGGGATTCATCCCTGGGTTACAAGGATGGTTCAACATTTACAAATCAATCAGTGTGATAGAACAAATCAATAAGAGAAGAGAGAAGAACCACATGGTCCTCTCAATTGATGCAGAAAAAGCATTTGACAAAATCCAGCATCCATTCCTGATTAAAGAAACCGTATCTTACTAGGCAGAAAACAAAAATCACTTCGCTTGGACAAAATATATCTTAAAACTTTGAAAGTTTTACTTTTTTCCTCCTGAAACCAAATGGCACGATAAAAACAACAACAACAACAAATGAATGGAATGAATATTTAATTATTCATTTAGCAAACAAAACATTTTTAAAGTGCTGGACTTTTGTTGTTGTTTTTTTTCTTTTGCCAGGGACTATGCTTAAATGCTGAGATTAAGAAAGACTCCTCTTTTGCTCTCTGGTTGAATGAAGATGACTGAGACACACATGCATACACTCACTTACGCAAAGGGATTTACAAATAGAGATTTATATGTGGCACATGGAAGTGATTAATTCCATCTGGAGAAATCAGAATACAGTAGTAGTTGCAGCAGCAAACATTTGTTGAATATTGTATGATAGGTACCTTTGAAAATTCTTTCATACATTAACTAATGAAATTATACCAACATTCCATGGGATTTGTTCTGTTATCCCCATTTTATAGATAGGAAGCTCATTCAAGGTTATATAGTTTGCAAGTGGCTTAGTGTGGAGGCTGGTTCTGGAGCCTTTGTTCCTAAAGATTATATACTATATACTACTATACTATTACCATACTATGTACTACTGCCTTTCTTTCATGGTGGGGGAGTTAACAATTGGTCTAAGTAAGACTTGCAGCAGGTAAGTCCATTCAGAAAGTGAAGAGAATGGGGTAGAGTTGTTCAGTTAGTAGTTGGAGATAGAGGTCTGGTTCTCAGGCGAAATTAACTTTTGGAACTGACATTTTAAGTTTAGTGGTGATCCTAGAATTTGCCATACTAATGGGTTGATAAGATACAAAAGAGGTAAAAGTTTGGTGATAACTCCTTCAAGAAAATTCACATATTGGGAGGAAGAAAGATGCAGAGATCGGTACAGGGTTTAGGGACAGCTTTAAGGTGGGAAAGGTCTGAATATATTTGGAGGCTGAGGAGAGGAAACCTATCAAACAGAGACTGAGGATGTAGGGAGGGGTCTGATGGACAGAGCATCGTGTAGGAGGAATGGGATTAAGATTTTTCTGGGGCTGAAGGTCATGGACAGGAATAAGTTTGCTGGTCTCCTAGGTGAAAGAGAGGCAAGAATGGCTATAAGTGTGGTTCGGTTTAGGGGTGAAATGTTGGCCACTGGCAGATCTCTAATTGTATGTATATTTTCTCATACTGCTGAGAGGGAGGGAACAGTGTAGGACAGGAGGATAGTGGTGAGTATGGGTGCCTGGGGAATGACAGAACAGACCAGAATTTCTTGAAGGCTTTGCAGGATTGTGTAATTTTGTCTAGCAGTATTGAATTACCTTAGTCTGGGAGTAGAGATGGTGACTTGTTGGCTTGATTGAAGACTGATTTTTTAGAAAAAAAATTGTTGAGTAATTTTATACATGAGAGTAATAGGACATTTGTGAGTGAAAGGTAATGAAGTGATACGATTTACTTTGTTTAATTGAAGGCAATAATTCAATCATTTGCCAGTGTTGCTATCACTGTATACTTTGAAAGTGATTTCTGGGATGGTATTTGGACTACTTCATTATGTATAATAGGTGCAAATACAGTTTTAGAACCAGGATCTATTTTTTTTTAAAGATTTTATTTATTTGACAGACCGAGATCATAAGTAGGCAGAGAAGCAGGCAGAGAGAGGAGGAAGCAGGCTCCCGCTGAGCAGAGAGCCCAGTAGGGGGCTTGATCCCAGGACCCCGGGATCATGACCTGAGCCGAAGGCAGAGGCTTTAACCCACTGAGCCACCCAGGCGCCCCTAGAACCAGGATCTTCAACATGCACATTTATAATGCGAATCCGGAAGCCCTGTGACAGTGAATAATCCATATTTGAAATGTATCGTGTGTTTCAATGTAATGTAGTAAAATGGACAGAGAAGAGAAAAACTTCAGTGAACGAAGATATTTTTGTGTTGAGAGGAAATTGATGATAAATGGAAGAGGAGAGAGTGCCCTATGTTGCATTTTTATTCATTATATGTAGAAACCTTGCTTAGGCTATCTCTCTAAAACAAGAAAGAATGGAATTCCTCTTTCACAAAGGATTACTACCTGCTGATTTAATTGGAAAAATAACATTCTTTTTCCTATAATGGAAGATTGGTTTAGAGCTGAAAATTCACTTTTTTTTTGTCATTTCTGCCAATGTTTTGAATTTTTAGACAAGTTATATTACTGGATACATAATGCTTTTGGGAATCTATGTTTACTAGTTTCTAGGTAAAATCTAAGATAACCTTTTCTTGATAACTTTTGATAATTCCACTAAATGTACTTACATCATTGTGTTTTTGTAATTGAGTGCCTAGAATTTCCTTGAAATGTTAGGTTTTAATGAACTTTGAGTTAAAACACAGAACTTAGTAGCATCATATACATTAGGTGTTGTGAATTTTTGTAACATTCTTGATTATCTCCCTCCCTGCTTACTTATTCTTTTTTTCTCTCTTCTCTTCTCTTTTCCTTCCTTCTTTTCATTTTATTTTTTAGATTAAATTAATTAATTAAAATTTATTTTCATGTTCTTTAAGGCTAGAGTCTGAAAATCCCTCTTGTCTCTGTTCTTATAGATGTTAGGCTTATGGTAAACATTTAAAGAAGAGCCCAAGCCAGGTGTTGCTATTAGCTTTGCTAAAATGGAGGTGTCTGCATTATCCCTGGGAATATTATTCCTGTTTATTTCAGGTTCCAGATTTAACCACAGTTTCCTTAGAATGGTACTATTGAACTAATAGTTGTTAAAAATTATAGAGCAAAGATCTTTTTCAAATATTTAATTAGGCTTCCTATATGCTGTGTATATATATATTTCTAAATTCCTGTTTATTGAATTTCTACAAAATGTCCAGCTGTATGCTAAATGAATTATTTTACTTAATCCCAGTAGTACCTCTTTGGGATATTTGGGGGGCGTCACCCTTGTTATGGACAAAGAAATTGAGTATTGGAAAGGATCAGTGACTCACCTCAGACCATTTAAATACAGACTCATCTCAAAGCATACAGTTTTATCTTTTTAATTTTATTGTCATTCTTTGATATTTCTGCAGTTATGGAGAGCAGTATTATCTCTGTAGTGCCTCTCTTTAGGACTAAGTGAAACATTGCAAGATGATAACATTTATCAAGCCATTATCAAGGATATAGTTACTTTGTTCCTTGATTTCCCTGTGTGTTAAAGTAGTCTTGAACTATGTAGGTTTACTTTGACAGAGAAAGTCAACTGCATTTCTAAGAGGTGGAGAGGAAAACAAAAATGGAGGTTGGTAATGAAAAAGTAGCAGGAACTTTTGGAATGTCTTACGATAAGAAACTCAGTAAAAAAAAAATCCAGACTTTTTGTATATGCATGATCTCATGTCTTTAAATGCTTTCCAATTTTAAAAACCTTGTGCTTCTTCTTGCATAGAGTTCTCAGTATGTGCAGTGTGTTGCTGGGTGTCTGCAATTGATGCTTCGGGTCAATGAGTACCGCTTTGCCTGGGTAGAAGCAGATGGGGTAAACTGGTGAGTGCCCTTTTACTTTTAATTTAGAGTAACATAAATGCATCTCTCCTTGACATTTTCAAGGAAGTCAATACATTTAATCTAAAATATATATTTTTTTCATGTCTATTTAACAATAGATTATGCTAACCTTCATGGAAGTCAGTAACTACTAAGTGGAATGTTTCCCCTTAACTTCACTTGGCCTGTGCTATTTAAGAGGTTAAGAACTCTGAAAGGCCTAACCTTGATAGAACAAATTCTAGGTATTCAGAATAGAAGAACAATTATAAAAGTATCTTGTGGTAAATGTAGGCAGATATCAACAAGATCTTATCCACAAGAATAAATATAACCCACTCTTCGTAATGTAATTAAACCATTCTCTGTGGAGTCCTAATTTGCAGGTCCAGAAACTTTGAGGAGCTACCTTCTGAGGTCAGCAAATGTACTTAGAGAACAAACAACACCCCCCCCAACAAACAAAATTCTCTGTTACCAAAAAGCCAACTTATTTATTCATAATGAGAGATCTTTCTACTCTTAAACCAAATAGTCTTTTTGGTTAGTGAAGACGTTGTTTATCTGTTGGAAAACCTATACAGGAAATTAGTTTGTCAACAGAAGGTTGATGGGTGAGCCAAAAGAGTTGATTGAAGAGCCCTGATTCTGTGTCATCAGACTCTACTAGGCTGATTCCTCCATCTCCAGTGTAGGGATACCCCTGCCAGAGGGATTTCCTCAGCCAGTATTTGCATGCAACTTCCTCAGCTGGGTTACTTCTGCAAATGGGTTTTCTTATGACTTTCATAGAATTGTAATGAAATACTCAATTACTGTTGACTCAGTAAATTAGTAATCTTTTATTTTTTAGCAAAATTTCAATCTGTTTATACTTAACCTTCAGTATGTCAGGAAAAATAGTCATAACAATTTGCCCCATGGATCTTTGGGAAGACATATATTTGGCCATTTTATGTATAATTAACAGAATTATGAAAAAAAATAGTGAAAAACAACCACTAGAAATTCTAATAAGAATTTTTAATGGTTAGGGCACCTGGGTGGCTTAATTGATTAAGCATCTGACTCTTGTTTTTGGCTCAGGTTATTATCTCAGGGTTATGAGATTGAGTCCTGTGTCAGGCTCCGGGTTCAGCAGGGAGTCTGCTTGAGATTCTCTCCATCTCTGTCTCCCCCATCTTTCACTCCCCCAACTTGCATGTACACTCTCTCTCTCAAATAAAAATAATTTTTTCATGGTAAATATTTCTGTAGTAAGTGAATTTTGGTGCACAAACATCCTAAAAGATGAAGGAAAACCATCATATGTCCTTTTAGCAAAATGGAGTGGTCCAGGTTCTTTTTGAAAAATAATTGTGTTGAAGGCTTTCATGTTGAACAGCTAAATAAGTGAGAATACTGTATTTCCTTTTTTTTTTTTTTTTGTCCTTAGAGATATATTTTCACTTACTGATTCTTGAATTTGGCAAAATGCATTTATGATACAGTCATCTGAAGACTCATAGGGCTTGTGTTCCTGAACTCAGAGGAAGGGCCTTGGCTTGTGCTGCTCTCTGTGAGCGTGTGTAGTGAGGTTGTTCAGCCAGCGCTGTTACATACTGAATTCAGCTGCTGCCACGGGAAAGCAGTTGCTGCTGTGGAAGTGCAGGACTGTTGCTGGAGTGATACCCACAGGAGCAGGAAGCTGACAAAGCCTCTTCTTCCTCCTTCTTAGCAGTCAACTTCTAGCTGCTTCTGTTGGCAGAGCCAGCTGGCAGAGCAGAGCTGTGGCTTAAAGTCTCAGCCACAGTGTCACAAAGCAAAGTGTAAAAGGCTTACCCTAATAAGTGGAACAGTTAGCAAAAGGAAATTAGGTACTAGGGTATTAATAGTATAAAATGTATAAAATACTATAAAATAGTATAAAATAGTATAAAATGACTTGCTTTTACAGTTTTTGAAACACTGACATCAATATTAAATAAAAGCAAGTCTTATGTAACAACCCCAAATAGAAAGGAGGTAAGGGAAAAATTAAGCCTGAGAAAATTTAGGGCGATTCAGTAGATTTATAACTGTATACAAATCCCAAAAATGGAGAAATGGCATAAATATAAGCCTTTTGATAAGTTAGTAGTTGTAGATTGTAAGATTAGATTTAAAAATCTATTTTTATTAATAGACTTTATTATTTTTATTTTTAAAAATTCATTTATTTTATTAACATATGTATTGTTTGTTTTAGGGGTACAGGTCTGTGATTCATCAGTCTTCTACAATACCTAGTGGTCCCCATAGCACATACCCTCCCCAGTGTCCCTCACCCGGTTACCCCATTTCCCCCCACCATCCTGCCCTCCAGCAAGTCTCAGTTTGTTTCCTAAGATTAAGAGTCTCTAAGGTTGACTGTGGACTCTGAGGAACTAACTGAGGATTTTGGAGGGGAAAGGGGTGGGAGGTTGGATGAGTCTGGTGGTGGGTATTGTGGAGGGCATGTATTGCATGGAGCACTGGGTGTGGTGCATAAATAATGAATTCTGGAACAATTCTGAATTCTGAATTCTGAAAAAAAATTTTTAAAAAATCTTTAGGCTTTGTCTCCCTCTCTGGTTTATCTTGTTTCATTTTTTCTTTTCTTCCCCTTAATCCGCCCTGTTTATTAAGTTCCACATATCAGTGAGAGCAATATAATAATTGTCTTTCTCTGACTGACTTACTTCACTTAGCACAATACCCTCTAGTTCCATCCATGTTGTTGCAAATGGCAAGATTTCATTTTTTTGATGGCCGTGTAATATTCTATGGTATATATCTATCACATCTTCTTTATCTGTTCATCTATTGATGGACATCTGGGCTCTTTGCATAGTTTGGCAATTGTAGACATTGCTGCTATAAACATTAGGGTACAGGTGCCCCTTTGGATCACTATATTTGTGTCTTTGGGTAAATACCCAGTAGTGCAATTGCTGGGTCATAGGGTAGCTCTATTAATAAACTTTTTACTTATTTTTTACTTTTTATTTATTTTTAAAATTTTTAATTTTTTTTTTTTTTTTATTTGAGAGAGAGATAATGAGAGAATAGAGCATGAGAAGGGGGAGGGTCAGAGGGAGAAGCAGACTCCCTGCTGAGGAGGGAGCCCGAGGCAGAACTTGATCCTGCACTGCAGGATTATGACCTGAGCTGAAGGCAGTTGCTTAACCAACTGAGCCACCCAGGTGCCCTTACTAGACTTTTTAAAGAGAAGTTTTATGTTTAAAAATCAGAAGTCAGAATTCCCATATGTACTTACCTTCCCACAGTTCTCCTGTATTAATGTTTTACATTAGTATGGTACATTTCTTTCACTTGACGAGCCAGTATTGATATATTCTTATTTACTAAGGTCCATATTTATATTAGGATTCACTCTTTGTGTTGTGTTTTGAGTTCCCCATAACCACTTTGGTCATTTTTTAGTGGCTTATCTTCTTTTTTGTTTGAATGTAGGCATTCCCCAGGGAAATTTCCTTAGTCTTCTTTCTTGATGTAACTCCATATAGCTTTCCCAGTTTCTTTATCAGTAAAATGGGAGGCTCATCTAGAAACTTCTGAGGTTTTAACCACCAGAGTTAAAGATTGGCTGTGTCCAGTTCAGATTCATGACAGGTTTTTCCCCAATCATCCCCTTTTCTCTGTGTGAGCTTCCTAAGTATTTTTAAGTCTACAAATGATCCTCTTGGTTATCCAGACTCAAAATCTTGATATACCTTCTGACTTCATCAAGGTGTACATCCATTTGTGTTAACAAATCCTTTTGTATTTTTTTTTAATGTCTATCTTACCATTTCTTCTACTGTATTGCAAGTTTATGTTTCCTTTCTCATTGCTTCCCTGCAGCAGCTGCTTCTGAACACTGAAGTCCTGTGATTTTTGGAGAGAGATTTAAGTGAGGCTGTGCTGGAAATGGGCCTCTATAAGTAAGGACCTACCTTGCTTATATCTGGCAGAAAAGAAGCTGAGGACATAATTCAGAGAGACTTGTTCTGTTAGTGCAGAAAGAGAATAAGCAATTATTTTTTCTTTCTTATTGCACTGTTATAGTAAATGTCTTCTTAATGTGTTTTCCTTTTCAGCATCATGGGAGTTTTGAGTAACAAGTGTGGCTTTCAACTCCAGTATCAAATGATTTTTTCCATATGGCTCCTGGCATTCAGTCCTCAAATGTGTGAACACCTGCGGCGCTATAATATCATTCCTGTCCTGTCTGATATTCTTCAAGAATCTGTCAAAGAGAAAGTGACAAGAATTATTCTTGCAGCATTCCGTGTAAGTGTTTTATTTTTTTTATTATTTATTTATTTATTTTTTTTAGTTGTGTGTATGTGGCATTTTTCCTGTGAAGTACATTTGAGGGCTTTTAGCAGGTGGGAAAAAATTGCTTGTTCTCCATGTAGTTATGAAACTATGGGGCCTTGGTGAACACAGAGTAAAATCTCACTAATTCATTGTGGCATCGAGGAGTAGGATTGGGGAATAGCCATTTAAGTGGATAAAATGTGTAGGAGATGTAATTGATGTTCACATAGAGGAAATCCTTTTTCATTGCAGTGTGTTCCAAGACGCTGTTAGGGAAGTTTTTCTCTTAAGGGGCCCTTGTTTTAATATAGAGTTGTATTTCAGATTCTGGATCTGCTGATGAGCTGATGAGTGTATTTCTGAAGCAACTCCAAGGATCTGTAATCATTTTGTTTAGTAAAGTTTTCCTGTTAGAATATTAGAATTTGGGTGATATTTAAGTCAGCTTCCTCTCTTGAACAGTTGAGGGAGTTGAGGACAAGAGGGGGACCAGAGTTAGAACCAGAATTCTAGGTCTCCTGGCTGCCAGGAAGCTATAACACAGAAATAAAGTATTGTTAATCGATTGTCCAGACCCAGTGTATTTGCTGTAGCCATTGTGTGTTGATTATTTTGTTGGTCACCTTAGGATTTAATTGGGTTTCTGAGGGATGAGTTGGCTGACCTAGTGTCTTTTAAGGATGCTACCCAAGAGTAATAATAGTGGGCAGTTCAGAGAGTGCTTACTCTGTGCAATGCATTGTTTTAAGGCTTTCCATTTGTTACCCCATTTAATGCTTACCACTGCCCTATAACATGATGATTATTGTTGTTATTGTTAGTATATTGGTATCTTTGTATTAGTGTTGGTCTTCTCATTTTAAAAATGGGGATACTGAGATAGAGAAGGCACATTGCGGGTAAGCATGCAAATCCAAGTTAATGGCTTCACAGTCTGCTTTTAACTATTATTTGCTCTTTATGCTTTCTTTAAATAAACAACAGCAAATCAAAACTAGAAAGTAGTACAGATGTGTTGCAGAAGTTTAAATAGCCTAGACATCACATTTGCCGAACATAGTGACAACATCTTCCAGATTTTTCTAATCACATAGAGATAAATATATAAATAGGTGTGTAATTTTATTTTGTATTTAAAAATAAAATGACATCATATTATAAATACTATTCTATAACTTTATTCTTAACAATATATAATGAATGTGTTCATTTTCATATATGTGGGTCTTTAGTAATTTTTTAAATGTTTGCATTCTTCTATGTTGATATAAAGTGGTTTTTTTAACCCATGTCCTATTGATGGGCATGTGGGGTGTTTCCAGTTTCTTCTACATGTCTACCAACTTTGATGAATATTTCTGTTGAGATATAGTTCTATAGATGGAATTGCTGAATTAAGTAATAAACTTTTACAGTTTTGTTAGGGTAACCTCAAATCACCTTTCATTAATGTGCAAATTTACATTTCCATCAGCTACATATTGAGAATGCATGCTTTTCCTTTCTTTCACTTGCATTTCATTTAATTGTTGCGAAAGATGAGCTGAAAAGTGAAATCATTATTTTAAATTTATATTCTGTTAATAATGAATGAAGTTGAGCATTGTTTAGTATCTTTATCAGCTATTTCTGTTCTTCCTATAAATTGCTTACTCATAGCATTTGTCACCTTTAAAATTTTAAACTTTGACCTGTAGGAACTCTTTTCTAGATGTTTATAGTTAATAGCAATAATAACTAATGTTTATTGAGAGCTTATTCAGTGTCAGGCACTGTTCTAATTGCTTTAAATGTGTTACTCATTTAATCTCCCAAGAACTCCATGTAATGGGCATTAGGCCTCAAGAGGTTAAGGAATTTGCCAAAATAGCTAGGAAGTGGCAGAGCAGGAATTAAGTCTCAGGCAGTATGACTCATGCTCTCAACCGTCATGCTAACCCGTCTTTGATGCTGAGAATAGTAACTGTTGTAATTTATTAATGATTTTCGTGCATTGCCTTATTTAATCTTCATGATCATCCAGTGCGTTCTGTGATTATTTTAATGTTATAGATCAGGAAACCAAGACTTGCAGATTGATTCCTCAGTTAGTAAGCAGTAGGATTGGAATTTGGGGTTTCGGTGAGTGCTGTCTGGCTCCAAATCCACCATCTTAACAACTCTGTCATCTCCTTTGTTTCTTTTCTTGGTGCATTTTTCTCAGGAATCTTAAGAGTGGCATTAAAAGGGAGGGAAACCATGAAAAGGAGAACTGTAGGTCCTGCTGAGAGAGGAATTCAGATTGCTTACTTGAAAATACATTGTTTTTCGGGGCACCTGGGTGGCTCAGTGGGTTGGGCCTCTGCCTTCAGCTCAGGTCATGATCTCAGAGTCCTAGGATCGAGTCCTGCATCAGGCTCTCTGCTCAGCAGGGAGCCTGCTTCCTCCTCTCTCTCTCTGCCTACTTGTGATCTCTCTCTGTCAAATAAATAAATAAAATCTTATAAAAAAAAAAAAGAAAATCATTCTTTTTCATGTAGAAATTGTTCTGTAGTTTACTCTTAGGAAATAGGTAAATGTGGTACCTCCTATGCCTCACCATACTGGCTCTGCCTTTAGATTTTCTTTTTCTTTTCTTTTTTTTTAAAGATGTTATTTATTCATGAGAGACAGAGAGAGGGAGAAGCAGGCTCCACACTGAGCAGGGAGCCTGATTTGGGACTTGATCCCAGGACCCCGGAATCATGACCTGAGCCGAAGGCAGACACTCAACCATCTGAGCCACCAGGTGCCCCTGCCTTTAGATTTTTCTAGCAAACTATGTGAATTGTCAAGGTAAATTTCAGTTAAGTCCAGATAAGGTAATAATCAGTTTTAAATCAAGAGTAGATGTATTAATAAGACTCCACCCTGAAGTATTTTAGTAGCTAAGTTGAATATACATCTTTTTTCTGCTTGAGTGTTTCATTATTCATTGTCTTATTTATTTAATAAAGATGAAGAATTCTAGAATTAGGATCTTCCAACATTCTCCTTTAATTGCTAGAGCTCAATTTAATTCACAAAAACCAAGTTTTGAGTATCTTTTATATTTCAGCCATTATGTAATTAATAGGGAACACAAATGCCTGAGATATAGCTTGACACTGGAAGGCTTGTAGTTTAGTGAAGACCAGAATATGTAGGTAAATAATGTCAGTTTAATGGAGCATTAAGTAATGTACAAGAAGATAAGTAATGTAAAAGAGGTGGGGGGGCACCTGGGTGGCTCAGTCGGTTAAGTGTGTGCCTTCGGCTCAGGTCATGATCCTAGGATCCTGGGATTGAGCCCCACGTCGGGTTCCCTGCTTGGCAAGAAGCCTGCTTCTCCATCTCCCACTCCCCCTGCTTGTGTTCCCTCTCTCGCTGTGTTTCTCTCTGTCAAATAAATCTTAAAAAAAAAAAAAAAAGGTGGAGGGTGAGAATGGTGGGTTTAAGGAGAAGCTTTGGAGAAGAGAAGGCTCCCAGAGATTTTGGAAGGATGTTTTAATACAAAGGTGGAGAGAGGTTGATAAATGTTAACAAATAAAGAGGCTGATTTCTGGAATTGTCAGTAATTTGTTCTTGTAGATTGATTATTGATCACCCCCTGTCCCCACCTTGAAGTGAATATTAAGGGAATAAATGGAGCACATAAGTCTGGCCGTTGAAGATACAATCCTGATTTGTGACCATTTGCTTTCTGAAGGAACAGACGTGCTCTCTAAAATGGAGCATTTGCTTTACTGATCTGTATTACTCTTCTGGGCATTGGACTGGTGGGGCCAACGTAAATCCTTCAGCCATCCTGTCACTTCATCACCCTAAGGTGTATTCATGCTCTGGAACATTACCCATCAAAGCCCAGTGCGTCTGAACAAGGCTCTGTCAGATCTGCTTGTGCTACTTTATTGTATATTGTGCCTACTGATGGACATGAGGCAGAGCTGTTTGCATTTTTAAACTCTATTAATTATGGCTGAATATGGATTATATCTTTTCAACTCCATGTATTTATTTTCTGAAGGCTTAAAGCTCCTCTATTTGATTTGTCTTTGTTTTGAGTTTCTCCCTTGTTTCTCTTCCTTTCTGTCCTGTGGTAGTTATAGGAGTTTTTAATTTATTAAAACCTCCTGTTCCAAATTAAGTACCTGTAATTAAGAAAATGGAAAAAATTGATTTTTTCCTATTTATGAAAATAATATGCTCTATGGTTAAAAAAAGGTGCTGTAGAAAAATATTAAGAAAAATTATAAAAATTAAACATAGTCTCACTCCCAGAAATGGAAGCCTATTGAGATATATATATATATATATTTTTTTTTTTTTTTAAGATTTATTTATTTGACAGAGATCACAAGTAGGTAGAGAGACAGGCAGAGAAAGGGGGTGGGTGGGGAAGCAGGCTTCCTGCTGAGCAGAGAGCCTGATGGGGGCCTCGATCCTAGGACTCTGAGATCATGACCTGAGACAAAGGCAGAGGCCTAACGCACTGAGCCACCCAGGCACCTAAGCCTATTTAATACCTGTAATTTATGATCTTTGTTCCTTTTACATGGTGGATCAACTTTGGATGAATTGTAGTGGGCACTGAAAACAATGGTTAAGAGGGGGTCTGAATTATCATCTCTTCGAAGATCATGTTTGGCAGATCCATTTCTACGAAGAGTGTCAATTTCTATGAAGAGTGTGTACACTCAGATTGGTGGTAGTGTGTTTGCCCAGCATGCACAGTGGGTTCTTGTTCATGTTCATTGGGCTCTTGGGCTGGCTTCTGTGCCTTTGGCAAATTGGCTTAGCCTCTCCATGCTTCAGGTTTGTTCATGTGTCTGGTGAGAGTAATATCATCTGTCTTAAGTCTCTCATTGGACTTTATGCTCATATGATAATGCCTTTTGAAAAAATAAATGTGGGCTAAATGAGTACTTGGCACATAGTAGGCCCTTGATAAGTATTATAAGTATCTGTGACTGTATGAGTATAAACAGTGGGGTAGTGGTATTGAACTTATTGGTATTTTTATTGTTTTTTTCTTTATTGACTGAGTTAAATTCCTTTTTAAATTTTTGACTGCTTTGCTTGGTTCTCATGTTTAAAAATATGATAATAAAATTCAGTGACAGAATATCTACTTGCAAATACTTCTTTTTTTTTAAAATTTATTTTCAGCGTAATAGTATTCATTGTTTTTGCACCACACCCAGTGATCCATGCAATACGTGCCCTCCCTATTACCCACCACCTGGTTCCCCAACTTCCCACCCCCCGCCCCTTCAAAACCCTCAGGTTGTTTTTCAGAGTCCATAGTCTCTCATTGTTCATCTCCCCTTCCAGTTTCCCTCAACTCCCTTCTCCTCTCCATCTCTCCATGTCCTCCATGTTCTTTGTTATGCTCCACAAATAAGTGAAACCATATGATAAATGACTCTCTCTGCTTGACTCATTTCACTCAGCATAATCTCTTCCAGTCCCGTCCATGTTGCTACAAAAGTTGGGTATTCATCCTTTCTGATGGAGGCATAATACTCCATCGTGTATATGGACTACATCTTCCTTATCCATTTGTCCGTTGAAGGGCATCTTGCTTCTTTCCACAGTTTGGCGACCCTGGCCATTGTTGCTATAAACATTGGGGTACAGATGGCTCTTCTTTTCACTACATCTGTATCTTTGGGGTAAATACCCAGCAGTTCTACTTGCAAATACTTCTGCACTGAGAATGAACCTACCCATGAGTCTCCTACTCTAGTTTTCATGAGTATGTTAAGGTTACTGATATGTTAGAATTTTATTAAAATAATCTGCTTAACAAAACTTACTGTGGAAAGCAAGACTAGGAGAGAGTCCTTATTTTCTGTTAGTGCACAGACTTTTTTCTAAATTGGAAACTCCTCCAAAGTTGTCATGAAAACTCTTTTTGAAAATAAGATATATTTAGTAATTGCTAAATTGCTCAGAAAGTTAGTTACCCTTAGCTCAATGTCTGCAATTAGATTATCCTAGAAAGATGACTTGGATCATTATTACTTACTTTTTTCTTTGTATGACTTTCTTTTCTGGGAAATAAATCAATAGTTGTCTAAGTAATTAACTTGCAAATTAATAGTATTTTTCAGTTTATATCTACTTAACTTTTTTGTATGTTAGTTACATATTTTAAGTTAAAATGCTTGTTCTAAATGTTGATGATTGTGAACATTTATCGAAAGTTATTTCTTCCTATAATTTGATGATAAGGTAACTTGTTTTTTAAAGGTAAGATGTGGAAGAGAGAATGGTCTAAAAGTCAGGGTCTTAATTTAGCTCTCCTGTTGTTTGAAAGAGTAGATATCTACACTTTTAACTTTTCCCCTCAGTTTTCATAAATTTACACTTTGTTTAAAAATTTGTTTTTATTTATTTGAGAGAGAGCACAAGAGGAGGGAGAGGCAGAGGGAGAAGGAGAAGCAGACACCCCACTGAGCATGGAGCCAGAGGTGGGGCTTGAGTCTAGGACTCTCACTGAGATCATGACATAAGCTGAAGGCAGATTCTTAACCAACTGAGCCACTTAGGTGCCCCAATAAACTTGTATTTTCTAATAAATATTATTTAGGTAATATAGTAACTTCTGTGAGTTTATAGTAAGAAATCAGTTACTAGTAATTTATAGTAATAGATTAAGATTTAATCTAAAGCTCAGGATAAGCTGCCTTAAATATAATATATATGGTCATTTTTTTTATCTGAGCCTACAAACCCTGCTTAATATTTTGCTCCTGCCTAGTTCCTCTTCTGTCTCATTGATTTTCATTTTAGATCATTATTATGTAAAATAAAAGGGTCATTGGAAGCAGGTATTTCTAATATTGCCACATCATAGAAGAGAGGTGTTGATATTAATTGAATCCTACCTTTGAGATTCTCCCTCTGTCTTCTTATCCTTTTCCTTCTCCCATCCACTCTTTCTTCCTCTTTCATGGATTATCTTAATCATCTATCAGATGTTTACTTAAGACCAATTGTGGTAACGGACAATGTGTTAGTTACTGAGCAAATAGAAGAATGAATAAGAGAAGATACTTTTTCTTAGGATTTTGTATTGTGTTTAAATGCTTGTCCTTAGGGGTGCCTGGTTGGCTCAGTTGGTCAAGTGGCTGCCTTCTGCTCAGGTCAAGATCCCGGGGTTTTGGGATTGAGCATGGGGCTTTCCTGCTCAACAAGGACTCTGTTTCTCCCTCTGCCCCTCCTTCTGCTCATGTATGTACTCTCTCTCTCTCTCATATAAATAAATCTCTAAAAAAAAATTCTTGTCTTTATGCAGTGACTTGATGAAGTCATCATGAAGAATGTTTACAACATAAAAAGCTCAAAAGTCCCAAAGATCTATGGAGCTAGACTGAGGTTCTTAGGGTTTTTTCTTTTCTTTTCTATTTTTTTTTTTTGACCTGTCTAGATTGCTTATCTACTTTTTATGGAAATTTGAGAAGTACAATAGTGTAGCTCTTTTCTGATTTTCCTTTCAGTATGGTGTATTAGAAAGAGTGTAGTCTCCGAAGTGGATAAGATCTCGCTGTGAATACAATGCTGTGTTGTTGGGAGAATGACCTGAACTTAGAATGAATTCCTATGTCTGTGAAAGGTGGTTAGTAATACTTAACTCACTTTGAGATTAGGTAAGGATTCAGTGAGACAGCAGGAGCCTGGCAATAGTAAATACACGGTTTGTGCCTTTTGTCTCCAGAAAGTCAAAGAATAATAGCAGTTTGCCTATTAAATCCCCTACCTCTGTAAATTGCGTTCTTACTTGGTGTTGAACATAGGCAAAGATTCAATGTTGACCTGTTTGATTTAGAAGAGGCAGCATGAATATTTAACTTTTAACAACATTTAAAAACTTTATTTAATCTTTATTTACAGTTTCAATTTTGTACCCACAGCACATGGAACTAATTATTAGGCTAATTCCTGGGCTTCTGTTACTGAATTCGGATTTCAGATTATGTAAAATAGACTCAATCTCTTGGCAAGAATATTGGTTTTTTAGACTCTGCTGTGCTAAATTTGGGACAGTACAGTCATTAGGGGAATATTCTAAGGGCGGAAAATCAGAAGACTATCTTTAGACATCCATAACTTTAATGTACACAACTGAGTTAAAATTAAGTAGTTAGTCGTGGCAGGATACAAAGTCAATGTACAGAAATCAGTGGCTTTCTTATACACTAACAACAGAAATACAGAAAGGGAAATTAGAGAATCGATTCCATTTACTATAGCACCAAGAACCATAAGACACCTGGGAATAAACCTAACCAAAGAGGTAAAGGACCTGTACTCGAGGAACTACAGAACACTCATGAAAGAAATTGAAGAAGACACAAAAAGATGGAAGACCATTCCATGTTCTTGGATTGGAAGAATAAACATTGTTAAAATGTCTATACTGCCTAGAGCAATCTATACTTTTAATGCCATTCCGATCAAAATTCCACTGATATTTTTCAAAGAGCTGGAGCGAATAATCCTAAAATTTGTATGGAATCAGAAGAGACCCCGAATTGCTAAGGAAATGTTGAAAAACAAAAACAAAACTGGCAGCATCACGTTACCCGATTTCAAGCTTTACTACAAGGCTGTGATCACCAAGACAGCTTGGTACTGGCATGAAAACAGACACATAGACCAGTGGAACAGAGTGGAGAGCCCAGATATGGACCCTCAACTCTATGGTCAAATAATCTTCGACAAAACAGGAAAAAATATTCAATGGAAAAAAGACAGTCTCTTCAATAAATGGTGCTGGGAAAACTGGACAGCGATATGTAGAAGAATGAAACTTGACCATTCTCTTACACCGTACACAAAGATAAACTCGAAATGGATAAAAGACCTCAACGTGAGACAGGAATCTATCAGAATCCTAGAGGAGAACATAGGCAGTAACCTCTTCGATATCAGCCACAGCAACTTCTTTCAAGATATGTCTCCAAAGGCCAAGGAAACAAAAGCAAAAATGAACTTTTGGGACTTCATCAAGATCAAAAGCTTCTGCACAGCAAAGGAAACAGTCAACAAAACAAAAAGGCAACCCACGGAATGGGAGAAGATATTTGCAAATGACAGTACAGACAAAAGGTTGATATCCAGGATCTATAAAGAACTTCTCAAACTCAACACACACAAAACAGATAATCATATCAAAAAATGGGCAGAAGATATGAACAGATGCTTCTCCAATGAAGACATATAAATGGCTATCAGACACATGAAAAAATGTTCATCATCACTAGCCATCAGGGAGACTCAAATTAAAACCACATTGAGATACCACCTGACACCAGTTAGAATGGCCAAAATTAGCAAGACAGGAAACAACGTGTGTTGGAGAGGATGTGGAGAAAGGGGAACCCTCTTACACTGTTGGTGGGAATGCAAATTAGTGCAGCCACTTTGGAGAACAGTGTGGAGATTCCTCAAGAAATTAAGAGCTTCCCTATGACCCTGCAATTGCACTGCTGGGTATTTACCCCAAAAATACAGATGTAGTGAAAAGAAGGGCCATCTGTACCCCAATGTTTATTGCAGCAATGGCTACGGTCGCCAAACTGTGGAAAGAACCAAGATGCCCTTCAACGGATGAATGGATAAGGAAGATGTGGTCCATATACACAATGGAGTATTATGCCTCCATCAGAAAGGACGAATACCCAACTTTTGTGGCAACATGGACGGGACTGGAAGAAATTATGCTGAGTGAAATAAGTCAAGCAGAGAGAGTCAAGTATCATATGGTCTCACTTATTTGTGGAGCATAACAAATAACATGGAGGACATGGGGAGATGGAGAGGAGAGGGAGTTGAGGGAAACTGGAAGGGGAGATGAACCATGAGAGACTATGGACTCTGAAAAACAACCAGAGGGTTTTGAAGGGGCGTGGGAGTGGGAGGTTGAGGAACAAGGTGGTGGGTAATAGGGGGGGCACGTATTGCATGGAGCACTGGGTATGATGCCAAAACAATGAACACTGTTATGCTGTAAATAAACAACAACAACAAAAAAAATTAAGTCGTTAGTAATGGCATAGTAAAGCCATTTGACTTAGACCATCAGTAGGTGAAAATATGATGTGTCTTTTTTTTTTTCTTTATCATTCTCACATTCCTGTAACTGTTAAAGAAGATTCACTGATGAGGTTGTTTAAGGATGGTCTAGTGAGGGGCGCCCGGGTGGCTCAGTGGGTTAAAGCCTCTGCCTTCGGCTCAGCTCATGATCCCGGGTCCTGGGATCAAGCCCCGCATCAGCCTCTCTGCTCAGCAGGGAGCCTGCTTCCCCCTCTCTCTGCCTGCCTCTCTGCCTACTTGTGATTTCCCTCTCTGTCAAATAAATAAATAAAATCTTTAAAAAAAAAAAAAAAGGATGGTCTAGTGATGTATTTTTTCCCACATTTTGAAACTCAGGAAGGAAATTTTTGTGCTGAAGACTTTAAGAAGCTTGCTGAGTTGTTGTGAGCTGAAAAAATGGCTAATTATTTATTTTTTTCCATTTGGCTTGGTGAATTTTATTTTTGAAAATGTCAGTCTCACTTATTCATAGCAGGTGCTGGACTCCAGGTCTCTGCAAATGTTATTCTGTTGGTTAAATTGATTTGTCAATCTTTAGTTCCTAAAATAAATTAGTATGTTTTGAGCCTGTGGCTGAAAGAGACATCGAAGATCATATTTGTTGTCTAGAGTTTTACATCGGTTGTGAGTATTATTTCTCTTTCTGGCTCCACTTAGTCAAGAGCCTATGTAATATGTCAGATAATAAGAAAATTACATTTTTACAACTCAGTGGTGTTCAGCAGAAAGGCTTAGTTCAAAAGAAATACCACCAAATTGGACTTGGATTTTTATTGGCTATAGTAGTCATATTTAATTTGCACCCACACACATGAACCCGCAGACACAGGCCTGTACTTACCTACATTTTTCTGTGTAGGCTGTTTATAGTTGTTGCCCTTTCAGGTAGGTCCACCCTAGTTCAAGTGTGTGGGTGCTGTTTTGCCTACTGCTTTGGCATGGACTTATTGCTATCAAAAATTTTTACTCCCAAGTCTGTACCTCATTCCTTATTTCAGGGATTTATCCATCTTGCTCATTAGGTACCAAGTTTGAATGAGGTATAGTAATACTGAGACAATTTTTAATCTCAGGGTATGTGTTTATACAGTGATACTTCAGGTGTGGTGTGCATGTCAGTGCAGTACTGTGAACTGTTAGCAGTCTGCAGTGGGTATGTATAGAAAGTAAGAGTAAGCTGTTAGAAGTTTATAGTAACTTGATGGAATAGTTGCATATCTGTCAAATTTAATAACATGAAATTTGAGCTTATATTTTATGTGTATTTTAAAATGCATTTTTCTAGAAAGTCATTTTTATTGTATTTTATAAAGGTATTTGTTCATGACTAATTGGAAGTTAAAAAACAAACACAACTGGTTTTCACCACAGATGGTTTGAGAGGTCCTGTTATAATATATGATATGATATAATATAATATAATATATATATAATATAAGCCCTGTTTTGTATAATTTCACAAGGCTAGCAGTTCTGGTGAAGGAAAGAGCTGAATTGTCACATGATTCCTCTGTGCTCTTAGGGAAGATTTCTGTACCTTTACTTGGACAAAAAGATAAAACTGATATATTTATACTTTTGAGTTTGTTGAGGTGAAGATGTCATTGAATTTTAGGGCCTTTAAAGAGTACATTGCTGGGGCGCCTGGGTGGCTCAGTGGGTTAAGCCGCTGCCTTTGGCTCAGGTCATGGTCTCAGGGTCCTGGGATCGAGCCCCGCATCCAGCTCTCTGCTCCACAGGGAGCCTGCTTCCCCCTCTCTGTCTGCTGCTCTACTTGTGATCTCTCTCTCTCTCTCTCTGTGTCAAATAAACAAACAAACAAAAAAAAGGTGAAGCCCACCTACCAATTCCCAGTCCTTTAGAAAAAAAAAAAAAAAAAAGAGTACATTGCTGCTGGATTATCTAGGTTTGTTTTTGGCAAGTTCAGTTTCTTAAGTGCTTTTCATAATTAATTCAATCCTTTTCATTCTTTATAATGAGATCAAAAGATGAAATTAAAACATAAAGGGAAAATGATAAGGCCCATTGACTGATTTGACATAGGGTTGAAGAAAAGGGGAGAATCAAGTATGACTAAATTCTAGAGTACTATTATTTTGGAGAATTGAGAGAAGAGGTGGTTAGTTACTATATTGACTGTGTTGAGGTTAGAGTTGAAATTGCTAGTTATGATAATACCTCAAATATGAAATTTAATTCTCTAGTCAGCAGATAGATAGTAAAAATAACAAAGGATCATATGAGCAAGAGTTTTGGTATGTTTTTAAAGTTAGAAGAAAGTAGTAAGAAAAATAACTTGAAAAAGTAATAGAAAATTCAGTAAAATAATGGTGAAGTCTTAACAAAAGCAAAGGAAGAAAGGAGGAGTTTCATAAAGGGAGACGGTATCAGAATTTAGGGCTCCCCACAGAATAAGGTCCTTAATTGAATTTCATTATGGCCAGGGAACATATTCTAATAAGTTTCAATTCTTGGAAATTTGAGACTTGTTTTATGGCTCATCTTGTGAAGAGGGAAAAATCATTTTTTATATTTATTCAGCTGTTTACCATATCTGCAGTTCTTTCTTTCTTTCCTGTAGATTCATCTTTCCATTTTACAGTGTCATTTTCTGCCACCTGCAGAATTTCCCTTAGCTCAGGGCTTATCAGTCTGTAGAAGCTCATGGGCCAAATCTGGCCCACCACTGGTTTTTATAAAGAACACTGCTGTGCTTATTTATTTATTTATTTTTTGTCTTTTGTATGCCTGCTTTTCCATTGTAATTGCAGAGTTGAATAGCTGTGATAGAGACCTCAACACCTAAAATATTGACTATTTGGCCCTTCTTAGAAAGTTTGCCCACCCATGCTTTAGCATGTCTTCTACCACAGGTCTGCTAGTGACCAGTTATCTTTTTTTTTTTTTAAAGATTTTATTTATTTATTTGACAGAGAGAGATCACAAGCAGGCAGAGAGGCAGGCGGGGGTGGGGGGTGGGTGGGGAAGCAGGCTCCCCGCCGAGCAGAGAGCCCGATGTGGGGCTCGATCCCAGGACCCTGAGATCATGACCTGAGCCGAACGCAGAGGCTTTAATCCACTGAGCCACCCAGGCGCCCCAGTGACCAGTTATCTTAATTTCAATATCTAAAAGTTGTTTATTTACCTTTATTCTTTAAAAATTGAGATATAATTGACATACAACTTTTTATTATCAAATAATAATTTGATATTTATATATATTGTAAAATGATCACCACATAAGTCTAATTAATAGTTAACAACATCTGTTACCACACATAGTTAAACAAATTTTTTTTCTTGTGATGAGAACTTTTAGGATCTACTTTCTTAGCACCTTTCGGGAATACATATAATATTATTAACTACAGTCGTCATGCTGTATATTATATCCCCAGACTTACTTATTTTATTTTATTTTTCAAAAGATTTTATTTACTTATTTGATAGAGAGCGTGCATGTGCACAAGCAGGGGGAGTGGCAGGCAGAGGGAGAGGGAGAAGCAGGCTCTTTGCCAAACAGAGAGCCTGACGTGGGTTGTGAGCCAAAGGCAGATACCCAACTAACTGAGCCACGCAGGCACCCAGGACTTATTTTGTGACTGGAAATTTGTACCTTTTAATCCCCTTCACTTAGTTTGCTTCCTTTCTCTCCCTACTCCCCCCAAATCTGGCAATCACCAATCTGTTTTCTGTATCTATGAGTTTGGGTTTTTTTTAACTGTAGTTTTTTTTTTTTTTATCTTCCACATATAAATGAGATCATACAGCATTTGTCTTTCTCTGACATTTCACTTAGACTGAAAGTCTATCCATGATGTCACAAATGGCAATATTTCCTTTTTTTTTTTTAATGGCTGGATAATATTGCTTTTGTGTATATATATACACACTCATATACCCCATTTTCTTTATCCACTCATCCTTCCATGGACAGTTAGATTATTCCCAAATCTTGGCAATTGTGAATAATGGTGAAATAAACATGGGAATGCAGATAATCTCTGCAGATAATAATACAGATATACTCTGTTTTCACTTTTTTTTGGATAAATATCTAGGAGTAGAATGGCTGGAGCATATGGTAGTTCTGTTTTTAATTTTTTGAGGCACCTGCATGTTGTATTCCACAGTGGCTGTACCAGTTTATATTCTCATCAACAGTGCACAAGTATGCACTTTTCTCCATAACATTGACAACACCTGTTGTCTTTTGTTTTTTTGATGATAGCCATCCTAACATATGTGATGTGGCATTTCTTCCTTTTTTTTTTTTTTTTAAAGATTTTATTTATGTATTTGACAGAGAGAGACACAGTGAGAGAGGGAACAGAAGCAGGGGTTATGGGAGAGGGTGAAGCAGGTTTCCTGCTGAGCGGGAGCCTGGTGCAGGGCTCCATCCCAGGACCCTGGGATCAGGACCTGAGTGGAAAACAGACACTTAATGACTGAGCCATCCAGGCCACCCTGTGAAGTGATATTTCATTGTGGTTTTGATTTGTATTTCTCAGATGACTGGTGATATTCTTATGTACCGGTTGGTCATTTGTATGCCTTCTTTGAAAAAATGTCTGTTCAGATACTCTGCCCATTTAAAAATTTTGTTGTTGTTATTGAGTTGTAGGAGTTTTCATATATTAATCTCTTGTCAGATACATATTTTGCAAATATTTTCTCCCATCCTATAGGATACCTTTTCATTTTTTTTTTTTCCTGTGCAGAATCTCTTAAATGTAGTGAATCTAGGAGACTGTGCAGACCTTTTTCGTTTGATGTTACCTACTTGTTGATTTTTGCTTTTGTTGTCTGTGCTTTAGTGTCATATATAAAAGACTGCTGACAAGACCAAGGTCAGGGAGCTTTCCCCTTATGTATTCTTTTAGGAATTTGATAGCTTCAGATCTTATGGTTAAGTCTTTAAATCCATTTTGAGTTAATTTTTGTGAGTAGTATGAGTTAGGGCTCCATTTTCATTTTTTTGCATGTTGTTATCCAGTGTTCCTAATGCTGTTGCAAAGACTATCCTTTCCACATTGAGTATTCTTTTTTTTTTTTTTAAAGATTTTATTTATTTATTTGACAGACAGAGATCACAAGGAGGCAGAGAGGCAGGCAGAGAGAGAGGAGGAAGCAGGCTCCCTGCTGAGCAGAGAGCCCGATGCCGGACTCGATCCCAGGACCCTTGGATCATGACCTGAGCTGAAGGCAGAGGCTTTAACCCACTGAGCCACCCAGGCGCCCCCCACATTGAGTATTCTTGACTCCCATGTCAAATATTAGCTGACTTTATATGTGGGGTTTTTTATTTGGATTCTCTATTCTATTCATCTAGTCTGTGTGTCTATTTTATGCTACTGTTATACTGTTCTGATCAATATAGCTTTGTAGTTTAGTTAAATCAGGAAGTGTCATGCTTCCAGCTTCATTGTTCTTTCTCAAGAGTGCTTTGGCTATTCAGGGTCTTTTATGATTCCACACAAATTTTAGGATTGTTTTTTCTACTTCTATGAAAAATGTCATTGGAATTTGGTAAGGATTGACTTCACTAATTTCCATATGCTAAGTTAAATCTCCTTCTGTGTTTATTTAGTATAATTATTAGGAATATAATTTGCCTACAAAAATAAATTTAAAAAATTTCATATTTTGGTATTGTTGACTTGAAATTGTTATTATAGGATTTTTTTGGTGGGGTTGAGGGGAGGCATTTGACAGGTCTTCTTTACCATCTTGGTGAAAGTAGCTTTCTTCAGAGCTTGTTTTTGTCCCTAAGCCTGAGCATGGTCTTCACTTAGAAATACTGGTCAATTTAATGAACAGTTTATTTGTATAAATACAGTTATACAATGTAGAGGTAAGAGTGCTGACCCCCTGTGGTGTTAAAAATTCGTATATAACTTTAGACTCCCCCCAAAACTTAATAATGAATAGCCTACTGTTGACTGGAAGCCTTACCAATAAAATAAATGGCCAAGTATACATATTTTGTGTATTATATTTGTTATATTACTGTTCTTACAATAAAGTAAACTAGAAAGAAGAAAGTGTTAAGAAAATCATGAGGAAGAGAAAATACATTTCCAGTACTGTACTGTAATTATTGAAAACATCCTCATATAAGTGGGCCTGCACAAGACAAACCCATGTTGTTTTGGGTCAAGTGTATTTAGGATTCTTTTGCTCTTTTTGTAAGTGCTTAATAAATAGCAAAATCACAGAAGAAAACTAGGGGATTTTCTAGGATGTCACAAAACTCTTCTGATAATTGTTCAAGCAAGAGAGGCTTTTTATTTTTATTTATTTATTTATTTTTATTACTGCCCTTTGTGCCTTTTAGGTTGATTGGAAGGGAAAAAAGAGTGACTGACTGAGAACCTCTAATAGAGATACTTGAAGAAACTCTCTTAGTATCCTGAGTACTCTAGGTACCTAATGAACAAAGGGAGAGTTCACTGGGAATTCTCAGGAGCTCAGGAACGGGCTGTGAGAAAGGCTTTGATGGATTTAATTGTAAACATGTTCAGTGTTTTGAGACTTGTCTGGGTCAGTAATTTAAAATGTTTAGTTAAGCCGGGAAGTAAGCAAGGAATTAGAAGTTCGATTCTGTTACGGGACAAGTGTACAGCAAAGAAATAAGGATCTGTGATATGGTCATTGCGTAAAGGTGATAGTTAACTTGAGAATAAAGGAGGAGAGAAGGTGCAAGAGAAAGTTCAGAGGCTGGAGACTATCACATATAAGAAATTACACAGTTTTTCATGTCTTTGTCTAACTCAGAACTTTTTGGAAAAATCGACTGAAAGAGAAACTCGCCAAGAATATGCTCTGGCTATGATTCAGTGCAAAGTTCTGAAACAGTTGGAGAACTTGGAACAGCAGAAGTATGATGATGAAGATATCAGTGAAGATATAAAATTTCTTTTGGAAAAACTTGGTGAGAGTGTCCAAGATCTTAGGTATGTAATTTTTAAAAAAATTCTTGCAGGCTGGATATATTGGGCCTTGTTTTACTTTCCTAGTATTTTAAGAAAGTCTAAATTTGTTACTAACCATAAACTCAAAAGATTTCACTAAAACATTGTGTCTTCTGTTAAAGATTGCTGGATATGAGGGACAAAAACTCACAGCAGACTGGCTCATCACTATATGGTAGCAGTTAATTATAGCTATGTATTATCTCTGCTCTTTTGGGGAAATTCTGACCATTCTCTTACCTGAAATCTGACTGGTTGTACTCCCACAGGATTTTGGTGTCACCCTAGAACCCCTTAAGAATCTCCCCCTGGTTTAGAATCTTTTTAAGCAGTACTGGTTATTAATTTGTGGAGGATGTTTGGCCATAAATGAAATGAGTATTTTTTTTTCCTGCTTTTGTAAGTTCCTATTGGTATCATTTATTTTTTATTTTTTAGAGAGAGAGAGGGCACACAATGTGTTTGTGTTTGTGTGTGTGGGGGCAGTTGTGGGAGTGGTTGGGTAGGAGGGGCAAATGGAGAGGGAGAGGAAGAACCTCAAGCAGGCTCCATTCCCAGCATGAGCCCAGTATGATGCTTGATCTCAAGACCCTGAGATCATGACCTGTGTGGAAATCAAGAGTTGGACATCTAAACAACTGAGCTACCCAGGTTCCTCTATTTATTTTTTATATTAAAAATTATGCAAATGATGTACAATACAATAAGAAAAAAAAAGAATCCTTGTGTAGTTCAGAAGGGACTTCATGTCTCTTCCACATAGTTGTCCCCAGCCTCATTTCCTTTGTTTACTTCCAAAAAAAACCTGGCCCTGCCCCTCCAGCATGATAAACACACATATAAATGGAGTTCTGTATATTCTTCTGGACCTTGTTCCTTTTTATTTCATAATGTATTGGTGGTCTTTCCCATAAACCTATGTATTCTTTGTTTTTAAACTATCGATACATCTTTAGAAGGGAATTACTATCTATTTTTTTTTTTTTTTAAAGATTTTACCCATTTATTTGACAGAGAGATCACAAGTAGACAGAGAGGCAGGCAGAGAGAGAGGGGAAAGCAGGCTCCCTGCCGAGCAGAGAGCCCGATGCGGGACTCGATCCCAGGACCCTGAGATCATGACCTGGGCCGTAAGCAGCGGCCTAACCCACTGAGCCACCCAGGCGCCCCGGGAATTACTATCTAGAAGTAGATCTTTTTTTGTAGGTGATTTGGGTTTGGGAGCGAGGCTGAACCAAGTTTGAATTGTTTGGCTACTTTCTTCATGTGTAGCCTTCACAAGCTTCTTGACTTTATAAAGTGTCCATTTTCCTTTGGTAAAATAGCAATAAAAATTCTAACCTTGTAGGATTTGTTGTGAGTTTTCAAGTGTCTAGCAAATGCCTTCAGTATAGTATGTGTTCCAGAAATGTAAATTTACCAGATAATTCAATGCAGTTTGTAATCCCAAGGCCCAAATGATTTTATGGAGAGGGGTGTATCACTCACATCAGTGATTTGTAATGGAGTTTTGTGGAGAGAAGCAAATGATTTTTTTGTCTGTCTACAATTTTAAATATGAATAAATTGATTGAAATAAAGTAGTCCGGCCAGCGGTAGACTTGCAATTTTTATAAATTATATTTTATAAGTTCATTTAAAAAATTTATTATCAGTTCTCCTATAATAATGATTTAAGATCTCTTCTAAAAATAAAGAATATTAGTGATACTTAGCTTCCTAAATTATTTAATCAGTGTTAGCCGATTATTAATACTTACTGATTTTTCATGTTGAATTTGATAATTTGAAAAATACTGGTATTTACATTAATGCCAGTAGGGTGATGGGAGCAGGTGAAAGAGCTTTGTCTCTGGTTTGCTGTTATAGGTTTAGGATATTAATGTTAAATGATATTAGCTTACTTCTTACACTGACTGGCTTTACATTAAAGTAAATTACTACTTTATTCAACAAGACACTCTTCAACTTGATCAGTAAAATCCTGGTTATTACAAATTAACAATCAGTATTGAAATGGCTAATCTTTTTTAAGTTTTCACTTGAAAAGATATTCAAGCTTGTCCTGTCACTGTTAACTGGCTAACAACATTAAACATTTTTTATATTATAAAATTTTGAATAGTTAAGTTGCTTGATACATAGTGAATGATTTTTGAATTAAATTGCATTGTAGTTTGCTATATACACATGGGTTTTGTTTTTAATTAATCGGTAATGTGTTAATTTAGTGAATTACCTCTGTGGTGTATGTAATCACATTATGCAATATTATATTCATATGTGTATTTTTATTTGTATAGTGTGGTGTATGGTTTATGACATTTGTAGTATTAGAAAGTGCTATTTTATTTTATATTTAGGTAACATACTTTTATATAAATTTCCACTAATGTATCTAGTGGGCTGGCAGATACAGTATTTTAAGTGGCATGCTAGATTATCAGATACTTTGCTGGTATACATTTATTTATTAGGATAAAGATTTGAAAGCAGGTGCTCCTTTTAATATCTCATGATGAGCATTCAAATTGACTGGAGTATTGGACATTAGGACCTTGAGTAAATTTCATATGATTTATTAAAGATTATACAGGCTGTTAAAACTGTTTAGTGGTAGTTTGTTAATGTACAAAGGTTTGTCAGTCTTTGCAGTTAAATCATCAGTGAAGATTTTTTTTATCCTACTGACATGGTAAAAATGTTTTATTTTGTTTAAGTTTCGAGTAACTCTTAGATTCTCCTAAACTTTGAATTCTTTTTTTTTTTTTTTTTAAAAAGACACATTTATTCAGCGTCATGATCAGACTATTACATTTAGCAATCAACAGCGTGGGTGCAAAAAAAAATCTACATTAAAACCCTTTGTTGGACTGCTTTACACTCTCCACAGAACAGAAACTAAAATAACCTGTTATACAATTAGTCACAAATACAGTCCTCGAGTTTTTTTTGCCCATACACATGAGTATTGTCTAAAACATGTCTTCTTTGTAGCAGCTAGGCCCTGCCACCACTGTGCTTGGCTGAGTTCACAAATCTGTTGTAACCTGTAGCTTCCCTGTCACTTCTCTGGCTCTCCTCTCCTGCTAAGCTTTGTTTCCTGGCAGTAATTAAAACCTTCTGCCACTGCTGTAGCTACTGCTGCTGCTGGAACCACCATAGCCACCTTGGTTTCGTGGTTTGGTGAAGTATTGGCCTCCACCACCATAAGGGCCAGAGCTTCTGCCTCCAAAATTGCCTCCTTTCATGGGTTCAAAATTTGAGGACTGATTGTTGTAATTGCCAAAATCATTATAGCTTCCGCCACCTCCAAAGTTGCTTCCATCATTACCAAATCCGTTATAGCCATCCCCACTGCCACCATATCCACCACCACCTCAACTGCCACCAGAGCCACCTCGACCACTGAAGTTTCCTCCGCGACCAAAGTTGTCATTCCCACCAAAACCACCTCCACGACCACCACCAAAGTTTCCAGAACCACTTCGACCTCTTTGGCTGGATGAAGCACTAGCCATCTCTTGCTTAGAGAGCGCTTTCCTTACTTCACAGTTGTGGCCATTCACAGTATGGTATTTTTGAATGACAATCTTGTCTACAGAATCATGGTCATCAAATGTTACAAAAGCAAAACCCCTCTTTTTGCCACTGCCTCGGTCAGTCATGATCTCAATCACTTCGATTTTCCCATACTGTTCGAAATAATCTCTTAGATGATGTTCTTCAGTGTCTTCTTTAATGCCACCAAAAAAATCTTTTTCACAGTTAAGTGGGCACCAGGTCTTTGAGAATCTTCTCTTGAGACAGCCCCCTTTGGTTCCACAACTCTTCCATCCACCTTGTGTGGCCTTGCATTCATGGCTGCATCCACCTCCTCCACAGTGGCATATGTGACAAACCCAAAGCCTCTGGAGCGCTTGGTGTTTGGATCTGTCATTACCACACAGTCCGTAAGTGTTCCCCATTGCTCAAAATGGCTCCTCAGACTCTCATCGGTTGTTTCAAAGCTCAGACCTCCGATGAAGAGCTTCCGCAGCTCTTTGGGAGCTCTGACTTAGACATGACGGCGGTGGGAGGGGAGACTTCAACGATGTTTACTCGGTGGCGTCCGTGGGCAGAAAAGAACTTTGAATTCTTTAAAATTTTTTTTAGCTCATTTGATGAATACAGTTCAGAACTTAAATCTGGAAGATTGGAGTGGAGTCCTGTGCACAAATCTGAGAAATTTTGGAGAGAAAATGCTGTGAGGTTAAATGAGAAGAATTATGAGCTCTTAAAGTAAGTCATTAAATTCCACTTTACACTGTTAATACCTGTTGTACCACATCCTTGCCACGTGTTTTTGTTAGTCTTAAAAATTTTTAGCCATTTTATGATTTTAATTTGTATTTTCTTGCTTCCTTATGTGACCAAATGACCTTTATTGGTCATTTGGATATATGTTTTTACAGAATCGACTGTTCAAGCATGTAAAAAAATTTTTTAGGGCACCTGGGTGGCTCAGTCAGTTAAGCATCTGCCTTCAGCTCAGGTCATACACTGTTCAGCAGGGAGCCTGATTGTCCCTCTACCCTGTTTATTCTTTCTCTCTTGTGGGCACTCTCTCTCTCTCTCTCAAATAAATAAATAAAATCTTTAAAAAGGGCTTTTTAAAAAGATTTTATTTATTTATTTGAAAGAGAGAATGAGAGAGACAGTGTTTGTGCAAGCAGGGTGGGGGGTGCTCAGAGGAGGAGGGAGCAAGGGGAGAAAGAATCTTAGCCCACTCTACTCTGAGCTTGGAACCTGATGCAGGGCTCCATCTCAAAACCCTGAGATCATGACCTGAGCCAAAACCAAGAGTAAGAAACATAACCATTGAGCCAAAAAGGCACCCCTAGGGCCTTTCAAGATAAGCGTACTCTCCTCTGGAATTTAAATAAAAATTGAAGGAAAAAAAAAGAAAAAATCCTTTTATTTTCATTTTAATGAGATAGCTAGAAGGAGGAGACGAAATATATACAAGTGTCCAGTGGGCAGTTTTATGTAGACCTTACACAGACTTATCCTTATTGTTTATATTTATTTTCCATGTATTACCAAAAAGGATACATTATGTTTATTTAAACATTTGGCAAACCAAAGTGAGTGAGTGATAGATGTTGGCGACTGATGGAGAATAGATAGGGGGAGAAGTGGATTATCTTTTCAGCATTGTTGTGATCCTTTGAGTTTTTAAAAGTAGCAAAATGAGCTTGAATAATGCCTTTTAAATCTAGTTTTTGGAGAACTTGAATATAATGGAGGGGAGCTGTTATATGAATTATTACTAAATTATTACATGTATTTTTATTATGATAACACTTAAAGAGCCTTTTGCATGTTCTGTTTTCTGTCATTAGGTTTTAAATTTTGTGGTTCCTTCATAGTACTCTTTACCTTCTTATGAGCCTTCGTGATTTTTCTAAATAACCAGAAACAATGACATGTCGCACTTTAGTTTTAGAGAAATTTGAAGTCATTGTTTGTTCTTAGTTTCCATTCTTTTTTTCTTTTAAAGATTTAAAAAATTTATTTATTTTAAAGAAAGAGATCATGAGTGCATATTTGTGTGAGTTGGGAGGGGTGGGGTGACGGAGGAGGGACAAGCAGACTCCTAATATGGCGCTTAACATGACCCTGAGATCATGACCTGAGGTGAAATCAGGAGTCAGACACTTAACTGACTGAGCCACCCAGCACCCCCTCAGCTTCTCTTCTTCTAAGTTGTCTGTATGGAGATGATTGTCAAGGAGGGGCATGCTAGTGCCACCCTTCAAACTAGGTGATAAAATAGATACAGAAGAAATCTTCATTCTGTTATTAAAAAAAAAAAAAAACAGTGAATACTAGCCTTCTTTTTATCTGTGGAGAACTGTACTTACCTGAGGCTCTGACCTATTTTTTCCAGGTAATTCCAAACTTAGCAAGTATACAGTGTATGTTCATTTTTCTTCCATCAATTTTAATATGATAGTATACAGAAAGTACTTTGTAATCTTCCATGTTATAATTTTGAAATAATTATGTATTTTGAATAAGGAAATATTCTGAAATGTAAGAAACCATGCAGATGGTAATGATCATATGGTTTCACTTACTTGTGGAGCGTAAGGAATAACATGGAGGGCATTAAGAGAAGAAAAGGAAAAGTGACGTGGGGTAAATCGGAGGGGGGGATGAGAAGAAATGTGAAGTGGGGTAAATCGGAGGGGAAGCATGAGAGACTGTGGACTCTGAGAAACAAACTGAGGGTTTTGGAGGGGTTGAGGGTGGGGACTGGGTGAGCCTGGTGGTGGGTATTAAGGAGGCCATGTATTGCATGGAGCACTGGGTGTGGTGCATAAACAATGACTCTTGAAACACTGAAAAAATAAAATAAAATTAAGATGTTAAAAAATAAAAGCAGAATCTGAGGGAGCAAACAAGTTTTTAAAACAGGAAAAATGTTGTGAAAGTGAACAAGAACAAATTTGTGGAGTGATCAGTCAGAATAATGATTTAAATTCTGTTTTGGATTTGAACAAGCCTACTTTCCAAGATTACATTTCAAGCAAATGTCAGAATCAGAATTCACATTTCTTCTAACTCCAAAACTATGTTGCTGTCTTGATCCCATTGGAGTGTCTAGCAGAATCTCAGGTGTGGTTAATGTGGTAATTGAGATTTGGCTCTTGATTAATGAATCTATTGTTGAGCAGAGAGCCTGATATGGGGCTCGATCCCAGGATCCTGAGATCACAACCTGAGCTGAAGGCGGAGGCTTTAACCCACTGAGCCACCCAGGCACCCCTTGTCATATACTTTTATCAGTCTTTTTGTTTGTCTGTTTTTGTTTGTATACTTCATAAATCTTACCTTGGGGCCCATTTGGGCTGGGCCTTTTATTTTATCTTTCTTTTTTTTCCTCTCTCTCTTTTTTTTCCTTTCTTTTTTTTCTTTTGGGTGGGGACTCTTGATTGCTCAGAAGCATTCCAGGGTGCACCTTGCCTGCACCACGGTTGATACATTCAGCTACATCCATTCAGCCATCTCTCACCAAAACGACTAGGAAGAGGAATGCCCAACAGAAGAAAATTTCAGACGGTGGGCCTTCTGTAACAGAGTTAATGGCTATGGACATATACAATATGTCGGAAAGGGAATTCAGGCTAACAATTATCCAGGCAATAGCTAGGCTGGAGAAAGCCATGGATGACAAAATGGAATTGATTAGGGCAGAAGTGAAAGCTACCAGGGATGATGTTCACAATGTTCTCAGTGAGTTCCCATCTAATCTAATCTAAATTCTCTAAAAGCTAGGGTAACTGAGACAGAAGACAGAATTAGTGATTTGCAGGACAAACAAGAGAAAAAGGATCAGGAGGAAGCCTGGAACAAACAGCTTAGAAGCCATGAGAACAGAATTAGGGAACTAAATGACGCCATGAAATGTTCCATCGTCAGAATTATTAGAATCCCTGAGGGGGAGGAGAAAGAAAAAAGACTAGAAGATATAGTTGCACAAATTCTCTATGAAAATTTTCCCAGTCTCGCGAATGGAACCAGCGTTCATGTACTAGAGGCAGAATGGTTTCCCACCAAGATTATAGAATCTAGAAAGCCCTCAAGACACCTGATAGTGAGAATGATGAATCATAATTGTAGACAGGAGCTCTTGAAAGCAGCTAGGACAGAGAAGTTCCTTACGTACAGAGGAAAGCCCATCAGAATAATGTCAGTCCTGTCCACAGAAACCTGGCAAGCCAGAAAGGGGTGGCAAGACATTCAGGGCACTAAATGAGAAGAACATGCAGCCAAGAATACTTTATCCAGCCAGACTGACATTCAAAATGGATGGAGAGATAAAGAGATTCCAAGACCTGCAAGGTTTAAAAGAGTATGTGACCACCAAGCCGACACTGCAGGAAATATTAAGGGGGGTTCTATAAAAGAGGAAATCCAAAGAATATCATTGAACAGAAATATGGAAACAATCTACAGAAAGAAAGACTTCACAGGTAACATGATGTCAATAAAAACGTCTCTCTCAATAATCACTCTCAATGTGAATGACCTAAATGTGCCCACAAAATGACACAGGGTTGCATATTGGATAAAACAACAGGACCCATCCATATGTTGTCTACCAGAGACCCATTTTGAACCTAAGGATACACTCAGACTGAAAGTGAAGGGATGGAGAAGCATCTTTCATGCCAATGGGCCTCAAAAGAAGGCCGGGGTAGCGATTCTCATATCAGATAAATTAGATTTTAAACTAAAGACGGTAGTCAGAGATAAGGACACTACATAATTCTTTTTTTTTTTTTTTTTGACACTACATAATTTTTTTTTTTTTGTTTATTTACAGCATAACAGTGTTCATTGTTTTGGCATCACACCCAGTGCTCCATGCAGTACGTGCCCTATTACCCACCACCTTGTTCCTCAACCTCCCACTCCCACGCCCCTTCAAAACCCTCTGGTTGTTTTTCAGAGTCCATAGTCTCTCATGGTTCATCTCCCCTTCCAGTTTCCCTCAACTCCCTCTCCTCTCCATCTCCCCATGTCCTCCATGTTATTTGTTATGCTCCACAAATAAGTGAGACCATATGATACTTGACTCTCTCTGCTTGACTTATTTCGCTCAGCATAATTTCTTCCAGTCCCATCCATGTTGCTACAAAAGTTGGGTATTCATCCTTTCTGATGGAGGCATAATACTCCATTGTGTATATGGACCACATCTTCCTTATCCATTCATCCGTTGAAGGGCATCTTGGTTCTTTCCACAGTTTGGCGACCGTAGCCATTGCTGCAGTAAACATTGGGGTACAGATGGCCCTTCTTTTCACTACATCTGTATCTTTGGGGTAAATGCCCAGCAGTGCAATTGCAGTGTCATAGGGAAGCTCTATTCTTAATTTCTTGAGGAATCTCCACACTGTTCTCCAAAGTGGCTGCACTAACTTGCATTCCCATGACACTACATAATTCTTAAAGGGACTATCCACCAAGAAGATCTAACAATTGTAAATATTTATGCCCCCAATATGGGAGCAGCCAATTACATAAGAAAACTGTTAATCAAGATAAAGAGTCATATTGATGTGAAGACATTATTGTAGGAGATATTAATACGCCTCTCTCAGTAATAGACGGATCATCCAAGCAGAAAGTCAGTAAAGGAACAAGAGCATTGAATGACACATTGGACCAGTTGGACCTCATAGATATATACAGAACATTCCACCCTAAAACAACAGAATACTCATTCTTCTTAAGTGCACATGGAACCTTTTCCAGAATAGACCACTTATTGTGTCACAAATCAGGGTTCAACCAATTGCCAAGAGATTGAGATTATTCCCGGCATATTCTCAGATGACAATGCTTTGAAACTGGAGCTCAATCACAAGGAAAAGTTTGGAAGGAACTCAAACACCTGGAAGCTAAAGACCACCTTGCTTAAAAATGTTTGGATCAACCAGGAGATCAAAGAAGAACTTAAACAATTCATGGAAACCGAAGGCAGAGGCTTTAACCCACTGAGCCACCCAGGCGCCCCCAATTCATGGAAACCAATGAGAATGAAGACACTTTGGCCCAAAACCTATGGGATACAGCAAAGGCAGTCCTAAGGGGGAAATACATAGCCATCCAAGCCTCCCTCCAAAAAATTGAAAAATCCAGAATACACCAGCTGTCTCTACACCTTAAAGAACTGGAGAATCAACAACAAATGAAGACAACTCCACACACAAGAAGGGAAATAATCAAGATTAGAGCAAAGATCAATGAAATAGAAATTAGAGTTACAGTAGGATGCATCAATGAAACTGGAAGCTGGTTTTTAAAAAAATCAATAAGATAGATAAACGATTGGCCAAACTCATCCAAAAGAAAGAAGAGAAGGCCCAAATTAATAAAATTATGAATGAAAAGGGAGAGATCACAACTAACACCAAGGAAGTAGAAGCAATCATCAGAAATTATTATCAACAGTTATATGCCAATAAGTTAAGCAACCTAGATGAAATGGATGCATTCCTGGAAAACTATAACCTCCCAAACTTGAACCAGCAAGAAATTGACAACCTGAATAGACTGATATCTAATAACAAGATTGAAGCAATGATCAAAAACCTCCCAAAGAACAAGAGCCCAGGACCTGATGGATTCCCTGGGGAATTCTACCAAATTTCAAAGAAGAAATAACACCTATTCTCCTGAAGCTGTTTCAAAAAATTGAAACAGAAGGAAAACTCCCAGACTCTTTTTGTGAAGCCAGCATTACCTTCATCCCTAAACCACGCAAAGACCCCACCAAAAAGGAGAATTTCAGACCAGTATCACTGATGAATATGGATACTAAGATTCTCAACAAGATCCTAGGAAGTAGGATCCAACAGCACATTAGAAAGATTATCCACCATGACCAGGTGGGATTCATCCCTGGGTTGCAACGTTGGTTCAACATTCGCAAATCAATCAATGTGATAGAACAAATCGATAAGAGAAGAGAGAAGAACCACATGGTCCTCTCTGTTGATTCAGAAAAGGCATTTGACAAAATCCAGCATCCATTCCTGATTAAAACGCTTCAAAGTATAGGGATAGTGGGAACATTCCTGAACTTTATAAAATCTATCGATGAAAAACCCACAGCAAATATCATCTTCAATGGGAAAAAGCTTGCAGCCTTCCCGTTGATATCAGGAACACAACAAGGATGCCCACTCTCACCACTCTTTTTCAACATAGTATTAGAAGTCCTAGCAACAGCAATCAGACAACAAAGAGAAATAAAAGGTATCCAAATTGGCAATGAAGAAGTCAAACACTTTCTCTTCGCAGATGACATGATACTTTGCATGGAAAACCCAAAAGATTCCGCCCCCAAAATACTAGAACTCTTAGAGCAATTCAGTAACTTGGCAGGATACAAAGTCAATGTACAGAAGTCAGTGGCTTTCTTGTGCACTAACGAAAACACACAAAGGGAAATGAGAGAATAGATTCCATTTACCATTGCACCAAGAACCATAAGATACCTGGGAATAAACCTAACCAAAGAAGTAAAGGATCTATACTCTAGGAACTACAGAACACTCATGAAAGAAATTGAAGAAGACACAAAAAGATGGAAGACCATTCCATGTTCTTGGATCGGAAGAATAAACATTGTTAAAATATCTATACTGCCTAGAGCAATCTATACTTTTAATGCCATTCTGATCAAAATTCCACCGGTATTTTTCAAAGAGCTGGAGCAAATAATCCTAAAATTTGTATGGAATCAGAAGAGACCCCGAATTGCTAAGGAAATGTTGAAAAACAAAAACAAAACTGGTGGCATCACGTTACCCGATTTCAAGCTTTACTACAAAGCTGTGATCACCAAGACAGCGTGGTACTGGCATAAAAACAGACACATAGACCAGTGGAACAGAGTGGAGAGCCCAGATATGGACCCTCAACTCTATGGTCAAATAATCTTCGACAAAACAGGAAAAAATAAACAGTGGAAAAAAGTCTCTTCAATAAATGGTGCTGGGAAAATTGGACAGCTATATGTAGAAGAATGAAACTGGACCATTCTCTTACACCGTACACAAAGATAAACTCGAAATGGATAAAAGACCTCAATGTGAGACAGGAGTCCTCAGTAACCTCTTCGATATCAGCCACAGCAACTTTTTTCAAGATATGTCTCCAAAGGCAAAGGAAACAAAAGCGAAAATGAACTTTTGGGACTTCATCAAGATCAAAAGCTTCTGCACAGCAAAGGAAACAGTCAAGAAAACAAAGAGGCAACCCACGGAATTGGAGAAGATATTTGCAAATGACAGTGTAGACAAAAGGCTGATATGCAGGATCTATAAAGAACTGCTCAAACTCAACACACACAAAACAGATAATCATGTCAAAATAGGCAGAAGACATGAACACACACTTCTCCATTGAAGACATACAAACGGCTATCAGACACATGAAAAAATTTTCATCATCACTATCCATCAGGGAGATTCATATGAAAACCACATTGAGATACCACCTTATACCGGTTAGAATGGCCAAATTTAGCAAAACAGGAAACAACGTGTGTTGGAGGGGATGTGGAGAAAGGGGAACCCTCTTACACTGTTGGTGGGAATGCAAGTTGATGCAGCTAATTTGGAGAACATTGTGGAGATTCCTTAAGAAATTAAGAATAGAGCTTCCCTATAACCCTGCAATTGCACTACTGGGTATTTACCCCAAAGATACAGATGTAGTGAGAAGAAGGGCCATCTGTACCCCAATCTTTATAGCAGCAGTGGCCACGGTCGCCAAACTGTGGAAAGAACCAAGATGCCCTTCAATGGACAAATGGATAAGGAAGATGTGTGTTTGTTTTTTCCCCCCACTATGGAGTATTATGCCTCCATCAGAAAGGATGAATACCCAACTTTTGTATCAACATGGATGGTACAGGAATAGATTATGCTAAGTGAAATAAGTCAAGCAGAGAGAGTCAGTTATCATATCGTTTCACTTATTTGTGGAGCATAACAAATAACACGGAGGACATGGGGATATGGAGAGGAGAAGGGAGTTGAAGGTAATTGGAGGGGGAGATGAACTATGAGAGACTATAGACTCTGAAAAACAATCTGAGGGTTTTGTAGGGGCGGGGGGTGGGAGGTTGCGGGAGCCTGCTGTTGGGTATTAGGGAGGGCGCGTATTGCATAGAGCACTGGGTGTGGTGCATAAACAATGAATTCTGTTACACTGAAAAGAAATTAAAAAAAAAAAGATGTGTTCCATATATACATGGAATATTACACAGCCATTAGAGAGGATGAATACCCAACTTTTGTATCAACATGGACAGGACTGGAAGAGATTATGCTGAGTGAAATAAGTCAATTATCATATGGTTTCACTTACTTGTGGAGAGTCAATTATCATATGGTTTCACTTACTTGTGGAGCATAAGGAATAACACGGAGGACTTGGGGAGATGAAGAGGAGGAGTGAGTTGTGGGAAATCAGAGGGGAAGACAGTCCATGAGAGACTGTGGACTCTGAGAAGCAAACTGAGGGTTTTGGATAGGAGGGAGTGTGGGGTTGGGTGAGCCGGGTGGTGAGTATTAAGGAGGGCACGTATTGCATGGAGTACTGCGTGTGGTGCATAAACAATGAATTAGGAACACTGAAAAAAATTTAAATTAAAAAAATAGAATGATGTGCCATATGGAGACTAATATAACATAATAAAACATTTTTTTAAATGTAAAAAAAACAATAAACTGTATTCAGAGAAGAGTTGGAGGGAGCTGTTTCTTGGCTTACCACAGAATGTTTTTTTGAACCATTCTTTTGAAAATTTTCATTGATGACTTGTATATAGAAATTGAAATCATGCTGAGTTTACAGATAATAATACAAAAATATTTTCATTGTTGATGAACATATTCAGTGTTTATTGTTGATGAACATATTCAGTGGCCTACATGGTCCTAAAGGATAGCCATCATTTCTGTATTTTCTAGATTTGATTTTAGTTCCTTCATCATTTTTTTTAGTCTAAGAGTATATTTTTCAAATGTTAATGGACATCTTGTTAAAATGCATATTCTAGCTCTGGAGATCCAGGATTTGGTCTGTAATTCAGAATTTCTAAGCTGATACCAATGCTGTGAGTTTGCAGGCCATATTTTGAGTATCAAAGGTCTCTGCTCTATGAAGAATGGCTCAGGTCACTCAATGTTGTATAAGGCAGGCATTGGCAAACTTTTTCTTAAAGGCCCAGAAAGTAAACAGTGGAGACTCTGTGAGCTATTTATTCTCTGTCACAACTACTCAGCATCAGTACTGAAATGCTAAGGCAATTGTGGACAGTATGTAATCTAATGAGTGTGATTATGTTCCGATGAAACTTCATGTACAAAAACAGGAAGCTGCTGGCTTTGGACTTCAGCTATAATTTAACAGTTTCTGGTTTAAGGTACTCAGAACAAATATTCTGTTACTCTTTTAAGGAATCTTATGTTGATATTTTCTTATTTCCTACAATGATATCTTAATAAAAATTCAAAATAATAAGAATAACATCAAAGTACTTCAACCCTTTTGAAATTATTAAAATGTTTCAGTTGAATCAAATGTAATTTTAGAATACTTTGCAGGTTGGCCTTTTAAAAAGAACAAGTTTGAAATTAAAAAAAAGTAAATGTATGGGAGATTGACTATATGTCTTGCTTTTTCTTTGTGGGTTTTCATGCGCTGAGTTGAGTGAACTGCCATCATGGTGCAGTTGTGCTTAGTGTGGACTAGAGTCAACAACAGCTAGTGATTCAAATCTGTTTCAACATTTGTTGTGTCCGTAGGCAGACTGTGGAACTTCTCTGGGTCTCATTTTCTCATTTATGGGTTCTTTTTGTGAAGTATATGTTTACATTGAATTTGGAACATATATGCATATAATAAATCTTCATTTTATCTCTTCTATTATTTGGAAATGCAGATATCTCAGTTAGTCTGGAAGATAAAAGGCATGTAAGTACTTCCTAAAGAAATAATTCCCTGATTGACAGTTAGGTTTTTTATTAGTGTTTCCTGTTGTTTATAGAATTAGATATGTGACATGCTGAGATGATGATAGAAAAAGGTAGGCAAAGAAGTGTTGAGCCATACTCTTAGGAGATGTTACCAAATAAATGAGCTGCAGAAACTGAAGTACACAAGCTTCATAGACTTGTACAGGTTTTTGAACTATTAAAGCAGATTTTTATTACTTTAAGTATTTTAAGTATTTAAGTATTTGTTTTAATGCAAATGATATGAGCAAGTACCATGATTCAAGATGTTTTCTAATACAGATCTTAAGTAATAAGGTTTGTATTTTGTAATTGAAGAGTTTATATGCAAACAGGCAATTAAATAGTTTCAAAACTTTTTTTATGTTGAATATTTTGAACTTTAAATTTGCAATTCTATAGTTTGGCTATTGTGGACATTGGGCTGCAGGTGCTCCTTTGGATCAATACATTTTACTTTGGGGTAAAAAGCCAGTAGTGCAATTGCTAGACCATAGGGTAGCTCTATTTTTAACTTCTTGAAGAACTGCCATACTGTTTTCCAGAGTGACTGTACCAGCTTGCATTCCTGCCAGCAGTGTAAGAGGGTTCCCCTTTCTCCATGTCCTCACCAACAATTGTTGTTTCCTGACTTGATAATTTTAGCCATTCTGACTGAGTAAGGTTATGTATATCGTTATGGCTTTGATTTGATTTCCCTGATGCCAAGTTATACCCATCCACAGGTGAATGGATAAAGAAGATTTGGCATATATATATACAATGGAATATTACTCAACCATCAGAAAGGATGAATACTTACCATTTACATCAGTGTGGAGGAAACTGGAGGGTATTATGAAAAACAAGTCAGTGAGAGAAAACCAATTATCATATGGTTTCACTCATATGTGGAATATAATAAACAGCCTAGAGGATCATAGGGAGGGAGGGAAAACTGAAGGGGAAGTCATCAGAGAGGGAGAAAAACCATGAGAGACTCTTAACTATAGGAAACAAACTGAGGGTTGCTAGAGGGAAGGAGGGTTGAGGAGGATGGGGTACTTGTGTGATGGGCATTAAGGAGGACACGTGATGGATGAGCACTGGGTGTTATGCACAACTGATGAATTACTGAACACTACATCTGAAACTAATGATGTACTTATCTGTTGGGTAATTGAATTTAAATTAAAAAAATTAGAAATTCTAAGGGATAGTAACCTCTTGAGCATCTTAGTAAAATTAAGTAACTTTAAAAAAAAATGTGTGTGCTGAATTTTTAAATTCTGAGTTATATAGAACAGCCTGGGCGAAGTCATTTAAGTACTCTTGAAGGCATACAGAAGTAAAGTGAAAAGGTTTCTTCCCTGCTATTCTCTCTCATAGTCTTCCCCAGTGGTAACCAGAGTCAGGTGATATACTCTCCAGTGTTTTCTCATTCATAGACATATCTGTATCTGCATCTTTATGTAGAGTTATTTATACATGTTCCATCTAAATATGTTAGTCTGTGACTTATGTTTTTCACTAATTATGGCTTGGGGTCTGTTAAAATGACTTAGTTTTATAATTTTTTAAAATTTAAAATCTATTTTCTTTTTAATTGGGCCACTTTATTCCACTGAGCCTCTGTATAACCTCTCTGTAAAATAGGAAGAATCAATAATCCTAAATTGTAGGGATTTTGATAAAATGGTGAATGTGAAACTGCTTTGTACATGACATAGTTGGTTTACAGAGGACAAAGCAGGTGCCACCAGCACGGAAGAAGAAATGGAGGGAAAAGCCTAACTCTTGCGTGTGGACTCTACCCCCTAACCTTTTCTCTTAGTCATTTTTTAAGCTAGTGTACATAGTTATCCTTGTAGAAATGTGAAGGTATTTCTGTAGGTTAGATTCCTAGAAGTTGAATTGCTGGATCAAAGGGTCTGTGCATTTTTAATTCCATTAGGAACTGTCACATTGTTTCCCCAGTTGGCAGCATCACCATTTTATACTTAAATTGTGTATTCATTTTTTCCAGCAAGTATATATTGAGCATCTGTTGTATGGTCAGTACTTTTCTAGGTGTTGCAGACACAATGGCAAATAAAATTAATTTCTTATTGTCATTAGGCTTACATTGTATTTTGTAGAGAAAGAGACTAAACAGATAGTCAAGAAACTACATAATACCATGGCTGGTGGTGATGAGTCCTGTGAAGAAAAATAAATCAAGAAATGGGGATAGAAAATGATGAGGGGGAGGGTATTATCTTGGGATCAGAGACTCTAAAGCAAGAGGTGATTTTTGAGCTGAGAACTGAAAAGATATTCTCTCAGTATTCTACTGGTTCAATTAGCTAGTTCTGTAAGGTTTTCATGTATCTGTGTCTAAGGGAGTGACTGTTGCTGGCATATTAGAAAGCAGTTTTTTTTTTATGTTGGTCTTCTGCCTGGCAATTAAATTAATTACTGATTCTGATTGATTATCCCAGTATGTTCTGTTTGTGGAATCAGTTTTCTTTCCATTTCTGTGCCCTTTAGTAGTTTCAGTAACACAGGAATGATCTGTTCCTTGAGTGATCTCCCTCACACTCATGCTGAAGACTCTCTCTCCCACTGGATTGGATTCTGGGTGGCGCATTTCCCTCTTTCCCGTCACTCCTGGAAACATGCACCCAGAAACATCTCCTGGGTGAGATGAACCCTCTTCCTGAAGGTCCTTGAGGAAGCAGAAATCTGTGGTCAAGGCTCCAGCTCCCAGCAGAAGGGAGCCTTCTCTGTGTCTGGTTGGCTCCTGTTCTCAGAAACACCGTCAGGCTCCTGCAGTGGTTTCACTCTGCCTATACAGTTGCTGTGGAGAAAGGACAGCAAAGGAACCAGGATTATGAATTTGGGTGCCCATCTTCTCAGAAACATTCACTTGCTGTTTTGCATTGTTTTACTTGTGAGGTTCAAGTTCTTCCTGGGACTTGGAATGAGAAAGAAGGCAGGAGAGAGGGGTGCAGGAAATGTCTATGCTGAGGGCTCATGTTCCATCTTGATCACAACTTAAAGCAACTTCTTAATACTAATAAAAGGCTTATAAATGATTAATCTTCAAAATATAATTGGCAAGGATTCACTGGTAACTGTATATTAAAATAATATTAACTCACATTCTAGTTGTCTTTTTTGAGAGAGCAGGAAAGTTATATTGGGGATTTTTTGATATTTTGGGGATTGTGTGTGGTATACATTATGAATTTGCAAGTAACCTGATATAATAATATGTAAAGATTTGAAAACTGCTAACCCATATGTAATATATTATGTGTAATAGTAAGAGCTGTAGAAAATCCTTTTGTAAATGTCTATTTTCAGGAGGTACCTGAAAATATACTGTGCTCTGTTGTGCCCTCTAGAACAACTAGAAATCAGTCTCTCTTTGGATTAAATTTATTTCAGAATTTTGACAAAACTTCTGGAGGTGTCGGATGATCCACAAGTCTTAGCTGTTGCTGCTCATGATGTTGGAGAATATGTGCGGCATTATCCACGTGGCAAACGGTAAGGGAAAAGTAGTTTAGCAGAGAAACTAATGGAGTAAGTGAAATCAAGATGCCCAATTAATATGGGGAATTATAATAAACCTAGTTAAAAATGGGTAGTATTAAAGTATCAGTACAACTATAATACTATTGTGTGGTAGCTAGCAGAGATCACATTAGAAATTTCACATTCATGATTTTCTTTGGTTTTTATGATTTTAATTTAGCAGCCATTCTGTGAGTACTCATTATTTTTCGACTACTACTAGTAGTTACAGAGACGATGAGACATTGTTATTATTTTTATTTTTAAATTTTTTCCTTTTTTATTAATTATTTTTTAAATTTCTTTTCAGCATAACAGAATTCATTGTTTATGCACCACACCCAGTGCTCCATGCAATACGCGCCCTCCATAATACCCACCACCTGGCTCCTCCAACCTCCCACCCCCGGCCCCTTCAAAACCCTCAGATTGTTTTTCAGAGTCCATAGTGTCTCATAGTTCATCTCCCCTTCCAATTTCCCTCAACTCCCTTCTCCTCTCCATATCCCTGTGTCCTCCATGTTATTTGTTATGCTCCACAAATAAGTGAAACCATATGATAATTGATTCTCTCTGCTTATTTCACTTAGCATAATCTCTTCCAGTCCCATCCATGTTGATACAAAAGTTGGGCATTCATCCTTTCTTATGGAGGCATAATACTCCATAGTGGGGGGAAAAACACACACACACATCTTCCTTACCCATTTGTCCATTGAAGGACATCTTGGTTCTTTCCACAGTTTGGCGACCGTGGCCATTGCTGCTATAAAGATTGGGGTACAGATGGCCCTTCTTTTCACTACATCTGTATCTTTGGGGTAAATACCTAGTAGTGCAATTGCAGGGTCATAGGGAAGCTCTATTTTAAATTTCTTAAGGAATCTCCACACTGTTCTCTAAAGTGGCTGCACCAACTTGCATTCCCACCAACAGTGTAAGAGGGTTCCCCTTTCTCCACATCCTCTCCAACACACGTTGTTTCCTGTCTTGCTAGTTACAGAGACGATGAGACATTATTATTATTATTATTTTTAATTTCTAAAAAAGATTTTATTTATTTGAGAGAGAGAGAGAAATCAAACACAAGCTGAGCGGGGAGGGAAAGGGGGAGAGGGAGAAGCAGGCTCCCCGCTGGAGCCCTCTGAGCCGGGAGCCTGATGCCAATCCCAGGACCTAGAGACCACAACCACAACCTGAGCCAAAGGCAGAGCCCAACTGACTGAGCCACTCAAGCATCCCTATTGTTATTATTTTTTAAAGATTTACTTACTTACTGGGGCACCTGGGTGGCTTGTGGGTTAAGCCTCTGCCTTTGGCTCAGGTCATGATCTCAGGGTCCTGTGATTGAACCCCGCATCAGGCTCTCTGCTCAGCAGGCAGCCTGCTTCCCTCCCCCTCTGTCTGCCTGCTTCTCTGCCTACTTGTGATCTCTGTCTGTCTAATAAATAAAATCTTTAAAAAAAAGGATTTACTTCTTTCCTTTGGAGAGAGAGAGAGAGAGAACCTACATGTGCATGATGGGGAGGGGCAGAGACAGAGTGAGGGAGAGGGTATTAGATTCTCTTCTTAGATTCACAATATTGAAGAAAATATAATACCTGTAAAGAAAAGTTATAGTAGATGTATGGTGATAAAATTATGTATTTCAGAGTATTGAGAAGAGAGGAATTCCATGTGGGATGAGATAGATAAGACTTTACAGATGTGGTGATGGTAGCCACATAATTTAAAATCATTTAGATATATCAACAATAAAAAGTTAGGCTTTTTCTGGGAAAAATAAGAAATCAGGGTACCAATATTATATCAAGGGAGAAAACATTTAAGGTAGAAAGGGGTGTTTTCTGTTACTTGGAAAAGTAGAAATGCATAGTGCCTTGGTGTTTCACTTGCTAGTTTGTTTCCTAATGAGTAAAATTGAGACGATAGTCATATTCCTTTCCCATGGTCGATAGTCATATTCCTTTCTCCTGAGGCTGATGTGAGGATTAAATGAGTTAAACCAATACAGTGGTCAGAGTTGTGCCAGGAGATACACAGGAAGTACTCAGTAAGTATTAGCTACTTTTACTATTACTAATATGGATATTTTATATTCATCAAAACTATCTATAAGGAAGACATGACAGTATTAATCTTATTTATTATAAAACAGTGTCAAGTAAGCCCAGAACATCTTAGAATGTGAGGAAAAATTGGCAGAGCCACAGAAGTATTTGCATACTTTAATGTTCCACAATTACTTCATAACTTCCTCTTCTCCTTATAGTGTATAAATACTTAAGCATTATAAAACATATGTCAGTGACTGGATCCATCCAGATGCATCGCTTCAAGCAGAGAAATTATCTTTTCTCTCCATGTGTCTCTGACCTGTATTATTTTTGATCTTCACCTTGTTTTTTCTAGATCTGATTTGGCTGCTCAGGCTGCTTTGTATTGGACCTTGGTAAAGTTCATTTCCAAAATTATGACAGTTTCATCTGGAGCACAATTTGCTAGGGCTGTGGGATATCACATGGATCATGTACTGAGTTGTCAGGATTGACATTGCTGTATGGAAAAGTAGGCTTGAGGTTAGTAAGAGACAGCCTACCTTTGCTCTCAGAAATGAGAAGAGGTTGTTCATGTCCATTTGGAGTGAAGAGTTTCTCTTGCATTTTTTCTGGGTGGAAATAATGAGCATGAACATCTCTGAACTCCATATGATGGGTAAATGTGCAAAATGCCTCTTTTATGGAGGGTAAGTGAGAGAACATTAGGCAAATGTCATATGGGAAACTACTCAGGATATTGATACCTACTTTAGGAAAAATAGAAAATCCTTGAGTGTAGCTACTGAATCACTCAGTGTTTGAACTGCAGGATGTTTTCATTCTGACCCAGCAAGCCTTCGTTACTGGTTTTTTTTCTTAATGTTATGTTAGTCACCGTATAGTATATCATTAGTTTTTGATGTAGTGTTCCATGATTCATTGTTTGTGTATAACACCCAGTGCTTGATGCAATACATGCCCTCCTTCATACCTATCACCAGGCTAACCCATCCCCCCACCCCTCTCCCCTCCCAAACCCTCAGTTTGTTTCTTGGAGACCATAGTCTCTCATGGTTTGTCTCCCCCTCTGGTTTTCCCTGCTTCATTTTCCCCTTCTTCCTCCTAATGTCCTCCATGCTATTCCTTATGTTTCACAAGTAAGTGAAACCATATGATGATAGATTCTCTCTGCTTGACTTATTTCACTCATTATAATCTCCTCCAGTCCCATTCATGTTGATGCAAAAGTTTGGGTGTTCATCCTTTTTGATTGGCTGAGTAATATTCCATTGTATAGATGGACCACATCTTCTTTATCCATTCATCTGTTGAAGGGCATCTCAGCTCTTTCCACAGTTTGGCTGTTGTGGACATTGCTGCTATGAACACTGGGGTGCATGTTGCCCATCTTATCACTACATCTGTATCTTTGTGGTAAATACCTAGTAGTGCAATTGCTGGTTCATAGAGTAGCTCTATTTTTAACTCCTTGAGGAACCTCCACACTGTTTTCCAAAGTGGCTGCACCAATTTGCATTCCCACCAACAGTGTAAGTAGGTTCCCGTCTCTCCACATCTTCTCCAACATTTGTTGTTTCTTGCCTTGTTGATTTTTGCCATTCTAACTGGTGTAAGTTGGTATCTCAAGTGTGGTTTTGATTTGAATTTCCTTGATGGCTAAAGATTATGAGCACTTTTTCATGTGTCTGCTAGCTATTTCTATGTCTTCTTTGGAGAAGTGTCTGTTCATGTCTTCTGCCCATGTTTTGACTTGAGTATTTGTTTTTTGGGTGTTGAGTTTGAGAAGTTCTTTGTAGATCTTGGATATCAGCCATTTATCTGTAGTGTCATTTGCAAATATCTTCTCCCATTCTGTGGGTTGCCTTTGTTTTGTTGACTGTTTCCTTTGCTGTGCAGAAGCTTTTTATCTTGACAAAGTCCCAAAAGTTCATTTTTGCTTTTGTTTCCCTTGCCTTTGGAGACATGTCTTGAAAGAAATTGCTGTGGCCAGTGTTGAAGAGGTTACTGCCTATGTTGTCATCTAAGATTTTGATGGATTTCTGTCTCTCACTGAGGTCTTTCATCCATTTAGAGTTTATCTTTGTGTTTGGTGTAAGAGAGTGGTTCAGTTTCATTCTTCTGTATAGAGCTGTTACTGGTCTGACATAGAACTTTATTCCGGATGCACGTCAGAAGCAAATGGCACAGAAACAGCAGATTTGTAAGTCTGTGTGTACAAGATCTCTGTTGCATTTTTTAGTTTTGTCCTTGTATTCTTCAGCTCCAAGATTTTTGTTTGGTTCTATTTATTTCTCTTTCTTTATTGTCATTTTGTTCATGTGTTGTTTTTCTAATTTTGTTTAGTTGTCTGTGTTCTCTTTCATGTCATTAAGTTTCTTTAGGATGATTATTTTGATCCTTTATTAGGCAAATTTTAGATACATGTTTTTATAGGATTGGTTACTGGAGCTTTATTAATTTTCATTTGGTAGTGTTATATTTACCTGATTCTTTGTGATCTGTGTAACCTCACATCGATGTCTGTGCATTTGAAGGAGTAAATACCTCATCTAGTCTTTAAGACCATTTTCAGCAGATAATGAACTCTTCTCTGTCGCCTGGGCTAATGGGTGGCATTACCTCTGAAATTACATTCATGCCGAGTTGGAGTGGGTAATGCACGGATATGAGTCTGCAGGGGTGTCCGTGGTTGGCAGGTTTGTTACTGGGGTCTTAGATAAGCGTGTTTCCTGTCTGGTCTTCAGATGGCTGGGACTGCCTCAAGTACCTTGTTTAGTAGGGTAGTGCTGGGACAAGGGTTCATTTCAGGTTCCACAGTTGTGTCCTTAGCTATCCCCTTACTAGGTGTATGGATGGGTGTAGCTCCTGCAGGTCCCAGAGAGCACTGCTACCTGGTCACTGATGGATCTCTGGGTGGGCAGGATAGGCCCTGGGCCATGGCTGAGAGGGACTGGAACCAAACTCCAGAGCTGATGCAGATGTCCCAGCCACAACTGAAGTCTGCATATCTGGTTTTAGAGGCACAGATGGGTATTTGTGCCACGGGTCCCTGGGTAGGTGGAACTACTCCCTGACTTTGGCTGGAGGAACTGAAGCTGAGTATAGGATTGTTTCAAGATATCCTGAGGCACAGATGTTAGTGTCCCCCACCAGGTCCCTATGTTGGAGGACTGCCTGTAACTGCAGGTTGGAGGGAATTGAACCATTCCAGGATCTTGGGGTGCAGATAGGAGTGTCTCCCACTGGTTTTCTGGGCCAGCAGTACTGCTCATGGACTGACTGGGAAGGGATGGACCTGAATATAGGGCCCTTTCTACCATCTCTGGGGTACTGTCAGAGCATCTCTTGCTAGGTCCCTGAAGCTGGCTGGCCTGCTGGCAGGCCATCTATGATGGAGCTAGAGTCATGTATAGGACCTCTCAGAATCTATAAGGGTGCAGCCAGAAGTTTTCTGCTGTGTCTCTGTGCCAGCAAGTATGTTTGGGGACTGGCCAGAATGAGCTGAAGACTAGTTATAGGGCCCTTTCAGAATTTGCAGTTTGACAAAGTTTATCAGGCTTTACTTCTTGGGTAAGGAAAGGACTCCGAGAACTCAGCAGAGAGATGCTGGAGCCTGGTCAAGGACTCTTTCAGGGTCCACACAACTGGGACTGAGGTCTCTGTGCCTATTTGCTGATGGATGGGTAGGTGTGACTCTTCCAAGGTCCCTTATTTTGGCAGAATCAGAGCCAATGGGGATGGATGGTAGAATTCTCAGGGTTCTAGAGCTGTAGCCAGGGCCACAGTCAGTGAATCAGCTGCCTGGGTGTGATCCTGCCCTCTCAAAATGTCTTTCTTCAGTTGGAGAGAGCACCAGGGTTTCACAGTCCCTACCTGTATCCCAGAGTTCCCAGGAAGGCAGTTTTCCATGGATGGATAGCAAATTATTGCTTTTGAGGAGGAGAGATACATGTGAAGGATGTCTTATTCAGCCATCTTGCAGACATCACTCCCATGGCCCATCTCTGCAAGTTTTATAGCAGTGCTCTTGCCCTTCTTGTGAACTGAGGTCTGGATACATTTAGTCAATGACTGTAAAATAGGTGAAGTTATAGTTGCTGATTTGGTAGCAGTGAAGGGTAACAACTTAAGCACGTGCAAAGAGACACAGGAGAGGGAGAATATTAATGATCTTTGTTTTTCAGTTAATTGTCCCTATGGCTTTTCTCATGAAGAAAGACACAAGAGATCTCTCCACTGTTGGACACTTTATACTTAATTAACTGCTGGGTCTGTCATCTACCTCCAAAGAGTGCTGCCACAATTTGATAGCCATTCCCTTTAACCTGTTGAGAAGTCTGTTGGAAACAGAAGGGATAATAATAGCTTTTGCACCTTCCATGCAAAATACCTGTCAGTAGCTCTTTTTGTCTGCCCCACCCTCCATCCTGGAGCCTCCCTTAACCATTCCACAGGGCAGACAAATATTACCTATCTGGGACCATAGACAAATAGGTCATTCTTTCCTAAAACCGGGACTAGACTCAGGTATTTGACTTGAACTGAGACTCCTAAGGTTCACCCATCCATCTGGGAAGTGACACTGAGGGCACTGTCAACCTGTCTGCCCTCTCCCCTGTCCCACCACCACCACTGATGAAGATCTCACTTTCTTTCCAGGGGCTGTGAGTGTCCTTGGTATGTCCTTGGCCTTCTGTATGAAGGCCAGGCATGAACTTGCTTCCCTCCCCAAACCATAGTTAACTTACACATTAGGAGTGGTAACTTACACATTATAAGTAGCCTCTGTGTATTTAAGGAAACACTACCAGTAGATCATACAGTCCTCAGGTGAACATAGAGATCTCTATAAAAGGAACTACCTTTGGTGATTTGGTGGTGTTTCCCAAAAAGAAGTGATTAGTGATACTACCTTAACCCTGGAAGACATTCAAGTTAGCCTCACCTCACTGGCCAGCATTTGTTATAGTTGACAGAATTGCCCTAGACTTTCTTCTTGTGCCAAGGAAGAATCTGCACATTCTTTATAAAGTATCCATCTATACTTGGATTAATGCCAAGTGTAAAGGTCACTACAGAAACTTAAGGGGAAAGCCCGTGAATTTTAAGTAGACCCTGGTGGTTTATGGCATTTTTCCAGCTGATTAGATCCAGGACCTTGGGGGACTTGGATAAGATCATTGTGCTTTATCCTGGTGCTGCGGATTTGATTCCAGCCTGCATCAGCCAGATTAATCACAGTGATGAGTGTAGTGATGTATATTCATAGGTAAAACTTGCCAGAAAGCAAGATAAAGTATAAATGAAGATTTTATATGTGGGGGGATATTTCTCTCAGCTTTCTGTCCTCCTTGCACGTTGAATGCTCTTTTCAAATAGATGTCTTCCTGGGAGCAAAGGGCAGGACGCTTACTGTCCATTAGGAAATATTTGGGTTTCTTAAGTTCAGGGTTCCTCTTCTTTACACTGTATGTGCAGGGCTCATTGAACTCTCTTCATGTTTTTCTGTGAAATTGTGGTTTGGAGAACCAGCACAAAGTTCTAATATTCTTGCTACTGCAATTGCCTTGAGTAACAAACTAGCATTTATCTTTGACCTAGGAGTCTCAGTGTCTTCTGCAGGTCTCCATGAAACTATGGCAGCTTTACTTGCTAGCTTGCAAGTGGGATGAAAGCTAAGACCTTTTGTAGTTCTTGACACTTTGATGTGAAGAACTATCTAACATTAATACCACTTTAAAATAGCCCATTTTATTATGAAAAGTTGAGAATCTTCAGATAAGACAAAGATGAACTTTGCTTTTATAAAAATATAGCTAATAACTCAGGTCCCTAGCCCATCTAAGACGTGGTTTTTTTTTTTTTTTTTAAGATTTTATTTATTTATTTGACAGATCACAAGTCGGCAGAGAGGCAGGTTAGAGAGAGAGGAGGAAGCAGGCTCCCTGCTGAGCAGAGAGCCTGACGTGGGGCTAGATCCCAGGACCCTGGGATCATGACCTGAGCCGAAGGCAGTGGCTTTAACCCACTGAGCCACCCAGGCACACCTAAGATGTGTTTAACATGAAAACCAGAGAGAGGATAGGTGAATCCTTCATAATCATATAATCGCTTATTTATAGTACTTTTGGAAAGAGAAAAAGCAAATACAGATAAAATATCCTCATTCTAAAATCATAAAACTGGTGAAAAGCTTATTTAAGAACTTACTTTCTTATAGTACTGACGTGTTACCAACATCTTGAACCCTAGGGCTTCAAATGTATCTTATGGATACACTGTTTACACCATATCTGCTGCTAATCAGAAACCTATTATGCCTTCACATTATCCAGTTCTACCACATCCCTTCTTTTCTCCCCTTCCAAGTGTCTCCTCCAGTTAAGGATTATCTTGGACACCATGCTTAACTTCTTCAGACTATATATCGCTGGTATCATACATTGCATCAATCCTCAGTGCTAAAACACTTCCTAAAACACTTACTCATTCATTCATGCCTGCCTGCCGGCCTGCCTGCAACTCTCACAATGCTACTATTTTTCTTTGTCCTTCCAGTGGCTTACATGGATCCATGGACCAGTATATTCATTCTTTTTTGAAGTCACTCACCAGTATTATCTCAGAGTAACTTAATTTCTGTACAGTTTTCTCTTCCTCCTTCTTTGAAATATGTTTTCAAAGTATTTTCTCCTCATCACATAGCCCCTTGAAGACTCTCATTCTCTCTGTGAAGTCATTCCCACATCTTCCTACATAGGAGTGTTTTTTAAACTTAATAAATAGACTGTTGGTGGCTTTGCAGACCTACAGTTTGAAATAAACAGTAATAAAATTAATCAATACTCAAAAAATGTAATTATAGTTTAAAGTACTGATAACTCTTTCATGTCAGTAATAGGAATTATTTTGTTCATGATCTTTTACCAAGGTATCAAGAACAGAATGCTTGAGTCATACATAAGTCAAGTTCTCTATTCACTATCTCTTTTTTATTGCTACTAAATTTAAAAAAATGTTAACTCATTACAGTAAGTTGGCAGGAATGGCTACAACAGTTTAAAGCCTCTTGCAGATAGTTCTGGATATTCAGATCATATGTGGACTCAGAAGGACTTCTCCCTGAAACCTGCTTTAACAGTTCATCATATATTAAGTTGACTGGCCCATTCCATGTAAAAGCAGGGAAATTGAATGTTGCTACTTGTGAGACAGAGGGGAAAAATTCCCAGTCTACTTTGTGGTTGCAGTTGGTCATATAAAAGTATCTCTTTAAATTCAGTTGTAGCTTATGGATGTGGTTTTTAATTATAGTCCTCATTTTTTTTCCTTCATGAATAAAATAAAACATTTAGATTTGGAAAAATTCAAACTTTCAATGATTTATCCATTTTTATTACAAATCAGTCACCCTAAAAAATTATATTGGTATCTTAAATTTGATGTCGATACTCTTTTTTTTTTTTTAAGATTTTATTTATTTGTCAGAGAGAGAGAGAGAGTGAGGGACAGAGAGAGCTCAAGCAGGGGGAGTGGCAGGCAGACAGAGAAGTAGACTTCCCACTGAACAAGGAGCAAGATGTGGGTCTTGATCCAAAGGTCCTGGGATCATGACCTGAGCCAAAGGCAGCCGCTTAACTGACTGAGCCACCGAGGTGTCCCCCCAATTTTTTTTTTAAGTTTATTTATGTATTAGAGAGAGAGTGAGAGGGAGGGAGAGAATGCAAGTGGGGTAAGAGCAAAGAGAGAGGAACAAGCAAGACTGTGCTGAGCGCAGAGCCTGATGTGGAGCTTGATCTCAGGATTCCGAGATCTTGATCTGAGCTCTTGATCTGAGCTGAAATCAAGAGTTGGATGCTTAACCGACTAAGCCACCCTGGCACTCTGATGTTGATATTTTTTGACCTATTCAGATGATGACTACTACATTGCTAAGTTGCTTAGAATAATGGAAAGGATTTTTACTGGTATTTATCACTGAAAGTGCTGTCTTATGTATCACATACTGAGGAAACCAGTAATTATCCTTTCCTACTACTTGAGGAAAAATAATATGAGCAAAGAAAGTAAGTTCCCCACCCCCAGAAAAAAGAATGACGTATTTCTGTTTGGAAAGGCAGTCTTATGCTCCTCCATGTTTTTCTTCACTCAGTTCTTATAACTTGATCAAATTCACACTTGCATTTCTTTTAACACTAACAAGATTAGTAGGCAGGCAAGGTCCAATTGAGTTAAATCTCTTTGTCCATGTAGCACTAATTCTCCCTGGTAAACGTAACTAGTCCTCTGTCAGTACTAAGTCCAACAACTTCTTGTCCACATTATACCCTCCAGAGAAATCAGGACTATCTCCTCCATACATGGACAGTACATATGCTAATAGCTAATGGGCACCACTGTCATCTGTACTGAATTACCTGGTGGTTAAGTGCACAGACTAAACTTGCCTGCTTAGGTTCAGATCTCAGCCCTGCCACCTGGTAACTGTACGACCTTGGCATATAGCCTCTCTGTGCCAGTTTCCTCCTCTGTAAATATGAGAACTAAATGAGTTCATATGTAATGTGCTTTAAACACTGCTTAACACATAGTACCAGTTAAATGAGTAATTTTGTCCATTTGTTAAGTATCTGTTATCCTGCACGGTAGCAATTGCAGATGACCCTTGAACAGCATTGGTTTGAACTGTGTAGGTCCACTTATATGTGGATTTTTTATAATACAGTACTGTAAATGTATTTTGTCTTAAGATTTTCTTAGTAACAGTTCCTTTTCTTTAGCTTACTTTATTGTAAGAATGTAGTATATGGTGTATCATACAAAATATGTGCTAATTGACTCTTTATGTTACTGGTAAGACTTCTGTTCAACAGTAGGCTATTAGTACTTAACTTATGGGGGAGTTAAAAATTATATGTGGATTTTAACTGTGTGAGAGGTTGGTGTCCCTAACCTCCTCCACCCCAATGTTGTTCAAAGCTCAGCTGTACTCTTCTCCACTGTATGTTTTTGATACCATGTGATTTTAAACATTACTTAATAAGGAAATTTGGCTTTCTCTAAGAATATAATGTTCTTGGGGCGCCTGGGTGGCTCAGTGGGTTAAAGCCTCTGCCTTTGGCTCAGGTCATGATCCCGGGGTCCTGGGATCGAGCCCTGCATCAGGCTCTCTGCTCTGCAGGGAGCCTGCTTCCTCCTCTCTCTCTGCCTGCCTCTCTGCCTAGTTGTGATTTCTCTCTGTCAAATAAATAAAATATTAAAAAAAAACACCAAGCATTTAGAATATAGTGTTCTTGTGGTGGACTTTTTTTTCTTTTTTTTAAAAAAGATTTTATTTTTATTTATTTGACAGAGATCACAAGCAGGCAGAAAACAGGCTCCCTGCTGAGCAGAGAGCCCGATGTGGGGCTCGATCCCAGGACCCTGGGATCACAACCTGAGCGGAAGGCAGAGGCTTTAACCCACTGAGCCACCCAGGTGCCCCAGGCATTTGATTTCTAATCCTGGTGTTCTTCCCTCCCATCAAACCCTCCTAGGGCTTGTGCAAGTGCAATACCCTCTCTCTGCCACAAATAAGGTAGTGAATGTTTGTTTTTTTTCTTTGAAGTTGTACAACATCTAAACAGTTTTCCTATATTCAAGGAATTCCCACCTTCCAAAGCATGTACTCCCTTTCGTTGTAGAAGATAAAAATGCCAGCAGCTTGCTTTCCTAAACTCCTCTGCTTCCAGCCACATGCTTATGGCGTCAGTCAGCAAATCAGATCTCACTGCCCCAGACTTCTGGCAGGAATGAGGAGCGGAGGGAAGTGGTACGGTATGGCAGGCATTGCCTTCAGGCAGCAACTGTGGCTGGGCTCCATGAAGATGGGAGACTGTAGCACCTGGTGTCTGGGGATGTGCAGAGGAAACTTAAGGTTCTGTGCCTCGCCCCAGTAGCACACTTGCTGGACTGCTAATTTGGTCGCTTGCTTGTGAGTCAGTCTGGACAGCCTTCACGCTTGGTTCCTCAGCTTTCCAAGTTGTACTTGCCTTTTAAGGATTCTTTCACCGTCTTAATTAGGTAGGCAAGTTTCTATCTCTTCAAGTAAAAATAAAAAAATTCTTCTCTTTTTAATCTGGCAAACCAGTATATTGCCATTAAAACAAAACACAATATCTGTCCAATTTTCTGTGCTTCTGGTGTTCGGTATATATATCCATAGCCCTTTTCAGCTTATACATAATGATTACCTCGTTATATCCCCTCTCCCCACTGAAACTGGTCTCTGAGCTCTCAAAAAGAGGAACTATATCTGATGAGGCATATCGTTGACCATAGTAGGGCAGAGTAAATGTTGAGAGAAAGAGCTATCAAAGAATTCCTGCTTGTTCTCTTAAAATGCGCACTTTTATATGAGGTAAATAGCACTGTTTCCCTATGTACAAAGCCTAGCATAGTATGTACAAATAAAAATTAATAACTTGTTCATTTATCTTTTCTAAGTTAGAGTTATCATGAAAAGTAACAAGCTTACTATAGAAAACTTGAAAAATACAGAAAAGAATAATAAAAAAACAAGAGTTTGGTTTTGAGGTAAAAGTAATAGTTTATTTTCAGGTTTTTTTCCTCTATATGTACATTTTTTTCCTTCCAAAATATTAATCATGTAATATCTCCTATTTTCATTCATTTTTCATGGGAATTTCCCATCTACAAATTTTAAAACATATATATTAATGCTGCCTATAGATAAATGTATTCTGGTGTGTTCAAATTTTTTTTTTAATTTTTTATTTATTTCTTACTTTTTTATAAACATATAATGTATTTTTATCCCCAGGGGTACAGGTCTGTGAATCTCCAGGTTTACACACTTCACAGCACTCACCATAGCACATACCCTCCCCAATGTCCATAACCCCACTCCCCCTCTCCCAACCCCACCTCCCCCCAGCAACCCCCAGTTTGTTTTGTGAGATTAAGAGTCACTTATGGTTTGTCTCCCTCCCAATCCCATCTTGTTTCATTTATTCTTCTATCGCCCTAACCCCCCATGTTGCATCTCCACATCCTCATATCAGGGAGATCATATGATAGTTGTCTTTCTCCGATTGACTTATTTCACTAAGCATGATACCCTCTAGTTCCATCCATGTTGTCTCAAATGGCAAGATTTCATTTCTTTTGATGGCTGCATAGTATTCCATTGTGTATATATACCACTTCTTCTTTACCCATTCATCTGTTGATGGACATCTAGGTTCTTTCCGTAGTTTGGCTATTGTAGACATTGCTGCTATAAACATTTGGGTGCACGTGCCCCTTCAGATCACTACGTTTGTATCTTTAGGGTAAATACACAGTAGTGCAATTGCTGGGTCATAGGGTAGTTCTATTTTCAACATTTTGAGGAACCTCCATGCTGTTTTCCAGAGTGGTTGCACCAGCTTGCATTCCCACCAACAGTGGAGGAGGGTTCCCCTTTCTCCGCATCCTCGCCAGCATCTGTCATTTCCTGACTTGTTAATTTTAGCCATTCTGACTGGTGTGAGGTGATATCTCATTGTGGTTTTGATTTGTATTTCCCTGAGGCCGAGTGATGTGGAGCACTTTTTCATGTGTCAGTTGGCCATTTGGATGTCTTCTTTGCAGAAATGTCTGTTCATGTCCTCTGCCCATTTCTTGATTGGATTGTTTGTTCTTTGGGTGTTGAGTTTGCTAAGTTCCTTATAGATTTTGGACACTAGCCCTTTATCTGATATGTCGTTTGCAAGTATCTTCTCCCATTCTGTCAGTTGTCTTTTGGTTTTGTTAACTGTTTCCTTTGCTGTGCAAAAGCTTTTGATCTTGATGAAATCCCAATAGTTCATTTTTGCCCTTGCTTCCCTTGCCTTTGCTGTTGTTCCTAGGAAGATGTTGCTGCGGCTGAGGTCGAAGAGGTTGTTGCCTGTGTTCTCAAGGATTTTGATGGATTCCTTTCTCACATTGAGGTCCTTCATCCATTTTGAGTCTATTTTCATGTGTGGTGTAAGGAAGTGGTCCAATTTCATTTTTCTGCATGTGGCTGTCCAATTTTCCCAGCACCATTTATTGAAGAAGCTGTCTTTTTTCCATTGGACATTCTTTCCTGCTTTGTCGAAGATGAGTTGACAATAGAGTTGAGGGTCTATTACTGGGATCTCTATTCTGTTCCATTGATCTATTTGTCTGTTTTTGTGCCAGTACCATGCTGTCTTGATGATGACAGCTTTGTAATAGAGCTTGAATTCCGGAATTGTGATGTCACCAACTTTGGCTTTCTTTTTCAATATTCCTTTGACTATTTGAGGTCTTTTCTGGTTCCATATAAATTTTAGGATTATTTGTTCCATTTCTTTGAAAAAAATGGATGGTATTTTGATAGGGATTGCAGTAAATGTGTAGATTGCTTTAGGTAGCATAGACATTTTCACAATATTTATTCTTCCAATCCAGGAGCATGGAACATTTTTCCATTTCTTTGTGTCTTCCTCCATTTCTTTCATGAGTACTTTATAGTTTTCTGCATATAGATTCTTAGCCTCTTTGGTTAGGTTTATTCCTAGGTATCTTATAGTTTTGGGTGCAATTGTAAATGGGATTGATTCCTTAATTTCTCTTTCTTCTGTCTTGTTGTTGGTGTACAGAAATGCAACTGATTTCTGTGCATTGATTTTATATCCTGACACTTTACTGAATTCCTGTACAAGTTCTAGCAGTTTTGGAGTGGAGTCTTTTGGGTTTTCCACATATAGTATCATATCATCTGCGAAGAGTGATAGTTTGACTTCTTCTTTGCTGAATTGGATGCCTTTAATTTCTTTTTGTTGTCTGATTGCTGAGGCTAGGACTTCTAGTACTATGTTGAATAGCAGTGGTGATAATGGACATCCTTGCCGTGTTCCTGACCTTAGTGGAAATGCTTTCAGTTTTTCTCCATTGAGAATGATATTTGTGGTGGGTTTTTCAGAGATGGCTTTTATACTATTGAGGTATGTGCCCTCTATCCCTACACTTTGAAGAGTTTTGATCAGGAAGGGATGCTGTACTTTGTCAAATGCTTTTTCAGCATCTATGGAGAGTATCATATGGTTCTTGTTCTTTCTTTTATTAATGTGTTGTATCACATTGATTGATTTGTGGATGTTGAACCAAACTTGCAGCCCTGGAATAAATCCCACTTGGTCGTGGTGAATAATCCTTTTAATGTACTGTTGAATCCTATTGGCTAGTATTTTGGTGAGAATTTTTGCATCTGTGTTCATCAAGGATATTGGTCTGTAGTTCTCTTTTTTGGTGGGATCCTTGTCTGGTTTGGGGATCAAGGTGATGCTGGCCTCATAAAGTGAGGTTGGAAGTTTTCCTTCCATTTCTATTTTTTTGGAACAGTTTCAGGAGAATAGGAATGAGTTCTTCTTTAAATGTTTGGTAGAATTCCCCTGGGAAGCCGTCTGGCCCTGGGCTTTTGTTTGTTTGAGATTTTTGATGACTGTTTCAATCTCCTTACTGGTTATGGGCCTGTTCAGGTTTTCTGTTTCTTCCTGGTTCAGTTGTGGTAATTTATATGTCTCTAGGAATGCATCCATTTCTTCCAGATTGTCAAATTTGTTGGCGTAGAGTTGTTCATAGTATGTTCTTACAGTTGTCTGTATTTCTTTGGTGTTAGTTGTGATCTCTCCTCTTTCATTCACGATTTTATTAATTTGGGTCCTTTCTCTTTTCTTTTTGATAAGTCTGGCCAGGGGTTTATCAATCTTATTGATTCTTTCAAAGAACCAGCTCCTAGTTTCATTGATTTTTTCTATTTTTTTTTTTGGTTTCTATTTCATTGATTTCTGCTCTGATCTTTATGATTTCTCTTCTCCTGCTGGGTTTAGGGTTTCTTTCTTGTTCTTTCTCCAGCTCCTTTACGTGTAGGGTTAGGTTGTGTACTTGAGACCTTTCTTGTTTCTTGAGAAAGGCTTGTACCGCTATATATTTTCCTCTCAGGACCACCTTTGCTGTGTCCCACAGATTTTGAACCGTTGTGTTTTCATTATCATTTGTTTCCATGAATTTTTTAAATTCTTCTTTAATTTCCTGGTTGACCCATTCATTCTTTCGAAGAATGCTGTTTAGGCTCCATGTATTTGGGTTCTTTCCAGCTTTCCTCTTGTGATTGAGTTCTAGCTTCAGAGCATTGTGGTCTGAAAATATAAAGGGAATGATCCTAATCTTTTGATACAGGTTGAGACCCGATTTGTGACCCAGGATGTGATCTATTCTGGAGAATATTCCATGTGCACTAGAGAGGAATGTGTATTCTGTTGCTTTGGGATGAAATGTTCTGAATAGATCTGTGATGTCCATCTGGTCCAGTGTGTCATTTAAGGCCTTTATTTCCTTGTTGATCTTTTGCGTGGATGATCTGTCCATTTCAGTGAGGGGAGTGTTAAAGTCCCCTACTATTATTGTATTATTATTGATGTGTTTCTTTGATTTTGTTATTAATTGGTTGATATAGTTGGCTGCTTCCACGTTAGGGGCATCGATATTTAAAATTGTTAGATCTTCTTTTTGGATAGACCCTTTGAATATGATATAGTGTCCTTCCTCATCTCTTATTATAGTCTTTGGCTTAAAATCTAATTGATCTGATATAAGGATTGCCACCCCAGCTTCTTCTATTGCCCATTAGCATGGTAAATTGTTTTCCACCCCCTCACTTTAAATCTGGAGGTGTCTTAAATGAGTTTCTTGTGGGCAACATATAGATGGGTTTTGTTTTTTTATCCATTCTGATACCCTGTGTCTTTTGATTGGGGCATTTAGCCCGTTAACATTCACGGTAACTATTGAGAGATATGAATTTAGTGCCATTATTAGCCTGTAAGGTGACTGTTACTGTATATTGTCTCTGTACCTTTCTGATCTACTACTTTTAGGCTCTCTCTTTGCTTAGAGGACCCCTTTCAGTATTTCCTGTAGAGCTGGTTTGGTGTTTGCAAATTCTTTCAGTTTTTGTTTGTCCTGGAAGCTTTTTATCTCTCCTTCTATTTTCAGTGATAGCCTAGCTGGATAGAGTATTCTTGGCTGCATGTTTTTCTCGTTGAGTGCTCTGAATATCTCATGCCAGTCCTTTCTGGCCTGCCAGGTCTCTGTGGATAAGTCTGCTGCCAATCTAATATTTTTACCATTGTATGTTACAGACTTCTTTTCCCGGGCTGCTTTCAGGATTTTCTCTTTGTCACTAAGACTTGTAAGTTTTACTATTAGATGACGGGGTGTGGGCCTATTCTTGTTGATTTTGAGGGGGGTTCTCTGCACCTCCTGGATTTTGATGCTTGCCATATTAGGAAAATTCTCTCCAATAATTCTCTCCAATAGACCTTCTGCTCCCCTCTCTGTTTCTTCTTCTTCTGGAATCCCAATTATTCTAATGTTGTTTCGTCTTATGGTGTCACTTATCTCTCGAATTCTCCCCTCATGGTCCAGTAGCTGTTTGTCCCTCTTTTGCTCGGCTTCTTTATTCTCTGTCATTTGGTCTTCTATGTCACTAATTCTTTCTTCTGACTCATTTATCCTAGCAGTGAGAGCCTCCATTTTTGATTGCACTTCATTAGTAGCTTTTTGATTTCAACTTGGTTAGATTTTAGTTATTTAATTTTTCCAGAAAGGGCTTTTATACCTCCAGATAGGGTTTCTCTAATATCTTCCATGCCTTTTTCAAACCCGGCCGTAACCTTGAGAATCATCATTCTGAACTCTAGATCTGACATATTACCAATGTCTGTGTTGATTAGGTCCCTAGTCTTTGGTATTACCTCTTGTTCTTTTGTTTATGGTGATTTTTTCTGCCTTGTCATTTTATCCAGATAAGAGGATATGAAGGATCAAATGAAATACTAAAAGGGTGGCAAAGACCCCAGAAAAATGCACTGTACCAAATCAGAAGCGACCCCAAATTGTGGGGGGGGGGGGGGGAGAAAGGGGATAAAAAGAGGTCAGAAAAAAAAAGAAAAAAATTAAAAAAATAAAACAAATAAAGAAAAAATATAAAAAAGAAAAAATATATTTTAGGTAAACTAGTCAAAAAACGTTAAAAATGAAAAGGGTAAAAGTTTTAAAAAATTTAGCAGAAGTAGAAAAAAGAAAGAAAAAAAATTGAAAAAAAAATTGAATTAACCGCAAGACTAAAGAATCATGGGGAGAAAGCCATGTGTTCCGTGCTTTGCTTTCTCCTCCTCTGGAATTCCGCTGCCGTCCTAGGTATTGAACCTGCTTTCCTTGATAGATGAACTTCGTCCTGGCTGGATATTTTGTTGATCTTCTGGGGGAGGGGCTTGTTGTAGTGACTGTCAAGTGTCTTTGCCCGAGGCGGAATTGCACCACTCTTACTGGGGGCCGGACTAAGTAATCGCTCGGGTTCACTTTTGGGAGCTTTTGTTCTCTGAACGCTTTCCATAGAGTTCTGGAGTTCGGGAATGAAAATGGCGGCCCCCCAGTCTCCGCCTGGAGGAGCCGAGAGCCTGGGGCCCCTCTCCTCAGTGCGCCCCCAGAGAACAGCACCCAATCACTCCCGTATCCCCAGCCTCCAGCCGCGCTCCGAGCTCACGCAGCCCGCGACCGGTTCAAGGTAACCCCGAGCTGAGAGTTCAGTCCTCGGCTCTGTCTCTGTAGCCGGCTTCTCTGTTCTAATACCTGCGAGCTCTGTGACACTCTGACACCCCCAGTCCTTCTGTGACCCTGTGAGACCTGGGGCCATGCT